>NC_050524.1:15992192-15998196 GCF_002922805.2 Oryzias melastigma | reverse complement strand
AGAAGTTCCCTCTGAAACTTGCTGACCGCCGTTCTCACGACTCTCTCGTCAGCAACATTGTTATGGTTTGCTGTTGGCTTGGACAAGTTCTCTAAAATAATTTACCACAAGTAAAGCCTTTTACCTGTAGAAAAACTTAAATCCAGCTCGTAGACTACAGGCTGCAGACACAGGGATCGTCTCTGACCGATGTTGGTCTGGTTGTTTTGCAGGATTCCTCTCATGGTTCAGGAACGGCCTGCTGGCGACGGGGATCGGAGTCATCGCCTTTGTCCAGAGTGAAGTGGGACGAGAAGCAGGCTATGGTACGAAGTGCAACCTCTTTGCTTTTCAGTGCATCACAAACTCTAACTTTCCGTTAAAACACTAAATGCAACATGTTGCAATCTTGTAAATAAAATATTTTCCCTTCTTTTTTTTTAAGAAGTTCATATATATGGTCTTGATCATGAAAACAAACAAGCCATATCTCCTTTTTTCATATATACAATGCCAAAGCATTGTGGCAAATTGGTTTTATTAATATTATCTCTAACTTCTCCTGTCTTTAATAACTCTGGGTTTAGGAGCTGAAAACAAGTCTGTGGATGTTTTGGGAAATCAGCGATTCTCTTTGAAGTAAATAGCTTTCTGAGAACAGTAAACACGTGAAAACGCACCTTTTGCGCTCTTTGTTGTAAAATCAGCGCGCTTCAAACAGAATCTTGTAATGAGAATTTTTCTTTGATACAGCAACAGCAGCAGGTCCACAATTAATTATTTCACAAGGATTTCAGCAACCGGCTTCAACCGTCAGGAGCCAAAATGAAGTCAAAGTCCTTGATGTTTTAGTTGTAACCATGGATACGGCTTGAAGAGATGCCAAATTAAAGAACATCTTCTTTAAATAATTAAATGGTCATTGATTGACACCACGTGATTATTGATGAATAAAAAACATAAACCTATTAGACAGAAAGTAAACAAGTCGTGTTGTTTTTCAAAATAAAAGCCTTTTATGGGGAATTTTTCATGATAAATGAATGTAATTCCATGGATTATACTAGAAATGTATCTTTAATTTGTATCCAGTTAATTAAAAATGTATTTTTGAAGGAACTTCGTTACAGCGACACCATAACAATCTGTTTTTCTGCAGCCTTCTTCATCCTGGGAGGCGTGTGCGTGTCGTTTGGCGGCGCCTCGTACATTGGCAGCCTCTTCACCTTGCGGAGGCTGATGCTGCTGTCCGTGCCAGCTCTGCTCCTCCAGGGCGCCGTGGTGAGCAGCGTCGCCCTCTTCTGGCTCTGTGCGGTATCGCTGTACATCGGCCGGCTGGAGGTGGAGATCATCCACGAGGACGAGGACGGAGAGGACGAGGGGGAGTGCCGGGAGTGCCGGGAGAGGAGGGAACACCGGCCGTACCGGAGCTCTGAGGACACTGATAGAAAAGGACCAAACAAGTAGAGGTCTTCCAGGAGCCGAGTGTTTGTGTGGATGCGTGTGCGCGTGCTGCTTTGATTCAGGGTTATTTGTGCAAATCTGTGGTTAAAAATATATTATTTTTCAGGTGAGTAAAGAAATCTTTTGGAAAACTAGTTGGTGAAAATGCTGATAGGTGAAAGTTTACAACTTTGGTGAATCAATCCAACTTTCTTTTAAAAACTGTTCTCATTTCTTCTGCTTTAACTCCACATCCTCAGTTAACGTTTGTGCCACTTTATGCAGGTCGCCTGTTTTCTTTGACGACGGTTGTCAGCTGCTGTTTTTCATATCAAAGTTGTCAAAAATCTTAAAAAATGCTGTGAGAGAACTGGGATGGAATCATCCAATCATTTGCAAAATTTGCTTTATTCAAACAAAAATCCGAGGGTTTGCTTGTTTTAAAATGATAGTTGCACACTTTTGTTTCAGTGTAAAATCCAGAGCTGTTTTTCTTTGATTCGTTTTTTTTCCTCATTTTTGTTGACATCCATAAAACTGAAATCTTAAAGATTTGGAGTGAATTCCACTCATTTTGAGTGTTTCTTCAATGATGGTTTTAATGGATGTTAAAAAAAACACAATAAAACAGAATGGTGATTATCAGTTTTTATGTGAGCTTTGCTGTTGTAAACTTTTTTTTCTGTAAGTTTGTCACATTACAGTATGTAAAGTAATAAAGCCGGATCAGATCTGTACTGAATCATCTCTTCATTCAAAGACAATCTTGGCACACACATCCATAAACTTAGGTCAGGTTACAGGGTGACTATCAAACATGATAGTTGTTTATAAGAGCCACACCCCCACAGAGGAGATTTTTGACAAAGAGGCTTTAGGTCAGGGGTCACCAACATGTTTGAAACTGAGAGCTACTTCATGAGTACTGAGTCATATGAAGGACTACCATTATGAGATAACACATTTGCTCAGTTTAACTTTACTCATACATTATTAATAATAAATAATGATACTCCTCTATGTAAAGACACTGATTTCTCACCATAATTATCAACAATGACAACAAGCTAAGAAACATCAATATTCAGCACTTTATTAATCTCAGTAATTGTTACATTTTCAGATATTTTTTTTTTTATTTCATGAGAAAAATGTCCCATTTTCACTATGTTGTACCATGTTTATCAATTATGTAATGTTAAAGAAAAATCAACTTACGCATTTTTTAACAAATTGTGTCACATTTTGAATTAATGTTTAATTTTTTACAAAATAAATGATCTTTGAACTGGAGTAGGTCAAAGGTCACCTAAACTTTTTAGACTTTTTCCAGACTTTTTCTTAATTTTATTTAAAGACTTCAAATTTGAAATTCACAGAAGCTTTTGTAAAAAAATATTTAAATGTATTTTTGTTTAATGCAAAGAAATTAACATTTTAATTAATCATTGGTGGTTTATTTTATTATTAGAGTTCAAAGACTGAAAAGACTGCCACACACTTTGACATTACCAACTCTTATTTCTAAAGGCAAAAACTTCAGAAAAACAAAAAGTTTATCTCATAAAGCAGAAGGAAACAGAAAACATTTACAGAAATGTTTCCATTTCTGCTTATGAGGGCTTAAGCATTAAAAATCTATTTTAAATCATGCAGCTCTCAAAGAAATACACAAAAATGAACAAACTGAGCTACATTTACTGCTTAAATCTGGACATCGTAAACAAAACTAAAATCTGTTCGAGAAAAATGTTAGGAGAAAACCTCTTTACCTAAAAAAAAGCTTAAAGCACGGATGTTAACAAGTGCTTTCTCCAAAAGCTCACAGTAGTTCAGGAATAAACTTCTATGGAAAAATCAGACCCAAAAAACAAACACTTTAAATATTCAGAAGCTCCATAAACCCACTTTTAGTTTGGATGGACGGGTTGGACCGGCATGGAGCTGACCATGAACTCCAATGTTTTCCAGAGTTTTCCAGCCACATCCTTGAGCCCGTAGGATAGACGGAGATTGACTGTAACTGTAAGTGAACTGTGTAAATCTTTATCAAAGAGATCTGAAGCACAGCAGCATTTCACAGCTATAATGAGGGAAAAAAATCAGGGAAAATGAAATTCTTTGATGGCGGCTTCAAGACGATGAGCGTGGATGAGTGTCCAGTTAACAAAATGAACTCAAAAGTGAAAAATGATCAACATTCATCTAGAATAAGGTAAATAAAATATATACAGAAAGTAGAAAATGAAACATAGATCTAGTAGCAAAGCATTTTTTGTAGCTCAGACTTAGCAAAGAATTCCACTCCATGCCAAACAAAATGCAACAGTTTAATTATTACAAACACTATCGTAGATTTTAAATCTTTTTTTTTAAATAAACAAATTGATCTTTAAAAAGATTTATCTGAAGTGCTGAATTTAATATGATCAAATCATAAAGCGAGGCTGCTGTTTGTTTACTTGTCGTTTACAAGAAACTTGTAAAACATCATGCAATGATCCACAAAGTAGTTTTTTAAAAGTGTAATTAGAAGTTCTGATCACCACTTTAGATGATTATAGACAGACGGGCTTCATGGAAGCTACAGATTCAGGAAAACTCAAATGAGTCACCAAAAGGAAAGGGAATGATGTCCTCTGAGCTTCAGCTCTCTGGGAATTCTTGTTTCTCAATCCTCCTGGTTGACTTCTTTCTTCTTTTTTTCTTTTCCTTTATAAGATTTAGCTGCACATGTTGGTGGGCGGAGCTTACTTAAACATATTTGCTTCTTATGGCTCCACAGCAGGACATAATAAGAGAAAAAAGTTAATTGTACTTTAATGCATTTTATTAGTATTTTTGAAGTATCAAATAGAATGTGAAAAAGGCAAAATGGAAAAAAATCTGTTTTCTATTCAGCAAAGATGGGTTTCTGCTCCAACATATATGCTCACGAGTTGTGGTATTTCTAGACGAACTGTGTTTGGGTAATTTGTTTAATGAGCTGCTGATCTTCAGGCGTTAAACATGAGCTGAACTCTGCAGCAGGAGGCTGGTGTGTGTGGAAGTGCTGGAGGTCTTTGATAACTATCTCTGACTAGGTTAGGGCTAAGGTCTGTGATATCTCTCATCCATCGACACAGAGTCCTGCTGTTGAGGCTCACTCCGTCGTCGCCCTCTCTTCCTCCCCTGTCTTCTTCTTCATCCCTTCCTCCGGCTTCTCCTTCACCCAGATTCCCGAGGCGTTTTAGTGCGGCGGTGTTTCTCATGCAGAGTGCGACTGCATGGCTGCTGCAGTGTGACCAGCTCCTCAGATCCTCTTCTACCCTTTCACCCAGGAGTCCTCTCTTCCTGGACTCCTCTTCACATTCTCCTGCACCCCCCCCCATTCCACTCTCCACCTCCCTCCTCTGTGGCTGCATCTGACTACCCAGGTCTGTTTGGCATGCTGAAGGCTCCCGAGGCCTGGCGCGTCTAAAGGGCAGGGCGCCCAGAGGCAGGAGACGCGCCCTCACTGACAAACAGCATCTTTCCCAGACCCCCGAGCAGCGATAGAAACCACAACAGCAGCACAACACATCCCAACCTCAATTTCACACCTACACTCTCAGTCCTGAAAGTTGGAGTCGTAACCTCTGCGTACTTGGATTGCGGGGCGCTCATCTGCTCTCAGGTGTTAAATGCCACAGGAACGGATGAAAGGACCGGCCCGGAGAGGAGCATTATGTATGGATTGAACTTGTCCTGGAGACGGTTGGGAGGCATCACCAAAAGATGAAATCGGCAGAAGGGAAAGAAAGAAAGAAAGTGCCTGGATGTCTCTTAGCTCTTCTCCTCTTTGCCATATTTGCACTCTTTCCAATGCATTTACATGTGCCGAGGTATTTCCCCTGGGAGCACGACTCTAATTCAGAGGCTAAGATAAGCCATCAAAGTTAGTGACAGACAGGGCGCACGGGTGACTCAATGACAGGCCGAGCAAAACCTGTCATGACTCATGTTTGTGGACAACAGATGCACAAACAGGTAGCACACAACACCACACCTTTGTTTCTCTTGATTATGACGTAAAGACACACACACACCCTTTCGTACAATCCATAAGGTTTTGCACGTACAATGGCATTTTCTCCCCGACAACTGCTCTTGTTTAGTATGCGCTTCCTTTGGTCTTGAGGAGGAATGATCCTCACTCTAATGAACTAGGGCCTGCCACTTGAATGTAAAACAGGATTTAACCCGTCTTCAATGTCAGAGCCCCTCCCTGGGGTTGCTTCAGACAACACACACAAATTCACACAAGCAGACACCGATGCACACACACACACACACACACGTCGTGAGCGCGCCTGCTGCATATATACTTCTTCATAAGTGAGACGCTCTCCATTAGTGTGTGCGCTTTTGTGTTCATTTCAGGCCAGTTCATCCCCGAGTCTTTTCTGAATCCATAACACTCGAGCGACGTACAGCCGGGCTGCACACATGGCTTTTTATTAGGGATTAATGTTGGATGTGTCCACTTCAGGGGTGTGTGGGACTTTGCACTACTTCTGTTGATAATTTGATATAAAAACATGCAAGTTTTTTACTTTTTTGT
>NC_050524.1:15962106-15992163 GCF_002922805.2 Oryzias melastigma | reverse complement strand
GGCTTCATGTCTCCTTCATCCTAAACTGTTGAAATGATAAAGTTCACATGCTTTGCAAATAATAAGAGACAACAAAAGCTTGATTTGTGCTCCTCTACTGAAATATTTTATTATCATCATCTGTTGTTTTTTATTTATTTTTTGTTGTTTTTTTTTACATTTGTTCATTTTTATTCCATGTCTGGGTGACGTATTTACAAAGATGGCTGGATCATGTTAGATTCACAGTGATGGGCGAAAGGTTAGCTGTTTTATTCAACGACGACAACAACGACAACAACAAAATCCAAAGTAAAAAGACTCACAAGCAGACACACATCCAGGCATTCACACTCACATTTTATGCCAAGTAAACAGCAGAGTGTTTGTGTTTAATCACACACTCCCACACTCCTTGTATAAGACAGCACGGGTGCGTTTCACACACCCGGTCTGGACGGCTCTTTTTTCGCCGTCTTTTTTTTTTTTTTTCCTGTCAGACATCAGGACGTGAACATAAGGTTTCCACGGAAACTGCAGATTACACTGTCAACAACAATCTGAATTTGGAGGAAGAAACAAAAGTGCTAGTAACATCAACAGATTACATGACTTGACATGTTTGATAGATCATTTTAAAAGACGTCATTCAAAAGTGCTAAAAAAATGTTTAAACTTACTAAGTTCTCTGTTTGTCTGGCTGCATTTTATTGAAAAATATTAACAAGCTCAGACTTTTAACACCTTGTTTTTGGGGTGAATATTTTTAGCATCTGATTTTGTAGAAAAACATCTTATTTTCTTAGTCCTGAGAAGAATTCTGATCAATCAGTGGGAAAGACAAATTTAAAGTGTTTCTACGTCCACTCTTATTTTGAAATTTAACTTCCTGTTAACGGAAAAGTTCTGCTTTCGAATAATTCATTGGTTTTATTGACCGTAAATGGTCATATTTTAATGACGACACGTCTGTTTATTGACTTATCCATGAATAAGGACACCCCCTTACTTCACAGTGACCGGGCTACAATATTTATGACCACATCAGGATCATACGTCTGAGTCGTGAAGTGCTTTCAAGTCCACACAAGTTTAAGTGCTCAGAAAAAATAAAAAATAAAAAAAAATCAGAGGTCCAGGTGGCAAAACTATTCTGTCCAGCCCCCTTTTCTCCAATATTTGTCAGAAATATAAAGTAGTATGATGATAATAAATGAAAACCCTTAATCTCTGCATTTGAAATAAAAAAAACCTTCAAATTAAAAGCATAATATGGCTTTCATGCACAAACACAGCTGCAGCATCATAAAGTATATACTATAATTAACACTCATTTAAAACAAATGAACTTTCCATGATCAAACAACAAAAATAACATTATGTCTTCATTGCATTTTATTCCCTTATATATACTGGAATGTTTGGGACTCCATTTCTCAGAGTTTAGTCCCAACAGTGTGCTTTAAGTATGGCTGACTGATCAACACTCCATGATGAGCTGGAACACAAAGTGTAAACCCGATATCAAACTCTCTCCTGGTGCCCGGTGTAATACTGCTATGATAAAATCTCTCTTTAAATCCTAATAAGTGTCTGCCCCGCCCCCGTCTGACTGGCTTAGGGGTTAATTGGGTTAATTGGAGTGATGCATGTGTGAGCTGAGGGTCTTCATGGTTTTGTCTCTATTTACAATATGGCTTCTCTGAGTGGAAGAAACACAGAAATCAACACAACCGTGTAAAGACACAGAGCAGAGTTTGTTATTGTTGTGAGGATGGAGAGTCTTGAGGGACAGCCTGTCAGGAGTTCCCACTTTTCTGCAGGAGACGCTGTCGCTTGTCCAGAGTAAATTTGAATGGCAGCATCTTGTCATATTCTATAAATTGCAGTTGTTCGACTCATTGTCAAATTAGTAAAGTCCTCCGAGGCTCGGTGTCCTGCCAGTGCCGTAATTCTCTCCCTTTTCAGCATCTCTCTATCCGTCCTGTCACTGCACACTTATTTATTCTCTTCTTTTCCCTCCCCCTTGAGATTCAGTCCTCCTCCGTGCCCGCAGCCCCCCTCAGTCCATTCATACAGAAAGGCAAGCCGGAGGAGAAAGGGCTGTCAGACGGGGAGAAACCACTGAAGGGTGGCAGGCCAGCCAGCCGCTGTAGGTGGGGGAAAAAGGCAGGTGGGGGTCCCTTGTGGTGGTCCGAGCGTAGCTGCAGGCCATCACTGTGTCCTGCACTGTGGTGGTGGGAGGGCGGTAGCTCTGGCGGAGCGTAGCGGATAGTGCTCGGAGCGTACAGGCTCTGTGGGCCCTGCGGGCCGAGGGCGAGGGGGTGGAAGAGGACCCGCCCCGCCGCCCCCCCTGCAGCCAGTCTCTGGAGCAGCTCGAAGTCGGGGCCGTTTCCTGTGCCGCCGCTGCGACTCACCACCCCTGCCGACGCCCTCTCCTCGCGCGGCACGGGGGAGGACACCGACATGGCAGGCGACAGAGCGGGGGAGGGAGGGGTGAACAGGCCTTTTGGGGGGGCTTCACTGCTGGAAGACGAATCTGGGACGGGAGTGGTGGGGCTGTCGCCGTTCAGGCTGTTGGACGGAGTTTGTGTGTGTGCTGTTTGGGGGTGGGAGTTGTGTGTGTGAGAGCTGGGGGTCTGTGTGTGGGACCCCCAGTGGCCTCCGCCGGCCAGGGCTTCGTGTTCAGTCTTGATGCTGGAGTTTCCTGGCAAAGGGGTGGGGGCCACCACACTCTTCAGCTGCTGGATCACAGCCCTCCCGTTGTGCACCATTCCCCCCCTCTCCCCAATAGCCGGGGCGTCCCCTCCTCTGCCCTGCTTGCCTCCTCCTCCTCCGCTGTCTTCCTGTTTCAACCTGTCGCTGTCTCCCCCTTCGTCCCACTCTGTCTCCTCTTCCTCCTCGCCCTCACTTTCCGTCGCCAGGTCCGAGGAGGCCGATATAACCTCTTCCGTGTGCCGCAGCTCTTCCAGTCGGCGCCGACTTTCTGGAGGGGCGCCCTCGGGGTCGGACCTCAGCAGGCGCTTCCTTCTGTCGTCGGTGTGGATGGCAGCGGCGGGGAACTTCTCTCTGCCTTTAGGGTCGGGGCTCTTCCCCACTGAGCCCTTCACCGGTTTGGCACCTGAGGACCGACGTAGATATTAATGAATGAAAACAGTTCATTCAGGTGACTGATTGCTGAAGAGAGGAATCTTGTTGTGCCCAAACCTCGAGCCAGTGGGGAGCTGTCAGTCGGGGGCGGGCTGACTCGCAGCCGCTCGGCTCGTATGCTTTCAGGCAGCTGCAGCAGATCCAGCGGAGTGTCAGGCAGCTCCGTCCGACTGCGAGGATTGATGTGAAACCAGAAAAAAAAGAGCAGAAAAATGTAAATGCAAACACAAACGACCACTTGAAGCCACTTGCACATGAAAACAGTGGACCGAAACAACATATAATCAGTCTAATAACAACCTCCAACAGCCAAAGTGACTCAGACCCTTCTAACCTCAACTTAACACACACCCAGCCCTGCCAACAGCCCCCCAAGCAGAAAAAAACAAGCATTTAGACGCACAAACAAGCACAAAATAGACAAAAAAAACCCAGACACGCTCACCACGTCCCACACAGCCACCCACCTACACACAGTTGCGCTCACACAAGCAAGAGGCTGTTAGAGAAGTTAATTAGCTCTTGTAATTACAGCACTAATTAACTAAAACACCATTCAGACCTAAAATTCTTACATCCATTTGTACTAATTATATAGCTTCACTCTAATTAACATTGAAATTCAGCCTACTCCTTTTGTTTGTGTCGGACTACTTTGGTTTTTAGCATGTATTCAATGTTTTCGGTGTGTATGTTTGCTGATAAGTCTGTGCCTGAGAGCAGGTTTTATGAAAGAAAAATAAGCATTTATCTACTTAGAATATTTATCATGAAATATTTAAAGATTGAGACCAAAAATATTTTGTTTCAGACAAACATGTTGGATTAAAGTGACATTAGTCCAGTGGAGATCCATAGAACTATTTACAAAGATGGAAGTATTTAAAATTGGATTTCAAAGTGATAAATATTGTAAACCTGCCGATATTTGTGAGCCATTTTTTGACATTCTCATTGACACTCTCGGAACGATTCGTGTACTGCGCTTTGATGTGGAGCATCCTCAGCAGTGTTCTCACACGTCTGCAGCGGGAAAACTCTCCCCCAATAATCCCACAACATTTCATCATCCATCCCCTGGAAGGATTTCTGTACACACTCAGCGTGGCGCCTGCATGCATAAACCGCGCTCATGTTTGCCATTCTGGGGAGCAGAGCTCGTGCTCGCGCTGCACCGACCTCAGGACATAGTTAACCCAGATGACGTTGCGCTCATGGGGGGCTTTGTGGTTGATGGAGACGGTTGCGGTGGACTGGATCCACAGGTAGCCCCCTCTCCTCTGCAGCCAGCGGTAGTAGCCAGTCACCACCTGGCCTTTCCTCAGCACTAATTGGAAGAGAGGAAAGAGGTAAAAAGAAAAATTCTCTGATTGGTTCTGCAGTTCAAAATTTCTGCAGCAGGGGGCGTCTGTCACACTTGACTCTCAGAGACCTGGACAGACTCCCTTTGCTCCATAGTTCAGATGCAGAGAATAATAAGGGGTGGAATTGAATAGCCTTTATTAGATATGCATAAGGATGCGACTCACAATCCTCATGGCTCTGCCGGAAGTTTTCCAGATCTTCTACGTGGATGAAATGGTAACAGGTGTGTCCCACCACCTCTGCAGGGGTCAGATCCATGTACTCTGAGATCCTGTGAAAGAATGCAGGAAAGCACTGAGGGGGATGGGTCTTGGAAACTTTATCCATACAGGACAAAAACATGGATGTGGAAGCACCAAAAAAACTTTTGATGTACATCTCTTACCTGTTCTCACAGTACGTGACCTGAAGGTCCATGTTCACTCGGAAGACAAACATGTGACTCTCCATGCGCACTTCATTCAGGGTGGAGGGTGGCAGCGTGTGAGCCAGTGCAACCAAGCCCATGGGACGGCGGACCGAGTGCGTGGAGCCCGGGACAAGAGCAGGGCGGCAGCGGATTCGCCCCGTCACGTGGATCACCTGACAAAAACAAAGCCAGTTGTTGAATGGGATGAAATAAGAAAACTGCTCATCTTGACTGAGCTTAAAGGGTGACCAAACACTAGAGCCTCGTTTCCTGAGCGGTCCGGTTGGGTAAGGAGTAGTCCGGTAGGGACCAGTTAATTCTGGAGATCGTTTCCACTCAGTTAAGCCTCGCTCTTACTAAGCGGTTTGTTTTTTACAGAACATGCGTGGTTTAATGGGTCTATTTTACAATAGAAATGCTCAAAATGCCGGACTGGACCGTTCTGAACCACTCAGTGGAAACGAGGCTTAAGTCAACTTCTTTTTGGCTCTACAAATGTGGCTTTAAAAGTACCACATTTTTGACTATTTAAAATAAACTTGTTTAATTCCTGAAATCATGGTTTAAAACCGTCTTTGTGCTGCCCCCTAAAGGTTGAAACGAAGTATTACAGTTGAATTTTGTGATTGGTCAACTGGTTTAAGTCCCACATCATTTCAAAAGTTTCATGCTCTCCAGCTCCAGTATAAAAGCTTCGCTCATCTTTGATTCTGTAACGGTCGGTTGTTGTTGTGTTAGCTTTAGCATTGCTCGAAGGTGTATTGACTTCAATTGTTAAAAATTTACAGACTTGGAAGTTAGACAACAGTGGTTTAGAGCAACTGGCATTGAATCCAGCAAACTCTGTCCTGGTGATGGATTTGTAATGAACATTTCACTCGGATTGTTTGTTTAATACGCTTGATGCTCGTGTCAGACACGGTCCTCTTCAGTCTGGATCATGAGCGCCGGCCTCGGGAGGAGAAAAATCCTCAAACCTCAAATCTGGGCTGAGACTGGAGTCTTCCTCCAACTGCCCTGTTGTGGTACCCTTTAAACTAATCAATTCACAGAAATTATGGAGATTTGATCAAAAATTCATGAATATGAACGCAAAAACCAAAAAATGCAGCTACTCTGATATTACAGTCAAAAGCTGTAAACACAAGTCTATGATGTTCTGTGTGAAATAAGGTCACGATCATAACAGCAATGACTAAATGACACGGCTCTGCTTGTATTTGTAAATCCCAGATGGTTTTTTTAAATTATAGCAAAATATTTTCTCACATACTTTGTACCCAGAAGACTTGACGTGCAGGCCTCGTTTGGTGAGTGTGGACTTCATGCGAATGAAGAACCCTCGTTCAGTAGGATCGTCTGCAGAGGCGTGCGGGCTGGATGGAGCTGCAGCGAGAAAAAATAAATAAAAAAAATGGCAGTGCTCGTTATTTAGTTTTGATGACTTCATAAACACAGTCGCTTCTCCTATTACAGGGGAAATAAAAGTACCAGGTTCAGGGGTACCGGCTAGGGAGGAGGTGGACGCCGAGCTGGAGGCGCTCTCGGGGGCTGTGTGGCAGCCGGCCTCGGCCCGCAGGTGCGGCCTGATTCCCAGCCGCTCGGCCATCTCGACGTGGTCCGCCGGGTGGATGTAGTCAAACACGCTGCTTCCTGTCAGCTCCACCTGAAGAGAGGCCGCGTACACCGATCAAAACCAGCCGCTCCCAGCACAAATAAATACACGTGAGCAAGTACAGTACACAGAAAA
The DNA here is from genome assembly GCF_002922805.2 of Oryzias melastigma. Lineage (NCBI taxonomy): Eukaryota > Metazoa > Chordata > Actinopteri > Beloniformes > Adrianichthyidae > Oryzias > Oryzias melastigma. Next base: position 15,985,510 of record NC_050524.1, on the reverse strand, counting down.
AATCAATGAACGTTATGACAGGAAAATGAAAGCACCGCTCTGGGTTACAACTCAACAAGGAACGATGAGGGTGTGAGTCCTCCCCCACCCCACAGGAACACACACACAACCCAGTCTCACGAGAACATGCCACTACAGTGGAACACAAATACAACCAGAGGAGATAAAAATCAATTGTTTTTGCTGATTAAAAACAGGTGAACTCCAACTATCTCCAAAGGTCACATTACTATTCTTCCTGCTCTCCGGGCGTCTTCCTCACGCATAAAGAGCAGCAAGACAAATCTATATGATCCCATCATCATAATGCATCCTGGTTGCATCTCTAATCATTTAAAGGTAATAATGGCATTGCTCTTTCATGACATCCATTAAAGCGGCACAATTTAAAGCTGTGATTCCATCTGAAGCTGTATAAATAAGTGTGAGCGCGTGCGAGAAAGTAACAGAGATCAAGGGGTAGGAGGGGGGGATCATGCATGCTCACACACATCCGTGCAGCTTCTATTACTACTGTGAATGTTTGTGAGTTTTCTTACATGTGTGTATGTGCTGCAATAGCATTCTATCTGATAAAACCACGGCTCCGGCAGCCTCACACCCTTGTCTGTAGGACACAGCCATTTATTACCGGATTAGAGCCGTTTACTGCAGGCTTTATGGGATCTTCTGCAGGCCCTCAAGGACATCACAGCCGGGGAGAGGCAGAGAAGGAACGGGGAGGAATGAGAGCCACTGATGGTGAGGAGTGAAGATAAGATGAAGGAAACCCCTCTGTGTACAGCTGAGATGATGGGAAAGATTGAGTGCTTCAGTTCTGGACATATGGACTTCATTCATTGGGAGATACTTTTGAAAATATCCCCATTGTTGAAAGCTAACATGTTTCCATGGAAGTTCATGAATTTGTTGTAGAACTATCTTATATTTACAATAAATCCATTGACCCATGTAACATATTTCTTAATAGGAATGACTGTTCTGGGGCGTGTCTCTGGCTAAATCGACTTTTATCTTGTGTCTCAGGCTGCCCCAAAAAATAGTCAAATATATATTTTTCTATAGGCTATGACGTTCAACATTCAAAAAAAAGGACTTTAATTTTTGTTTTTTCATTTTCTTTCACACACCGACCAGTTTAAAAAGATAAGAAAGACCACATTTGCCGGCCAAATGAGATAAATTAGCCATCAATTTATTGTTTCCGCATTAATGGGTCTATTGGGTCACTGAAATTAAATTTTGCCTTTCGCACACGCCTAAGATTGCCATCGGAAGCCCTATCCCGGTAATTGTAAAAGTTTTAATTAAGTGTTACATCATTTCTTCTCTTTTTCTTGTTCTTCCAGAAGCAGGCTTTTGTGAAGTACTTGCGAGCAGCTGAGTGTATAATCAGGAGACCTCGGGTTAACAGCTTCTCAGGATGATGAACATCAGAGAAGCAATTTTTTGGCTTTTAAAACCAAATCCTGACTCAGAAATTTCACAGAGGATGAAACAACATTTATACTCTGGATGTTAAGGCAAAAAGCTCTTTATTCTTAGAGCATTTTTTAGCTTTGTCACTGTTTTAGCACGGCCCATTTGTAGAACATATGGAACAGCAGCAATGGAACTGAATAAATGTTTTAAACATTTGTTGGAACCACTTTATTAAATCTTATTACTATGGATTGAAGCGTTCAGAAGGAAGTACTCGCTCACCAGACCAAATGGGCTACAAAAAAGTAGTTTAAACACTCATCTAAGATGCATTTCCAATTAAAAGGACTTCATTTCATTTATAAGATAGTTTTAAAAGTTTAAAATAAAGCCTTTTAAAGAAAACTGACATGTCAAACTGATAACAATTAGAACTTCTGTTCTCTGAACGTTCGAGATAAATGACTGTCTTTTTCCTTTCTTATTTCTACTCAGTTAAATTCCCTTCCTCTCAAATTTGATTGGATTTTCTAACATTTTTTTTTACTTCGAATGTTTATTTAATTTAGCTTTTTATGTTTTTTTCCATCTTTATTTACCACAAAACTAAACATATCAGTTTCACCTAGTTTGACCTTTCAGTGTGTCTTGCAAAAATATAAAGTACATTTAAAATCAGGTTTTACATGAAGTCAGTCTTATGTAAATATCTAGAAAAAATCTATGACAAACTGAGGCAGCAATTTAATTGTTTGCAGCATTTTTTTAACTAAGAAGTACAACCAACCAACTTTTGGATATCAAAGCTAAAGTTGAGGAAAGTTAGCAAAATGTGTCTATTTTTTAGTTATAATTAGAATTGATATAAAACAAAACAAACTTACTAGTGATTTTTCAGTAAGATGGAATGAATTGTTTTAAGACAGAAAATCCTAAAAATCTTGTTGCGTCATTTGATCTTTTTTTAAGCTAAATCTCTATTTTTTAATGTACACAATAAGCAAAGTTTACAGTTAATCTTATTTTCCTAAGACAAAAATTTACTTCATATATTGAAAGAGGAAAAAGTTTGAAAAGTTTTATTTGACTTATAAAAATTACAAATTTCTGAGAGAAACTTTACTCAGAAGTTGTTGAAAATGCAAAGTTTTAATTAATGATCTCACTGTGTATTATTGGATTTTTGCTGTTATTGTTGTAAACATTTATGTGCACAGTCCTTTAAGTAATTTATTTTGTTTGAGGGTTTCGAGGAATAAAGGTTGTTTGAATCTGCCATGAGTTAATTTTTAGTATTTAACATAATTCTGTCTCATTTAAAGACAAAAAAATGATAATGAAAAACTGTTTAGTTGTTTTTGTTCTAAGAACTTTTTTCTCAAATGTATTAAGAAAAAAAAACACTAAAATAAGCAGCAACAAACTTATCTTGAGAACTTTTGTTTTAACAATGGACTTGAAATGAGGGTTTCAGAACTTGCTTTAAGACATTTCTCACTCATCTAAAGTTAATTTATTAATGCTCATTTTAAGAGAACTAATTTTTGCAATGGAATGTATGAAAAGCTGTAATTTTAGTCTTACTTTAAGATGATTATAGTCTAGAATGTGGACTGCTGTAGTGATTAAAATAGTATAAATCTTGGGGAGAAAGTGTCTAAATACCCACTTTAAAGATATAATACTTTTTTTTTCAACAATGCTTCTTTGAAAACATAATATTTCCAATTACCAGAGCAACATACCTTAATATAAGTGCTTATAGCTCATTTCAAGATTTAATTTCATCTTAAAGGGGTAGAACATAACAACTTATTAAGAGATCTCACTAAGTAAAAAAGTGGTAGATTTTTTTTTAAAGAATTTAAAGCATATTCTATATTTTTCAATGTACTTAAATGACTTTTTTTCCTGCGCATGTCTGACATTATATCTTCAAATTGCAATGTACAAAAACCTTTCATCCACTTTTTGGCTGTAGTTGAGCTCTACTTCACTCATTCTTCATCCCCCACAATAATATATAGACTAAACCTGTTATTACTGTGGAAATTCTTCCATGTTCTACCAATAATATGCAGTGGTATAAATGTGGAATTTGGCCTTAAGCGAAAAAAAAAAGAAAATCTAATAATAACTCATGAAATTACTTGAAAAAATATATTTTCAATAATTTGGTTAAATATAATTGAGTGTGTAAGCCCTTCAAGCCATTACAAAACTAAATATGTGTACTTTTCTTTGATCCCTCCCTGCATGTTCAACATGTAATTACGTTGTTGATGCAACTCCTTTGATTTAGACATAAAAATATGATATATTCATATTTTTCTAACACCAATAATAAAAAAAATCATATATAATTCTCAAACTGAAGATAAAACAATAGATTATTTAAAGTTCGATTCACACGCAGTGATTGCCTTTCAAAGCTGTAAACGTGCTCTAAGTTTAGACCTGATCCTATGCAACAATTCTCAGTTATTGGAAAACAAGGCAGTGAGACAAACGGGTCCTTATGAGCTTCGCAGGGCTTAAGAGCGATCTGAATAATATCAGTCCATCAACGGGCAAGAGGAGGGGATTGAAAAAAGATCAGACAGAAATGAGAAGATGAGAAAAAGACGTAGCCATTGAGAGGATGAGTCAAGCTCAGACATGAAAACAGGTATGGAGTGTGGCGGAAAAGAGAGACGTGAGGAGAGATGGAGATCATTCAAGTTGGTGTGTGTGTGTGTGTGTGTGCGTGTGGGGGTGGGTGTGTATGTGTGTGTGTGTGCGTGCGGCGGTGCATATGCAAGCACACGGCCTGCCTCTGTTGCTGTGCGTATGTGACTAGACTGTCTGTTTTTATGTCTCCGTGTGTCATTGTGTGTCATTGTTTGTGTGAGTAGTTGTCTGTCAAGGCATCTCTGCATAAGTGTGTGTGTGTGCACGTATGTGTGGCAGGGATGGGGGGGGGCAGAAGGGGGGGAAGGAGAGACATGATATAAATAATAGCAGGGGGCTTTAATATGTATGAGGCATCCGGGCAGTGGTCCACAACCTACTCTCAGCCCTCACTGACTGATGGAAGAGGAGAAAGGGGAGGGAGGAGGTGAGTGAGGGCGGGGGGGAGCGGGGGCTGCATACTAACCATTCACAGATCAATTCTCTCCTCCCTCGATCTCCCATCCTTCCTCCCTTCTCTTTACCTTATTTATCCCTTTTTTCCCCCTCCTCCTGGAAAAGACTCTTACTTCTGCTTCCCTCTTGTGTCTCTCCTCTCTGATCCTTTCCATCCTTTGTCTCTCTGGTCATTCCTTCCTTTCCTGCAAATAAACTGTGTGGGAATCCCTGTTTTACCTCCTCTGCTTCCAGCCAGCCATGCAGGAGAAGGGAGGGAAAAAAAAATATAAACAAAATGATACCTGTTGGCACCAGGGGGATCAGGCGGAGAGCTGTGCCCTTGGTCAAGGTGCCTGACCTGGGCTAAGCCGGCTAAGCAGCTCCGCTGTCAGGGGAGCAGCCCAGGGTGTATGGCAGGGCAGAGGGGTCAGACAGTGGGGGACGAGGGGAGCAGGGCAGGGGCGGTCCGTGGGGGCGACATGCCCTCTAAAACAAACTACCAGTTCCACTTTTCCACTCGGAGCATCATTTGTTTGTCTGCCTGGCTCGTCTCCCCCAAGACTGCCTCCATTCACCAAACAAATCACACCGATGTGTTTTTGTCCTCCCGCTTTTAAATGTTTTTTTTTTTTTCTGTGTCATTCTTTGTGTCCATAAACGCGTGGTCTCTCTCCCCCCCCTGTCGACTCCAAGCTCATTCCATCTACCCTTTCTGGCGGCCTCATTCTGATCATAAACCTCCTCTGTGCCTGCCTGCTCCCATCTTTTCAGGAAAGTAAACACAGTGTTGTGTGTTCAAGGTTTTGAATGTAATCTTTGATCGTAAATAATTTCATTAGAATGCTGATGGCTTAGTCCCTGTTTGAGTAGATGTGATGGGTTAGGCCATCTGCTCAGCTGATAAGAACAGCTCTGTTTTATTAGCATCTCCACCAGTGCCTCGGCTGTCTTGTTTACCTAGGCGATCCCAAGGCGAATTTCATTCCTACTGCACATTTAAGCTCTATTTACACACTCACTGTCTCACACTGTCTTGCTTTCTCTCCCCGATTCCCCTGCTTTATTTTCTCTCTGTCTTTTAATTGTGTGCCTGGTTCTCTTTTTCACCCTCTGTGTCTCTGTTTCCTGTTCTGTCTCTTTGCCAAACGGTCGGGTCTGTTAAAAGTTAAAAGACATTTTCAAGTTTTGTAAAATGTAAAACATGCAGAATTTGTTGTACTTTATCCACTTTAAAGAGTTTTTATGAACAACAGGTTATTTTTTTTCTAGACACTCTTTTCTGTATTTTTGTTTTTGATTGTTTTTTTATGGGAAGAAACACTCGAGTGCTGCAAAAGTTCAATTTTCTCAGTCAGCTTTCCAACTGCACTTAAAAAATAGACTAAACCATCTTGGTAAAAAGTTAAAACAGCTGCTTTTTTAAATTGTTTTATTCGATAAAACAATCACTGACAAGCGATGATCAAATAAAACAAATAAAAACATGGCTGGTACAGAAGGATTTTAATAAATACCTGCACCCTCTTAGTAATCTGGATCGTTTTTACACCTTTATTATTATTTTTACACATTTAGATGTGTGCTGTGTGGTTATTTTCAATCTAAACTTGCATGACTATGTTTCAGAACTGCTGTACATCCATCAGCATTCACACTGTAATTGTACAATGCCAGGGTTCACTTGCATGCAAATCCACATTGTAGTCTTTTAGTCAGGGCAGAGTTCCGTCACTGACTCCACACCAGAGTTTAGGTGAGCTCTCATAGCCACCCGACTGACGCAGTGGATTCTGTGAGAAATCCAACTCTGTTCAGGACTAAATAATAGAGCAATTCTAATAGTCTCAACTGAAGATAAAAATGAGTAAAGCTGTTGCCTGGAGTCTCCCCATCTGGTCAATGGCAGGAGCCATCTCCAGAGTATTAACATACTACATTTCCCAGCTGTCCCAGCGCACAGTCCCTGGATGCCGCTCAGCTGACTCTCATTGACTCCCTCACACATGGGACTTAAGCAGCACACAGAGATTTGTTCGATGCGAAGTATTGTTTGTGCCACCCCGCCTGCATTCCTGAGCATTTCTTTCTGGACATGATCTTCTGTGTTTCTGACCCTGCTTCTTCTCTGATTGCCTGCCGCCTGCCCTGACCCTCGCCTGGACTCTGACAACTCTAGTCTCTTGTTTGATGCTGCCATGCTTAGGATTGACCTCTGCCTCTCTGACTCTGATTTAGCTTTGTGAACTTTTAGCTGTGCTTGGTTCCTGTCTGAACTAAGCTGTTTGCTCGTTTGTGACAGCAGTGCTGATTTCCAAATATAATTTCAGCTTCTTGGGACAAAAAAAATATATATATATATATATAACTTTTTTAGGACACAAAAGTTTTTTTTACATTCACTATGCACACAAGTTAAATAATTTGCTGGAAATATGAATACTATCAATTTTAAGGAAGATTTTTCATTTAAATCAATATCGTAGTATTAATTTATTGAATTGGGAAGATGGACTATTAATCATTTTGCTTAAAGACTCAGATCTAAACTATGTTGGGTTTTTTTAACACTTTCTAGTGGCATTTTTCTGATGTTGCAGGACATCTTCAAGTAAATTAAGCTAATTAAGTTGTATTCATTATGTAGGAAATAACCTCTGCGGGCTACAGGTTCCCGGCTCTGCTTCATTCCCATGCATCTACTTGTAGATAAAAAGATCCATGTACGTCTTCATTTCCTTGTCTGAGCTGGTATCTGTATCTAAGAAGGTACAGAGAACCCCAACAATGGACTCATATGGACTGTGTTCCAATGATTATTGTTGTTGATTCCATTTGGAAAAAAGGTTTTTGCATTCGTTGCCCCCTCCACATGGAACATGCTACAGAAGGACCGGAAAATTCCAGAGCTCTTTCCGTTAAATGATTTTAAATCCAAGTTGAGAGTACAAGAGAAATATTACTTTGTTTGTTACTATTTTTAAATGAAGTGTTGTTTTATTCTCTGACTGTAATTATGCGTTTTTTGCCGCCTCTTGGCCAGGACTCCCTTGTAAAAGAGATTTTTAATCTCTGTGGAACTTGCTGGTTAAAAAAAGGTTAATAAATAAATAAATAAAATCTGGCTTAAACTGGATAGCAGCAACATTGCTCATCATTGTGTAATGTTAGGCAAGGGGTGTGAGGGGCTGTAAGCTAGCGGTGTAAACAGAGAGCTCTCAGCTATGTGTGACAGGAAGGATGGGTGAGGTTGCTCCACACAATCAGTCCCGCTCACAACTCTGAAGTGAATATCTATTGAAACTATGTCCTAGAAAAATAAATATTTTTTGATTTTGTCTAAGAATTGCATAATTGTAATTAAAACTCCACTTTTAGATCAAAAAGATGATAGAAGTGTGACTTTATTCTAACAAAACATTAGGATTAGCTGATTTTCCAGCCTCTTCTTTGTTCTTATCCCATAAGACAGCTCACTCTGGAGTCACCATGCTCATGGGGATGACTACCAGTGATCAATAACTGTTCATTTCTCATACAGCACATGAGTGCAGCACAAAGAGTCCTTTACTTTGATAATAAAAAAGGGCTTACCCTAAAATGGTAACAACAAAACCTTCCAAAAATGATATTTTGCCTAAAGACACATAATTACCTCCAAAGTTGTTGCACTGATTATTTTTCTAACCTTCTGTGCTGAAGTTGTACCTTTTTCTCCTGAAACATCTACCTCTTATCGCACCTCTACTCCTTTTCTTCCCCTCTCTTTCTTTCACTTGCTGTCTCTATCTATCTTACTATCCCCCTTGGTGTTTTCCCCCTCCCTACAATCAATGTGGCTTTTAAGATGCCTATCGATTTGTTCCCCTAGACAGGCCCAGCGCGCTGGGGCGACACTTTGATTGCTGGGCCAGTAATTACTGTTATTATTTATGCATCTGGGCAAAATGGCAGGACTTAACATTCACAGTACAAGAGGCCACAGGCAATCACCGGAGGTGAGCACCTGGTGCGGCGGGGTAGGGAGGGAGGTAAAAGGAGGCAGAGGAGTCGCTTCGGCCCCCGCCAGAGCTGGGGCAATGATATTCACACTCACACACACAAACACAAACACTCCTGGGAGAGGGTGTTAAAAGCGTGAGCAGGAGACAGTGCGCACGTGTGCAAATCATACTCTTATAGCTACAAAGGATGGCACCCGCATGTGTGTGCAGCTGTGTGTGAGACAGAGAAATAAGAGAGTTTTACCTGTGAGAGCCCCAGGTAGATAGAAACTGTCTCTGAGATGTAGAGGAAGCGTCCCTCCTGGCTGACCACAAACACAAAGCCATCTAGAGACTGTGCACACACACACACACGCACACAAAACACAAAGGTAAAAAGAAACAAGACAGACAAATTAGACCAATTAGCGTGTATCGAACAAATTACAAAGAGCTGGAGAACAAACAACGCGTCACCCTTTGGCCTCTTCTCTCAATTCACAATTCCCACAAATACACACAAACGTGAACAAAACAGAAGCTACACACAAACACAGATGGAGCAAGCTGGGACAGACGCACACACAAAAACCCCCCAAAGAGAACCTGAGCTTATAGAGAGGGGCTGTTTCAATCAAATACAATAAAGTCAGAGTCAAAGCTTCATCCTGGATCTGAAGCTGCGCACACGTAAACACACACGCTACAGACGCAGATAAAACTCGAGTCATTACAGGCTGCTGTGATTCTAATGAGAAGTGAAAGGTATACAGCCAGCCCATTAGAGGCGACTGCTTCACAGAATAATATTAATCGTCATAACAGGAGTCCAGGAGTGAGTCCATGCCTCCTCACACGCGTGTACACAAACCGGGGCCACTTTGCTTTCGAAAAATGATTGCTATTTTGGCAACCCGGTGCTCAAAGTGGCAGCGGTAATTTATGCAAGTGACACATCCAGTATGCAAATGAGTGGCCGGGGTGTGGGGCGCTGTGTCGCGGCGAGGAGAAACCAGCCGCCTGAATGTCGGAGAACTAAAGTGCAATTATCAGGCTATTACGGAGGGAGGATGGCTGGGAGGGAAGATTCATACAGTTTTTCTGGAGCGTTAATTTGATTTCTATCAGCGCCATTCCCCGAGCTTCCTGTCCTCTTTAAAATGCCAGAGGAGAGCAGACACCAGTGATGTTTCTTTGTTTCAGCCCTTTACATTCTCCATGCATGCTGCTTTTTACCTGCTAACACCTGCCTCCACTCTCACTAGTTCTGCCGAAAACTCTTCCCAGTCTAAGCTTACAATCTGCAGTGCTGCCTTGTTTGAGCTTCTTCTGAGTGTTTACATTCTGCATTTTGTAGCTCCTGCAGCTTCCTCGCTCCAGAATACCCCTCAGGCTGCGTTCATCTGTCAGTGCAAAAGGGAGGCTTTCTATTGCACACATCTGAGATCTATCAGATGTGTGTGCCTGTGCGCGCCAAAGCTTCGGGAAGCTACCTGGAAATCTTATCTCCTGAGAGCTGGGGCTTATACCAATGTTCAGTAGTCCAAATAACACGTATAGGTGTGTATACATTTGTGTTTATGAGGAAAAAATTAAGGGTGAGAAAAGATGGTTGTTCATTTTGATTAAACTCACAATCACAAAAGAGAAAAGGGGCGGTGGTTACCTGCAGGAGGTGAGCCCCCAGGTGCTGCTCAAACATGTCAGTGGCCAGAGAGTGAGATGATCGTCTGACTGCGGAGAAAAGACAAAACAAAAGTCTGTTTTTCACTTTACTCTGTTAACATGAACAGATCTCACTAATAAAAAATACAGGTGAGACTATAGGTTTTTGCACAAGAAAATCAAATATTTTTCTGGTTCTTCTAACCCTTCAGCGCTTCCACACTGACGCTGCGTTCACCGACTGCATCTTTAATTCTTGCATCGAATTATTAAAAGAGACATGCCTCCATCTGCCCCAGTCTCATATCACATAAGTAATTGATCATAAACCTGTGATCACAGACAGATAAAGCAGATTGCTCCTGTTAGCTGGGACCAGGAAATTTAAGGTATTTCATGTTCAAAGTCTTTAAACCATAACTATGCTTACATGCATGCAATATTCTGAACAACGAGCATATTTTAAGAAAATACTCAAACTATGTGTCATGGCAACAACATTTACCTGTTTCTAGAATTCTTTTTTTATAATGCAAACATTAAATCTTAACAAAAAAGACCCTTGCTTCAAGAAAAAAACGTACTTTTAATTCTGATTTTATCAAGCAAGTTTTCAATGGCTAAATAGTCCGAATTCCCTTCACCACTCACTATGTCAGGGGTCGGCAACCTTTAACACCATTTGGTCCAGTTTCTGACAGACCAGAACTCAGCGAGAGCCACCAAATCCTACTTCATTTTTTTTTAGAAAGTACACTTTATTTTTACGTAGTCATTTTGCTATTCTTTTAGAAAATGTAGTTTTCAAATATTTACAATAAATTAAGTTTTAAAAGTGTGATATTTTTCTATATACAACAACTTTAACATCTTTACTTTAGACAGCAGCAAATACAAGTTCCTTTCAAAATAAAATACTCTCTGTGTCAAATAAGATCCTCCTGCTGCAGCAGAAAACAGAGTCAAACGTGACATTTTATTTCATTAGGACAACAACTAGATCCTAGGGTGCAGCATATATTAGGATGTGCTAAACTCAAGTAAGTAATTTAATATTCATGAAGATTGTTAGCACTTTTCTTAAAGCCAAAGAGCCAGAATGGAGAGGTAAAAGAGCCACATCTGGCTCCAGAGCCTCAGGTTGCAGACCCCTGCACTATGCAGTGTACTATTCAGGGCCGGCCTTGGGCATAGGCCACCTAGGCAACTGCCTAGGCGGCCATCTACTGGAGGGGGCACCAAATCCAAATGATTGCGAATTTTATTTATTTTTTTTTTTTAACTCATTTCATGTGTAAATGAAAAAAGTATTTAAAAAACAAATAAAATGACTCAGGTAGGGGGGTGCAAAAACACCTTTTTGCCTAGGGGACCATGCAGCCCAGGGCCGGGCCTGGCACTATATAGAGCACTTTATAGTGCATTCACATTTTGTAGTGCTGTCCGGATCTACAATTCCAAAATTGAGCTCCCTGGAAATTTCCCAGAAGTCTTTGTGAAAAACCATTGTGCATTGGTGCTCACTACACTGACAATTATAGACCACAATGCAATCTGTTTGAACATTTTTTGTGGAAAAAAACGTGTCTAAATATCATTTTCTGATTTTAACATCAGAACAATTGCATCATAAATAGACGTAAAATGCTGGTATTTATTAGATTTTCACTTTGTGAAATTAATCACGTCATACTTGCTTTTTGCTTTTAAAATCCAAGGCACTAGATAGCCCTGCAACATAGCCTTACTTTGAGAAAACAAACTAGTGAATAGAATTTTTTTTTTTTTAATATCAGAATTTTTGGTTAAAGACCATTTTTCTTATCCCACTGTTGGATTATTTTACAAATTCAAAGAAATCTGCCAATTGGGTAAGAATTTGTGACTATTTTAAGGGTGTTTGCTATTTGCAGTGTACAAATCATAGACAGACTGATCATATCCACTCTCATGTCCCAAACAGGAAGTACCCGCTGGTCCCAGAAAGCCATAATCCCATACACTTCTACTGAAAAACAAACAGCTATTGTTCAGTCTTTCAGTTTGTCAGAATAACCATTCTTGCTCTGGTGTCTCTTTTTAACATGTTTTTGTTAAACCTATTTTATTTTTCATGATACAGTTACACCCTTGTTTTGTCCATCTCTTTTGGTCGAAATTCTCAAAAAGCAGAAGATGCTGTTCTAATTTAGTGCATTGTATTGTATCAACAAGTTTTAGACATTCAAAAAGCTCATTTGGGATTTTTTTAAAAAAAGAAAGGAAAAAAGCCCCTTTTGTGGTTACCTGTATGATTTTTGTACTATAATAGCACAGGAAAAATTGTGTAATAGCAAACTCAGCTAACTGAAATATAGTGACTACTTTCATGCCTCCCTCACTGCTTGCTGCTGTTGCAAATAAGGTGTAAAGTGCAAGAAAATTCAGGATAAAATCAGCATGTTTCAGCTGTCTCATCCTGAACGTGCCAATTATAAGGTGATAGAATCAGAGTGTTCCCACGGCTGTGTCTTATCAAGGATGTGAGCTTATTTAAGATAAGATCACAATATTAGGGGGTGTGGAAATGTGGTCAATGAAGCAAAAAAATAAAATCAAGCTTAATCAATGGGAGCCCTTAGTATAAAAAAAAGTTGACTGATGAAAAATAATATTAATAATATGTAGCTCAATGTTTTTCCCCAGTTTGAGGGGATGCTATTCATTTATATTCATTTTGCTTTAACTTTATAAAGATTGTTAGTCAACCCAGTATGGAACCAACTAGATCCTAAATGAAGCAATATTCATTTAAAATATCCCTCATCAGAATATTACAAACACACACAAAAATATGAAACCATAATTAAGGGTACATCCATCCATATCACACCTGCCGTCTCCGTAAAAGCTCTATTCCTACCTCTCATGTTTAGCTCCGTCTATGAAGCAGACATGTCCTGCTAGTTCATAAACATCCTGCCAAAATGTGTGCTGCAAATGTCTAGAGAAGTGTCTTTTCAGAACTTCACACTTTGCCCCAGTGGACAATCTCATTCTGTGAACAAATGTAGTTAAAGAGCTTAAAGAAACGCTCTCCTAATACGAAAAAAAAAAGATGGAAAAAAGTAGGATAAGGATGAATTAAACACAGATCAAAACAATTTGCATCGTACCGACACAAACTGGAAAAAAAACAACAGATTAATGTTTGGTGTTAAAATGGAAGTGCTTAAAATTATCATGCAGTTTTATACAGAAAAGATGAAAAACTTGAGAATGTCAAAAAAAAGAAGAAGAAGAAGAAGTGTGTGAAAATGCAGAAGTAGCCGAAGGGCTTTTTAAACTTTCATTTAGTCTTTGAATACAGATTTTTGGCAGGTTTTGTTCTTCACATAATAAAACAAAACAAAAAAAGCAGTTTAAGAGAAAATTTGTGGCTAATTAAATGTGTGCTCAGTTATTCAAACTCCTACTATTCTCAAGATATTTAAAGCTTCCATTTGAATACTTGTTTGTAATGACTCCACAGGCTTAGAAGCCTCTTAAACTAATAGTTTCTTTCTCCAAAGAATGTGTAAAGACGTATACATGTTATCAGGGTGTGTTAGTTACAGTTCAAGCAACAATAACTGACCCTCTGATACAAATTTGATACAGTTACAAGAGAAAGTTAAGTTGGTTGTGTTTATTGAAAATTATCAAGCAGAAAATAAATACATGCTTCTTCCATCACTGCCACAGCTTTCTCATCCTTCATTTTTCTGTCTATTATCTAATTAAAACATTTTATTTAAAATATATATTACAAGAGATGCTCCCCAAAGGCAGGAGAAATGGCCAGGAAATCTTTGACTTTTAAAGAACAAAACAAAAAGATCAGTAGAAAAGTGAGGCCTTTTTTTTTTTTCTTAAAATCGACCCTACTTCAAAAAAGTGAACCTAATCTGCTGCAATGTGACGCACACCACTAAATCTTTCACCTGACACACAAGCAGACACCAAGCGTGTGTAGCGTCTGCATCACCACTCTTAATGCATCCCAAATACAAGCTATCAGAGCTGCTTCAGTGCCAAAGTGGTGCTGTTTACCAAGGCAATTACAATACAAATAGAGTTGGAGGTGGTTAGGTGGAGAGGGGAGGGGGGGCGAGGGGTGAGGATAGGTGCGAGCGGAGCCAAGAGGGTAGAGAAAATGAGAAAACACTAAGGAATGCAAGAGTGATCACTTTCTCCAAAAGCCCGGCACAAGGCGCGGGGAGGGAAGGTGTGGGCTGCGGTGACGTGGAAGATTAATTTAGCAATCAGGCACCTTTACTGTTTTATGTCAGAAAGAGTATGTGACAGGGCGGGCGCCTGCAGATTGCAGAAAAGGGGGGAACATATGTGTGGACTAATCTGACTCCAGCAGGACTGTTTTCGGAACGGCGCGCTGCTGGCAGAAACAAACTTGTTTGCGTGCAAAATGAGCGCATAGGCGTACCTGGGCGTGTGTGACTTTTAGGATTGTTGGATGTGTGTGGAAAAAAGAGGGGGGGTGTCACTGCAAGGCTGAGGGAAATCAATACACGTTATGACAGGAAAATGAAAGCACTGCTTTGGGTTACAACCCAACACCGAGGGAGGTTGGGAACACACACACACATTGGCCACGCACAGATACACACCTATTTGTATACGTGAACACACAATTCTCGTGCGCCGACTGCACAGCAGCTACATGCTCTCCGATTAAACAACACAGACGCACACACACCCCGGCGCACACATAAATACAGAGTTGCCGGACAAAGCCACAGTGGCATTGTAAGATTGGGGTCCCCTTGTGTGACAGAGTGTGAATATAAATAAGCCAAGTCCATTCAGGCCTGTGAAAGGGGCTCTGGTGCTGGGACCCTTCAGCCCAGTCAGATGCTGCCTGGAGGGGGATGGGGAGCCCATTGAGCTCTCGGCCTGCCTGTCAGGCTCCCCTCCGGGGCAGCGATGGAGCTGCATCACTGGGAAACCTGGAGGAGGCAACCCCCATCATGACCACACAAGAATCAACCACACACACCTGTGTGTAAGTGGGAATGAATCCAACCCCCCCTCTGTTTGTGTGTGTGCCCCAGATCCCTGAAGGGGTGAAGGTGATGGCAGGTGATCAGTTGTGCTGAGTAGTGTCAGCGGGGAGAAGGAAACGCTGGATGTGACAGCGGGCCAGCAGGGCTGACAGATGAGTCACACCCATGCAAAAACACACAAGCACACACTCAGACTGGCAGATACAAATACACAGAGGACCATTTATTAAAGACCGCCACGGCACAATAGGGCGGGCCAGGAAACCAAAACACTGGCCCTGGTGTGTGTTCTTCATGTGAAGAGAGTCTCACAGCAGTGGTGGCATCTCGACGTGAGAACAAAGATCCTTCTGTAGTGCTGCTGTGAACCCCTACTCCTGTTTTTTTATGTGCACGGGGGATTTTTATTGTGTTTGCCCATAAAAAATGTTGGATTCATAAAAGATGTTATACTCACAACCATTTTGGGGGGTTTGACACACCGGGTCTGAACATAAAAATCTGCAAACGAGGCTTTGAAAAGTTGTTGAAGACTCCTCGCCTGACAAAAAAAGGTTCATTTTCCAAGCAAACCGTGAGATTTTGTTTACCGGTAATACAAAAGATTAAGCGACAAGTGTCAAGGAGATGGATGGAGCAATCACTGGAAAACATTCCCGTCTCAAAACAAGTTAAAAAATGTGGGATCCGAGATGTTTACACTTGTTTTAAGTGAAAAAATCTGCCAATGGAACTAATAGAAGTTGTCTTGGTTGTTATAAACACTTAATTTAACCCATTGACACCTGAATTTATTTTCAGCTATGAAAAAAAGATATCACTTATGTTTTTGCTATTGAGTAAATGCTATATTTTGGTCATTTGCTATGTGTATTTTTTGATATTTTAGATTTTATTTTTCTACAACATAAGCAAAAAAGAGAAAATAAATCAAATTTATTCCATTCTGTGTTGTGTAAGTTGTTGTTAAAAACAAGAATTTGTATTTTGCTTGCTCAGTTGAACTATTTCATGGGCATGAATCAGTATTTGTTTGTATGATTTGAATATTTCGTGGGCATAAATGAGTATTTTGTTGTCCATTTCTATTATTCTGTGGCTACAGTCTATTTATTGCTTGTGCCATGTCATCAGACGGGCTCCAAAGTTTTACATTTGAGTGATTTTTAGCTGATTTGATTTCATGAAAAGAAAAAAAAACAGTATAAATTTCAGCTACTTTTATTTTTGTAGAGAAAAACACAATAAATTAGAGTTAATTACAAAAAATAAATAAATCTGTTAACAAGGTCAAGGTACTTCATTTTGTGTGTTTTTTTGTGAACTGGATCCCTTCTTTAACTTTGGAAGCACCATTATTGGATGGCTCAGTCAGCAAGTAAAGAAATCCAAATGAAATAAGAGAAAAAGCCAAATTCAAACTGAAGCTTTTGTAGTTGTTGCACTTTCACTTCAAAAATGTTCCCAAAGGAATTTAGGGATATAATTATCAATAAACAATCATTTATGACATTTCAGGGCTTGAACTCTTTTAGTTAAGGGTGATCTTTAAACCTTAAAAACATTTAGTTTTTTATATTTCCCAGCAAAGACACATCCCTTTGTTTTTTGTTGGTCTTGATGTTTTTACTGCTCTGGAATATGTTTCGGCTTTAGGCAGTGGGGTAGGTAGGTGGTGACCCAAAACTGTTGTCAGTGTAGAAATAAAACATTTTGTTGCTCTGACCTTCTAACTCTGTAAGAATTTCGTTTCATTCTCTCAAATTCTAAACACACTAAAAAGGAGAATTTCATATTAAATATCCCAAAAAATAATGCTTCCACAGGGCTGTGTGACATATTTATATCAAAAACTGGA
Organism: Oryzias melastigma; assembly: GCF_002922805.2. Taxonomy (NCBI): domain Eukaryota; kingdom Metazoa; phylum Chordata; class Actinopteri; order Beloniformes; family Adrianichthyidae; genus Oryzias; species Oryzias melastigma. The sequence continues at coordinate 15,968,435 of NC_050524.1, read as the reverse complement.
CACAACACCTTTTTAGGGCTATCCATCCATCCATCCATCCATTTTCTTGACCGCTTTGTCCCTTTCGGGGTCGTGGGGGTGCCGGAGCCTAACCCGGCTGCTGAAGGGCGAAGGCGGGGTACACCCTGGACAGGTCACCAGGCTGTCGCAGGGCCTCAATCACACACCCATTCACTCTCACATTCACACCTAGGGGCAATTTAGAGTCACCAATTAACCTATGAAGCATGTTTTTGGACGGTGGGAGGAAGCCGGAGTCCCTGGTGAAAACCCACGCATGCACGGGGAGAACATGCAAACTCCACACAGAAAGGTCCCAGCCGGGAGTCGAACCGGGGCCTTCTCGCTGTGAGGCGAGAGCGCTAACCACTGCGCCACCGTGCAGCTTTTTAGGGCTAATTTTCTCAAATTCTATTTAAATCTGATTCAGTGGATTTTTTGTGATTTTAATTTTTTAACTTTTAAAAGATATTATTTCCTCAGGAGTCTCTTGTGAATCAAGATGAAAAGCATTTCTTTTATTTTGCATCCTGCACGGTGGTGTAGTGGTCAGCACTTTTGTCTCACAGTAAAAATTTCCTGGTTTGAATCCAGGCTGGGGCCTTTCTGTGAGCAGTTTTTGAGAATTTCAGAACACTCCAGCTTCCTCCCATCAAAAGACATGCTTTGTGGGTTAATTGAAGATTCCAAAATTGTCTCTAGGTGAGATTGTGTGACAAACATGCGACTTGTTCAGGTTGTGACCCCCCTTTGACCCCAAGTAGCTGAGCAGAGCTGGGATCCAGAAAGAGATTAAAAAAAAAATGATTTTTTTTTTATTTTTATTATTGATTTTATTTGTTGCTGCATTCTTATAATCAATGTTATAAAGTACACACATTTTGCTTTGATGAGAAGAATTATATAAGCGAACTATAACAAAAAAAGCTTTTTAAGGGTCATCTGGACTTCAAGTTGACGACATTGAGCTTCTTGTTCAAGAGACTTCTCACTTCTTAAAGAACTGGAATATATGGAACCATCCTGGATCAATGACAGTCTTCACAGATTTGGCAGCAAACTATTCATTTGTAGTTCAATTTAACAGTGGCGAGAATTTTGAATGTAAATATTGATCAAGAAAAAAGTGTTTTTTTTCTGTGTATAAGCATAGAATAATCTAGATTGCTACTTTAATTATGTCTTTCTTTTCTTAAAAAAAAATAAAAATCATAATTCAAGCCGAGTACTCATGCCAGTAAAGAGTACCCGCAGTACTTCAGGCGTGGAGAAGTGGCGGTACTCTAAAGAACTATTTTTAGAAGCACAGGTACTGAGTATTGGTGAGAACAGGCCCATATAAAGTACTGAGTTTAACTAGTTTTTAAGGAAACAAAACCTTCAAAGTTGCAAGACAAAGAGAAAGTTGTTGAGGAAGTTAAAAATAAATAAAGAATTTGTATTATTTATTACTCTGGTACATACATTTTGTCAAGAAACCAATAATTACTTTTAAAGTTAAAAGTAACTTAAAAAGTAACTGATTGATTACAAATGTTTAAATATTCATTATATTTTTGGTAATAGACGATACTTAAAACTAGAAGGCACAACAGCACTAGAATCAATATTTAAGCTCTTACTGCTTTTCTGAACAAAATTACATTTCTACAAAAAAGAAACATGTTTAGTTTAGTTGAGTGCAATCTGAACTGATGTGAACTTCATTTGCTGTTTCTAATTTTGAACTCCTTTTGGTACATTTTTCATTATAGTGTTATATTGCGCTTGAATTAAACCATTTTTCTGAGCTCAACTGTTTGAATTTTCTGCATAAATCTTCACATTTCAGAAGTTTTCTGCTCTTTCTTCCTGCTAAGGATTCTTTCTGCTAAGAATCCTCTTCAGATCGTCGCTTTGCATGTTTTCTGCACGTTTTACTTGCAGTGTGGTTGTTACTGGCAGCGCTTGTTTAAAAGTCTTAAATGCTTAAATGTCTGTTTTTCTAATAACCTGTTGTTTTTATCCAGTAGTTCATGTTGGCAGCAGTGGATGACTTTGCCTGATGACTCATTCTAGCACTTTCTTCATACCTTTATCCACATTTCAATAACTTTACCCAAAATAAAAATCATGAAGCAGGCTAAAAAAAAAAACTATTTGGACAAAAATATTGAACACCGGTTCGTCTAACTTTACACTGTTTGTGTGAAAACCTGAAAGCAGACTGCGATCTGAAAACCCCATTTCATTACTCTGCTGTGAGGTTTAATTTCATTGTGGGAATAAGGAACAGAATGGGACAGGGTGCGATCGGACACGTTAATTATAGTCTGACTCGCAGGTCAATGCTCAGGGTCTCCCCAGTGCTCCACGAGAAGAAAGGATTCACATGACTGAATGAAAAATTTGAAGGGTTTTCATTATACTTCTGTCTAATACATAATTTAGTCCCAGTTAAGTCCACAAGTAATGGCTGCGCATACACATGAACACACACTATCTTCTTTCCCACCCCCACAGTGTCAACCTTTTTAACCAGGTTAGGGTGTTACCATGGGAACCAACAGATAGCACACTCTGAACCGCTCCTTCAGTCTCTTTGAACCTCCTCTCTCTGTCTTCTTATTTGTCTTTGTCTGTCAAGTTTGGTCTGTAGTCTCCCCCTTTTCATAAAAAAAGAGGAGCGATCACATGCCACCGTGTTTACCACCATCCACATGTGACGCTTTGGCCGTTTGACAGAACGAGCCAGAGAAAGTGACCCTAATCGCACAGACCCTCTCTGGCACAATTATCTCCTCACTCTGACATCTATCCCTCCCCTGCCTCCTTCCCTCTATCTCCCCGTCTCTTCCCCATCGCTCCCTCACTTCTTTTTTTGCGGTCGAACATAATTTGAGTGCAATTAACTTCCTTTAAAAGCTCAGGCTGCTTTAAACACTGCGAATTAGAGGGGAGGCAGACGTGGAGGCGGAGGGGGGAGATTGGGAAAAAGGTAGGGTAGACGGGAGAGAGGTGGCGGGGATGAAGGAAGGAGAGGGGAACGAGTGGAGGCAGAATGAAAGTCAATGTCATCAGTGTTGGGAGGAGAGAGGTGTGTTTGACCTCACTCATCCAGACAGTAAAACACTTGAGCTGCTCCTGTTGCCAGCAGAGAGTTGTCATTGTACTGTACTTGGAAGAGGGATTTTCCAGCCGCCGTCCTTCACTTCCCTGCTTTATCACATAATACCCAGGATGAAAACGCTACAGAGAGGATCACCTAAAATAAAAACAGTTTTGATACTCATAATTAACAACTCACAAAAATAAGAAATATGAAAAAAACCTGCTTGAACAAAACACTTGTGGACTCTACAGTTTGGTCAATTCTTAAAGATCTGTTTTTGACTTCTATAGTCTACTAGGGATCAATATCTCTTTAACCTGTCCTCCACTTGCTGATTTACTTCAATCAGGACAACTATTTAAACACTTTCCAAGCCCAATCATGTCAGTCAGTACGCCAAAAGCACAGAAGGAGGACTAATGAACCTCCAAGCAATCAGTCCAGGATGTAAAAACGCTGAGAAAACAACATTCTTTAGGTCTTCTTTAAACATTATAACTTAAAGTTGCACTCTAACTTTATTTGTATCTATTCTCAGCGGTCTTTTAATTATTGTTATGTCATTTTTAGGCAAAATCTCAAAGTATATGTCATTTTTTAAGACATATTTTCTGTAGAGCGGCAGGAGTTCATTTGATATTTGCCTCTGAGTTGTGGGTGGGACTGTTAGCACCCTGGTGGAATCCCAGCATTCCTTTGTTTAAATTCTTTCCCGCTAGCTTACAGCATCTTACTAGGGGTGTAGGGAGAAATCGATTCGGCGATATATTTTGAGATTTCATTCGGCGATGCTTATATCGATTTAAAATGCTGACAAGACGATATTTAATTGATTATTTATGAGCATCCTTCATCCCACCGGCCGCTAACCCACTGAGCCTTTTTAACAGCTCTACACCGCAACCAAAACAACAAGATCACGCTCAACCAGCTTGAGTTAAATGTTCAGTCATTAAACAAAAATAATTTGACCATTTAAATACAATAAAAGATGAATTAATATTCAGGTAAAGCTTTTTACTAAGTCATGCTTTAAAAAAAAAAAAGAACAATTAATCTTGTACAGTCTTGGGATATATCGCGATATGTATCATATCGTGATACACGAATCGCGATACGTATCGCCACACCAAAATTTTCATTGGAGTGGGTCTTTAAAGCAAGTTATAGTGTAATTTGAAGGACAATAGTTCACAATATCCAAATATATATTTTACTGATATGAGCAAAAGACAAGCAAAAACAACCTTAAAAATGTGTGACATGTAAAGTCACTCTGGAAGTCCAAACATGTCATCAAACACATGAAAATGTCAGAAAGTGTGAGGAAGGTCTTCTTGGATTTGGTTGTGAGTTTTATTTCCTTGGTTCTTCTTATGTTCTATTCTGAAGTTCCCCCTCTGTCAGTCACACCAGGTTTAGGTTAATCATTCATAGACGTCTGCATTTCACTGAATTGACCTCAGTGGATTTAAGTGTCTGGTTTTCATTTCTTCCTTATCAGGTCATCTGCTTTGTGTCTCTTTTGTTGCTTTCTTTGTTTTTTTGTCATGATGAAGTTATTTTAATTTCATTTTTATGTTTCCACCTGCAATCTCCTGCATTTAGGGTCCTACACCAGCAGTTCTTGAAAGAAAGAACTTCAGCAACAGGCTGTAAAAATGACTGCCATTAAAAACTATGTAATATTTTAGCTAAATACTAAATTATACAAAATATGTCTTCAAAAATATATTTTAAGAAGGAACTGTTGTAGATGACAAAAATAAACTGTTTTATTTGTGTTCTCTGGTAAAATTAAGAACAAAATTACTCTTTAAACATAAATATAGACTTTAGCAAAAGTGTGAAATTTAGTTGTAGAACTCCATAACTTATGTGAAAGCCAAAAATTCACAGTACTGGCACTTCAGGACTTTCATTTACGCCAGTCTCTTGCTATCATGTAACAGCTGGGACAGCTATGAGCCCACAAAACAGCAGGAAAAAGTTAACAACAATCAACAGCGCTGTCTTAACTTTGATGTTTTCTGCTGAAAACGTACATTCCTTTTAAGAAAAAAAATAGAGCGTTATCAAGTCCTCAGCAGATCTGAGTGTTCTATGTCACCAAAGTGCAACTAACATGTTTTCTGCTGACAGTGAAGAAAGCAGAAATTCTAACATTTAAAAGTTCAGTAAACAGAGAGCTCATCTCCCACTGAAAGACTACATTTATTTGGATAGAAGGGGAAGAAAGGGAAGAAGCGGACAAGACGATGGATGGATGGATATTTCAAAATTAAAAATGCTCACCTGAATACTCTTTTAAATATAACCAGTATGAAATTGATCAAATACGCCTTTTTAAAATCTACTTTTCTACAGTTGCTTGTTACAAATGACAAATTATTAATTCTTAAATTACTGGATAACTAAAGGTTGTTGTTTTTACCATCCTAAGGATTTTTCTTTCGTGTTATATGGACGTTTAAAAAGACTAAACAAAATGTATTTTTCTTCTAACACTGTTTGCTGTCTAATCTTAATTATTCACCAAAATGATTTCTTATTAGCGAACATGCATTCAATTAACCCCTTGAAGCCTGAATTTATTTCCATCTATGAAAAAAAAAAAAAAAATTCACTTATGCTTTTGGTTTTAAATTTGCTAAATTAAGGTATTTTTGGAGCCAAAGTGGTTTGATGAATATTTGCATTAATTGGCATCAAGGGTTAAAAGTCTCTGTCTTTTGGATATTCCAGTACAGGGAGCCCACTGGGAGAACAGAATAATGCATTCTTTGGTGTTCTCATCATTCACTGGTTTGTTTCCTCTTATTAGGTAACCAAAAAAAAAGGCAGAACATTTTGTTTTTGTCCAAATTAAGAGATTTAAGTTTAATCAGAACTTGAGAAAATTAGTTTGAAGAATTGTATTGGTGAGTACATTTTTGTGCGTTCTTGCTTTAACTTGTGACCTATACGGGATTGTAAAAGTCCTTAATTAAGAACACTGACGTATGTAATCCCATTCTGTTTTTATTTATTTTTTTTACAGAAATTGTTAGTTATAAGACAGCATTGCGTATACGTTCTATATGTAAACATATCGACAGCTTTTTTTTAAAAATATATTTATTTTTTATGAGCGAGCACTTCGGTTTACTTTCTAAATTTGGTCCTCTGTGATTGTTCTGAGGCTTCTACTGACTTCTTTTTTCATGGGAATCTTGGGTCTTTTAGATTATAGTTTCTA
>NC_050524.1:15961661-15961907 GCF_002922805.2 Oryzias melastigma | reverse complement strand
CGCTGCAGCTTTACAAACATCACAGGTGCTGTTCAAAGCCAAGAATAATTGATAACCACCCACTATTTAAGAAATATTTATTGACAGGGAAAGGGGTGCATAGAAAAAAATTGACATCTGTGGGTTTTCAAAAAAGAAAAAAAAGTTTTATATTTCCGTATATGTGGAATTACTAGAACAGCTTGCATGCGTGTAGATTAGAAGTGTCGCTCTAAAAACCCACACGCGATGTAAAGGAAAAAAATC
>NC_050524.1:15946098-15960719 GCF_002922805.2 Oryzias melastigma | reverse complement strand
AAAGTTGATTATTTTAATAGTATTTGGGTGCATGAGGATGAGTTAAAGGTTTTTTTTTAACTAAGTTTGATGATTTTAGATGCTATGACAAAGTTCCACTCGAGGTTAAAAGCTATTTTTTTCACTCAGCATTTGCCATTTTTTGGTTTGCACTCTTCTCCAGTAATTTTGATTTATATGGATTTAATTTCCTATTCAAGTTTCTAAGTTCTTAACATTTGATCGATTATTGTAAAGCAATTATGACCTTTTGTGACATACAGTATATCCATAAAAGTACAAATGATCCTAAAACCAAATAAAACACAAAAGATGACTTAAGATGTAATCTAAGCAGGAGAACTTTTCCTTATTGCTTACTTTGTTGTAAGCTCCTCTAATTTACTATTAAAAACCACATTTTTTAACAACAAAAATGAAAAAGAACATATTTTGAGCAAAAACCCAGTAAGCAGTTCCTTTGGAAGGTATATTCTGGAGCTACAGGTGACACAACATGCGAGACGATCACTGCAGATCTTCTCTCAGGAAAGCATTCAGAGAGAGAAAAGCAAGCAGGTGTGTCTGTTGCATATTCCAAGTCTCTGTCAAGCAGAAGCAGAGAGGATAGGATCCGCAGTGTGGAGGTGTTTCTACTTTTATCCAAGAGTTTAAGAAGACAAACACATATAATGTGCTTGGGGAAGGAGCGGTGATTTTAGACGCCTCTTTAGCGACGCTGCTGCTACCATCAACCTGTGTGGTCAGGACAACTTTATTAGGAGCAAGAGAAATGTGGGAAGTTGCTCCAAAAAAATCTTCTCTTACAACGCTGAGGAAAAGAATGTCCTCAAAGCAAAAATTCTTCAATATCAAGGTATTGAAATATAAATGATTTCAAATAGTCCTTGAATGTGCTGTGCAAGTAAGCGCATAACACACACAATGACAAACACACACACGTACCAAATGGGAACGTACATCAAGGGTCATTTTACTTTTCCTGCCTTCAGCCTCTCCCTTTCATTCGCTCTCTTCCGTCCATCTGCCTCTCCTTCTCCGCAGCTCCCTCAATCTCTCTTTCTGTCTCTCTTTCTCTCTGTGAAGGTCATGCAATTGATTTTCCTCTGTCTATTCATTTTTCAAGACTGGCTTTGAAACGTGGGAAGCAGACAAAAGCCACTCCGCCCCCCCCTCAGCTCCATCCCCTCTGCTCTCCTCCACCTTCCTTCCCTCTCCGCTGGCGCTCGTCCATCCCAAAAAACCCCTCGGACAAGAGGGAATATGGAGGAATGCAGCCCTCCTTTGTCCCTTCCCCTTCTCTCCGGCCTCCTCTCCCTTTCAGCCACGTCTTGGGCCGCATTCCACTAACGGAATTAAAGTCATGCATCACACTTAAAACCCTGCCAATGCATTGTGGGTAGACATGTTCAAACTGATGTCCAAATTAGCATTGTGTTTTCAGGGGCTGTGTGACCTGCTTGAATAACTCTCCTAGCGGTAAAAAGGCACTAAAAATATCAGATTCTGACTGGGGTACAACCCTTGTTGAAGACACTTTTGATTAAACTGCGGTTCACCGTTGATCACAGACGTGTTCAAGTGTTTGAAGTGGCTCAGGAAAAAAAGCTTAATTAGCACAAAGAGAAATGGCCGCTGCTCTACACAGGGTGCGACTTCAGTCACAACTAATGAAAACTAGGACGAATAGAAAGAGCAAGCTGTTTATTAGTCTCAAACAAATTGTAAGAAATAAATCTTCAATAAAAACATAAACATGAGCAAAACTAGAGTTGGATAAATGCCTTTAATTTCCATAACAATCTGTTATGGAAAGTGGCTTTCTCCAGAAAGTAACTGAATTGGAGGTTAAGTTGCAGCCTCGTTTAAAGCGACTTGTCTATTGGTGTCCCATAAATACCGCTAGCTGGGTCATTGCACTACTTATGATTAAAGCCTTGGTCACAACTGCCCTTCTGGATGGATATGGGCTGTCTGCAGGTGAAAAATGGGCAAACCTGAGTGAAATATCAAGGTTGCAGTCCACTTGGTGAGCTCATAGAGCAAAGATGTTCATGTACATCTTTCTAGAGTAACCAAACCCTAAATCAACTTTTTTTGTCTATTGACCTCTAGAAATAGGGCTTTAAAAATGTAAATTAAAATAAATGTGTTTAATTGTTCAAAATATAGTCAAAAACCGTCTGTGTGCTGCCCACTACAGGTTGAATCCAGGTATTACAGTTGAATTTCAAACCATTTAAGCCCCATGTACTGTAATTTCAGAAGTTCCACGTCATGATCTGCAGCTGCAGTATTGATATCAGCCCTGTTCTCCAGCCCCACCCCTCTGACTGGATTTTTGGGTGGAGCCAACTGTCCTGTTTGGTTACCCTTTAAGCAACAGGGAGGAAGTAGGTGAGACACAGTCACATTGTACCCCCCCCAAATCCTGCTCTCTTCTCTGTTTGTGCTGTTCAAGTAATAAGTGCACACTACTTGTGCGCAACCTAAGAAGTCACGTGCACACCGTGTGCTTGCAGCACCATTAAGGAGCCAGTGCACATTCCTCACTAGCTGCGTTTCCATTAACTATGAAATTGCGCAAACTGGATTTGCTTAATGGAAACAACACAATTTAAAAAAAAAAAAACGCATTTTTCCAGAAAAAAAAACGTTTGCTTTTAGGGCCTATCTAAATGGACACATCTCACAAAACTCCAATGGAAACACTTTTTTCTAATCAAATCCGCTTCTTGGTAGGAACTGGCTGCTCTGAGCGCTGCACAGTGGGCGCCATAAGAGGTCTCGCAGCATCATTAAAAGCTGTGTGTCATGCTGCATTGTTGGATCCGCAGCTCCTCTGTTAACCACGATCGCTTCATTTGTAGCCACTCCCACGTGCCGCTCCACGGCAAGAACAAGACGCCGACGTCTCTTTTGATAGATGATGATGAGCGCTAGTGCCGGGCAGAAATTTGAATCCATCTTGTCGTGTTATCAAACAGCAAAAAGGGTCCAACTGCTTACTTGTTAGAATGTTTATTTTTAACACCGCTGAACAGGCTACTCACATGCATCTGGCTGATTGACATATAAGGAGACTGTTAATAGTCTAGCTGCACGGAATGTGCTGGTCACTGCTGTGACGTCATCTAAATGTTCCCCTGTCGTTCTGTAACAGAATCCTCTTAAAACAATACTTCTTTTTATCCATCGCTCTAGTTTTGAATGACTTATCGTGTGAGTTAGGTTGTGTTTATTTGCATGATTATTATCAATGTTATTCCAAAATTGCGTCATTTTTTTTCGACATTTTCTAGAATTTCTAAAAGTTTAGCGCATATGTGTAATTGAAACCTAGCAAATATGGACTAGAATATTGCGTAAGGGCATCTTATGATCGTATCATTTTACGACATAATCTGTTCAAATATGTAACGTTACACTTAGCATATGCACGACAATTGTACGTTCCATTTTTTAACAAGGCTCCGTAACCCTTTAACACCTGAGAGTTAAACTCAAAATCTTTACCATAACGGCATGAGCCGCTTTTATTCAGGAATCACGTTGATCGTGTTAACGGTAGAAAAGTTACAGTAAATCAAAAAACAAAAACCTGCAGAACCTGCACAGGAGAATGTGACTAAAGCTCAAGGTTTGGAGTTGGGGAGCTCTTCTTTTATAGATTATAGCACCCAAAATGTAAAGTTTATTGATAAAGTTCAATTTAACGTTACATTTTATGATTCAGGATTAACTGAAACACGTTTGTGGACCTGCTTTCATCTCATTTAAGTTCATCTGTGTCACTAGATCAGCTTCATGATCACAGCTGGCTTTAGGCTTGTTGTGAATTGTTGGTCAACAAGTCACTTCCATGCAATCTGCTTTTGTGTCCTTCTCTCCAATTTTTAACAAATGTCTGTACTTCCTGTTTTAAGAAAACACTACCTCTTGCTGACCTGCTGATAAGTTTTTTTCATCACAAATCAGATTTTTTGGCTGGCTTTTATCACCAGAAGAAAGAAAACTTTGCATTTCTTATAGCTGACAGTTAGGTCTGATAAACAAAGAACGGAGTGATACACTTTTTTGTCAAAACTCATTTACCTTTGGACTTTTTTTTAATTTGTTTTAACATTTTATTTATTTTTTTATATGATTTTATATTTTCAATCATATACATGTATATATTTTGTTTTATTTAAAAAGAAATATCAGCATCAGAGAAAAAAGGTCTCTTCTTTTTGTTCCCTTTCATCTCCCATGAGTATAAGTTGTTTTTTACTTTTTAATCTCACTTAAGTACATAGTCCCTGTATGGTTGTCACTTAGCAGTCCTAAAGGAACTTGACCAGTGTGCATTTTTACTTCTTTGTTTTCTGATCTCGGGCCTTTTTGTGTTTTTCTGTAAAATAAAATGCATCGTTTATGCTTTGAAAGATATTTCTATTATTAGTGAATACATTACAACCTGTCTTTAGGTTCACACTTCATGTACAAAATTTTAATGCAAAAAGGTTTTAAATATTTTGAAAATACTACTATCCTAAATATAAAATAAATAGAATAGTCCATCAGAATTGTGGGATCCTGTGGTAGTGCGGTACATGTGCAGGTACTATCAGAGTGACACCGCTCTGGCTGCAGTAACCCTACACCTGCTACTCCAAAATCCATCCAATCTTGTCCAAAATATGCCGCACATATTACCATAAAGCGTGCAGCCAGACAGAAAGAGGGAAATCTTTTTCTCACATTTCTACAAATTAGTTTAGATCAGGGATAAACACACTCCGACTCACACAGACTCACACACATATAATTGTACTGTAGCTGCATTGTTTCCCCTCAGTAATGGTAGCAATTAGACAGGCTGTATAATTACACTGTCCTTGTTATAGTTAATTTCTGTAATTACAGATTGCTCCAATTGTTTTTCCCCCTCTTTGTGTGTCATCTGCATCTTCCCCTTTCCTCTTCCTCTCCTTCTTTCTTTCAGACAGACAGCACATAAATTATAGGCCGCACTCATCCTTATGCAAAGTCTGCATAATCACATGCACATGTATGTTTGTAAGCGTGTGAAACAGAAACTGTTTATGTGCTCCCAGATACTAATAAAACCTCGCTTGTACTGGCGTCTCAGAGGGTGGAAGCATGTTAGCCAATCACACCGCTGAGGACAGAGAACTGAGCTGACGGGGTTTACAGGCTTCCTGCCCTTTGTGCACATAAAACATTGTCCTCCAGCATGCCAGTCTGTATGTCACAAATCATTCCACAATAAAAGCTAAAAAGATGTAATTGCAATATGGCTGCTCCTCTGCTTGTTGTTTTATCAGGCATATTATTGCCTTTTATCATTTATTTACTGACAGGGGGTTCAAATTCTAACTTGCACATAAATTTCTTGCTGATTTTTCTACTACAGAAATTTTAAAGTGTTAATATTAGACCTAAACAACAGCCCAGCCTCCTTGAGTATTTTCTTTTTGAACATGTCAGTGTCCTAATATTTTGGCGTTTTGAGTATTTTTGCTGGAGAAAAAAAAACACAAGAATGCATGAATGGTGTTAGTGGTGTAATATATATTTTTCTATCCTTTTTTTTTTTTTTTTTAAATAAGGGATTTTCCAATGGACTGAATGTAAATATTATCAGAAAATATGTATTGTACTTTTACTTATTTTGAAAAGTCAAAATTGTCAAATGGCATTAATAGAATTACATAAAGATAATTTATAAAGTTAAAATCCCATTAGATGTCACACACCTAGGTGTTTGTTCTCCACATATGGCCCAACCCTTGGTGGAGGGGTGAGCTGCAGACACAGCTTGGGAACCATTTGGTGGTTTAACCCCCCAATCCAACCCCTTAATGCAGAGAGGCATCAGGTCCCATTTTTTAGTCTTTGGTATGACTCAGCCGTGGATTTAAACTCTCACTCTCAGGGTGGACAATCTACCACGAGGCCACTGAGCTGGTATAAGGATTAAAAAAAACTTTTAATTTAGTGAGGGAAAAAGACTCACAGTTCACAGATACATAAAACGATTTCTCTCCAGAGGCTATAAATGCAAAGTTTCTGTGCTGCGACAAATGGACAGAATAAAAACTAATTTCTTGCTTTTTATTTCTCTAGCAGAGACAAAATGTGTGCCTTGTCAATTAAAAAAACTAAATGTTGGCACAGACCACTCGTATCCTTAATACCAGTATCTCTCAGAGGACTTTATGACTGATAAACCATGAGTTTGATGCTTTTTTAAAGAAAGCTTTTGTCTCTGTGGTTAGATCAAATAGGACACCTCGATGTTTGGACTGTTTCAACTTCTAATAAAAGTGCTATGATAGAAATCAGTCAATGTGCATATTAATGTTTGATCAGAACCTTTAGATAAATAAAAAAAACAGTTGATCAGGAGGGATTTTGCAGCAGAATCAAGCATCCTCTAGTTGTATAAATGATGCTTCTTCATGATGTTTTAATTTGAAAAGCAGGTGTTTCCTGTATTAACACTTTCCTCTTTAATTCACACAGACTAACTTTTAGACGTGTTTATTTGACACCAGTTTCATAGCACTGAAGTAGCTTGACCGAATGCGACATAAACCACCCCAAAATAGGTTGGGAAATAGGCAGAACAAACACAACAACCGGAAGAGTGACTGAAAAAGAAATCTGTGAATACGTGAAACCACGAATAATGAAACATAAATAATTTGAATGTATAGCAAGCCACCTTGTGGTAAAATAGTGACTCCACCACCATTTTATTTTCAAGCCTGATAAAAAGAGAAGATGCTTCTTCAGACTGAGAGCATGTTCAGCTTGTACCCTCCCCCCCAACAGTAGCCGTGATAGGCTCCAGCAACACTTGTTTTTTGCTCACCTTTGCTGCAGTTGTTGTCCCCCTCCAGCAGAGGGCTCCACGGCGGGTCTCCCTGACTGGCAAAGGTGCGCATGTGCAAGTAGCTGATGGTCAGCCGGATGACCGACGCCTTGTCCAGCTGGCTTGTGATTGCCCCGGGCAGTGGAAGCATTTTGGCCAGCTCGAAGAACTCAAAATTCTCCTTCCCTCGCCGAGAACGAGCTGCATTCCGAGACTTTTCTTTACGCAAGTTCTGGAGACTAAAGCGTGGACACAGAAGACACAATGAATAAGTAAAATAGAAATATCAAAATATTCACATGTTAGTTTTACTGTCGATTTATTTAGCAAAATGACCTCACAGTGCAGACGATGTATGAATTCATTTCACAAATCTTGTGTCATTATCAGGTTGATCTGATAGTTACACACAAACTTCCTTCTTATATTGAGTACTCCTTTATAATCCAGTGAGCACAGGCTCACAGTCTCTCCCTGCCTATCTCTGATTTTCCTGCCTCCCTGCCCCCTCTCTCATCTGGTCCCGGGCGACTGAGCTGAAGCTGTGATTGAGGGATCAATAGTGGAGGGAGGGGCAGAGTGACAGAGCGGGGCCGGGGCTCAGGTAGCCTGTCTTTGTGATTGGGTATTGACTCTCCTCAATGGGGCCAGAGTGGTGGAATTATGTTGTCACAGCCACTTCACAATTCGTGTCATTGCTGAGCTGGAATAAAGTGTGTGTGCGTTTGTGTGTGCGCTTTTCCAGCCTAAGACAGACTGAAGGGTGTGTGTGTTAGTTAGATCCATGTGGGACAAAAAAAAGAGCAAGAGCTGCAGCTCTGTGTGCACATATGTTTATATCTTAATCAGGTGACACAGCTGCTGTAGCGCCAAACGCTCGTCTAACCGTGGGATCGGTGTGTTTCTGCAGGTGTGTGTGTGAACTCTCAGAGCGCCTGCCAGCCTCTGTAACATCTCATTATTATACTGCCTCGACCCCAGCCACCAAGAACAATCAATACACACACATTGATTCTGCTTAGTTTTTATATCCGCCTGTAAATGACTTCCATTAATAATTCCAGCCAAATTTACTTAATCTTCTTGAAAGGGAGGGGATTCGCTGGTCTGGCAGGATTGGCAGGTGAGCAGCTGAAATGTGGCTGTGTGGAGAAACGATGTGGCGTGCGCTCCGTTTCGTCGATGGGACACTCTTCATTGGGGTGTCACTGTTTGCGAGGATGTCAACACATGGATTTCACCTTGTACAGATTAATTCATGGACATGCACGCAAGCTTATACAGCAGTATGTGTGTACATGTGTGTGTGCGGTGTCTCACCAGGGTAAAGTGGGAGGTTTGGCAAGTAGTCCTTGTAGGAAATCCCACTCCACACTCACACATTTCCCCTCGCTGACAAACGGCATGGTCGCCATGGCGTGCGGTTTGTGCTGCTAACGGCGGCTCTGGTTGGCTCTGGTTGTGGAGGACTCAGCTCTGGAGATCCAGAAGAATAAACACAGAAAAAGTGAATTAAGAGTGATCGGTTTGGCCTTTTATAATATCAGGAAAAGTCTTAGAAAACTTTAAACAATCCTTGTTTATTTAAATGGAAAAAATGAATGAAAATACAAAGAGATTTGTGAATTTAGAAGAAATGATCACAGCGAGAAGACCCGGTTTAAGCCCCTTTTCTGTGTGGAATTTCATGCTCTCCCTGTGCATGTGTGGGCTTTCTCCAGGCATTCCGGCTTTCTCCCAGTCCAAAATCATGCTTAATAGCTTCATTGGTTACTCTAAGATGTCCCTAGGTGTGTGGTGACCCGTCCAGGGTGTGCCCTGTCAACAGTAGCCGGAACAGGCTCTGGCAAAGGGATATAGAGGCTTAAGAAAATGGATAAATGGTTTATTATGAGGAAGATACATAAATAAATATATTAAAATCAAGGAATAAAGCAATTGAATAGACAAAACATTTTTAAAAATCCCTAACTTTGCTTTAAATTCATGAAAAGTCCAACTATAAGATGATTAAAGCCAGTTCTGATGACCACAACGCATCACAAAATCAAGCTGATAGTCTGTAATCTGCATTTCTCTTTTATTTTTGACCCACTGCCCCTCTCCATTAAACACCTATGTTCACATGTATTAAGAAATGGTGACTTGCTTCTTTTTAGAAAGGGGTGAATTCATGCAAGTTAGAGATTATGCCAAAAAAATAATTGTAGATGTGTAGATGTAGTGAGGTGAGACCACTATGCTGATTTAAACATAACGTGCAATCCAAGTGAAAACTCAGCACTAAAATTCTTTAAAAGATTTGAGATTTTTTTTTTTTAAGTTATAGCTTGTCTTTTAGTGGTGGCAGTAAAAAGGATTCCTTAAAACAAACTTCCTACTGTGCAGAGAATTGTGACAAAAATCAGTGCTATGGTTAGTTACAGAGATGCAAACTTTTTACAATTTGCTTTTAAAGATCATAATTACTGATAAATTATCAGCAAAAGGGGATTAAGTTTTGTGGATGTAGAGATACATGGTAAAAAAGCTGCAATAAACATGGCTCACATTATACATTTGTAGATAAAACATTTGAGTGAATCATTGTAATTTATTAAATCCTAATGAACCTTCTGTTTATACGACAGAATTTTTTAAGTTATATTGAGGTTGTGGTGCAAAGGTTGTGTTCCTCGCCCTTCATTTCAGTTGGTTTGTTGCCACATTGTGCTCTCCGGAGCAAACCAGAAGTCAGAGCGGATCAACAGGTCTGGAAAAGTCATGGAGATCCAGCAGCTGCTCATTTAGGGGCGGTATTACTCAAAAAGCTCTGTGCATGACCGGAAAAAGAAAAGCAGAGGAAACTGCCGGCCGTCTCACTGTCATATATTAATAAGCAGCTGCACTTCCTTCCAACACCACATTCTCCCAGGAGGCATTTTTCATGTTTCCAGATTTGAGTTGTGGTCTGGGCTGGTTTTCTGTTTTTTACCGATTTGAAACGCACAGCACTTGGATAATTTACTGACTTTGGTCTGTGGAAAGTCAGCCTGTTTTCACACTGTTGTGAATTGCATCAGAATTCATTTGCAAATGAAGTTGTTTTCATTTCCAAGGCTTGTAAACAAAACCATGTGACTAAAGATCTCTTCAGTCATTGGTCAGGAATTATGAGAAAGTCTGAGGTGCAGCACTCAAAAAATCCTTGGAAGACAGTGAAAAGCAATGTGTCTCATGGTAAAAATTGTTTTTATGCGCCTCCATTTACTTGACCACACTTCATTGAGTTGAACTACAAAGTTAAAGTTTTGATGTAGCTATTAGGATGACATTACAGCAGCGCTGTGTGCGTAATGAGAGAAAAGCATGTAAGAAGCGTTTTCAGCTTGATTAAAATAAACATTCTAACAAGTAAGCAGTAAACAGTTTCCTCTTCTGACAAGCAATAATTTACATTTGTCAGCAGTTCAACAGTCGCTTTATTCCTAACCTGTTTACACCACGTGACCACCGGCTACAGTGGCCGTTTTGGTTCCGTTATTCCACTCCGAGAGTGAATTGTATTCAGACCGAGTAATCTAAGAGAAAACCGATGCTCAGTCCGATTGGAAACCAACCAAGACCACCTCAAAAGATGGGTCTGAGAGCGTGTGTTCAGACTGAAAATATGCTCTGGATTATTGCAGGAAATGAACACTTATGATGGGCCGTACAAGACATTATTTATTCTGAACCATTCACATTCATATATACTCTCTTTCGCATACATATATATTCTCTTTCGCATACATATATACTCTCTTTCGCATACATATATTCTCTTTCGCATACATATATACTCTCTTACGCATACATATATATTCTCTTTCGCATACATATATTCTCTTTCGCATACATATATACTCTCTTACGCATACATATATATTCTCTTTCGCATACATATATACTCTCTTTCGCACACATATATTCTCTTTCGCATACGTATATACTCTCTTACGGATACATATATATTCTCTTACGCATACATATATTCTCTTTCGCATACATATATTCTCTTTCGCATAATACATATATTCTCTTTCGCATACATATATTCTCTTTCGCATACATATATATATACTGTCTTTCGCATACATATATTCTCTTTCACATACATATATATTCTCTTACGCATACATATATACTCTTTTTCACATACATATATTCTCTCTTTCACATACATATAAATAATGTCTTGTACGGCCCCTCATAAAGACTGGTTCACTTTAAGTGTACCAAATGTCTCCAGTCTGAATACACCCTTAGATTAGGATACAGCTTGTTTAGGGAAGGGTTTGATGCTGCTGAAAACTGATTGGTTGATAGAATGTTTGTGGTTTCCATGTGGAAATCACAAAATGTCAACTCTTTAATTGTCAGGATTAAGGTTGTGTCCGAATCCTTGACAACTCACTACACAGCGCTCTATATGGTGCGTTCGGCATTTTGTAGTGGTGCCCAAATCTACAAATCCAAAATCGAGTGCCATAGAAATTTCCCAGAGTTCTCTGTGAAACACCAGAGTGCATCAATGCTCACTAGATTGGGAAATATAGACCACATTGCAGTGTGTTTGAATGATTTAAAAATCTTTTAAAAAATAATGAACATGGCAGTTATAGTAGTTAGGGAGTAGGGATGGAATCTGGACACGACTGAGATTCCACTAATATGAGTTTTTATAGAGTCACTTGTCAACGTAAAAGAAATGTAAAGGTTGATTGTACATCCCTGTTCCTCTCTGTTTACCTTCTGCTTTCTGATACATGTGGTTTATTGGTTGGATGGTGTGATGCTCCACTCATTATGAAGCTGAAACTGTTATTCCTGCCAACACACCTGTTCGTGGGAGTAGAAGCCAAGGCAGATCTTTGCCATTTCAAACTATACAGAACTCCAACTGATTCCTACGTTTAACAGAAGTGAGAAGCAGATAGTTTGTCTCAGATAACTTACTGTCCAATTACAACATTTTCTTAGCAGTAAAGTGTCAGGAGCCACGATTCTAATGGCTTTATTTATCTCCTTTTTTGACTTCATTTCAAATTCATTGTCTCCAAACACCAAACAATGTCCTACAGCTATTCCTGTTTTCTACCAACAGCCAACTCACTTGCCACAGAAGTTGCCAACACTCGTTAGTGTCCCCAGAGTGAGCCCATCTCCTGACCAGTTTGCCTCCTTTTTACTGCTTGGTTGACATTTAAAGGGCTGGAGTGGCCCCAAGCACCTTGGTGTCATGCCCTTGGGCCTGAGATGCCCTCTCTCTTTTCCCGCCTCTCCCTCTTTAGCTCTCTCTGTCTTCGGGCCGGCTGGGTCAGCACAATCGTGTCAATGAAGCTTTGCCAGGGCAGAGGCAAATGGATTATGTCTTGAGTTAGAGCATGGCTATGCTGACCTTTGCTAAGAGGGGTCAGTAAAGGCTGGGCAGGTTTGGCAGATATCATTTCACACGTCTGAGTTTAAACAGCCAGGATTTAATGCATGAGAGAAAACGTTTTTGGACTCATTTCAAAGACAGTGGATTCAATAATCCCTTCAGAAAAAGAGAGATGGTAAGATGGGGTCATTCCAGTTCTAGAGCCCCAACAGTGAGACTGTCTTTCTAAATAATCGTTCTGGTTCAACAATATGATGCGTATCTGAGGTAAAAACTTTATGAAATTGAGAAACAATAGAGCAAATATTTGAATCCATTCTGTTCACAACACAATGTCATGAAAGTAAATAAGTTAGTCAAGAAGGTGAGAGATGGACTCTTATCAATTTAATGCAATTTTAACAAAAAATACACAAGGAGAGTAAACCATTGAAAGGACAATGACTCATAATTCTATGTTTACACCAGCTTTGACAAATGACTTCTTCTAAAGAAAAGTCTATGTAAACGCGTTTCAGGAACTCCATGTTCATAACTCTCACATTCACTCCCCACTCTGCAAGTCTTTAAATCATTTTTTGGGCTATACATGCAAAATGCATGTCCTTTGGATGCGCGTCAAAGGTTAAACCAGGTGAATTTTCACCAATCGGAGACCAGTCTTTGGTAGGGATGTATGGATAGCATCCTTTGTAATTCATGGATGACCCAACTGATTACAAAGGGATCATGAAAGAGAAATTAAATCTACTTTTTAGAGTGGAATTATACGAGTCTTTCATATATCAAAATAGAGCTGTTGAAAAAAAAATAAATGGAGAAAGACTGTGAGATTTGTACCACTTCACCATTTTGCACCAGCTGTGAGTACATGTGTTAATATCTGGTAGCAGCAGTCCAGTGTGAACACCGTGTGTGAAAAGTGCCAACCCACATTTAGCACATTATTGAACATGCATCATATGCCCAGTGTGAATGCATCCCAAAAAAAAATTGTCTATACCCTAAAATATGCATTTTCTTCACTAGTCTGGGAGTTACTGAAGAAACAGACACAGAACAGGCAAGTAAACCAAATATGAGTTCAACTAGACAATCTATCTGTGAGACACATGCTGCAAAACCAGTTAAGCTCCAGGAGGACAGAAAATGTTTTCAACTCATTTTTTACAGAACCTTTATTATTTTTTTGGTTCTGTCTGCTTTCCACAGATGCCCTGAAGTGCAAATCACAGCAACAAATCACTCAACGCAAAAACATGTTTAAGATGGCAACGACAACAAAACCAAGAAGGAGGGTCAAAGGGAAAGGATCCCCACTTTAGTTTAGTCTGTTTAGTTTAGTAATCAGCTATTTTTATATATTTTATGCTTTTTTGACAATTATGGGTATGAAGCATGTTGAGAGAACTGTCTTGTGTAATTGGGCTATATGAATAAAATAGAATGAAAAGTGAAATTGAACTGAAAACAAATCATAAAAAACCAACATGACATTTAAAAAGCCAAGCAAAATTCCAGAAATGAAAATGTAAATTAGTTGGAAAAACAAAAATAAATTCAAAAAATCAAAAGAAAACGTTAACTAAATGAAGAAAAATTACAAACCGGAAAAGCTAGGTTTTATGGGACACCACTGGTTGAATGTTTTTTTGAGTTTTGAAGCAGAAAAGCAGAAGAATGTTTTGCCCAAACTGCGTTAAAGAGTTGATTAGAACTTTCCAGTGGTTGTGGCCAAAACCTTAAACAAATAGCTCCTGTGAAAATATATCACCACACCAAATAACTTCCAGTTAAAAAGATGAACAAACATCACCATCCCATCAGTACTCTCCCATAATTCCTTGCTTTTCTGCTTTCTTACTTTGTTTCATTTATTAACATTTCATTGTTTTACAAAATGTTTCCTTATTTATTTTGTATTATTGTGTTTTATTTTCTAGATTTCTGTACTAAAATAAAATGTTTATTTATTTATTGTCATTGAGATCTTTAATATGTTTTTGAATTGAGTGATTTGCACTTCAGGGCCACCGTAGCTTTTGCATTTCAACAGATTAAACTGCTTGAAAGCATCACAGTATTACCAGCAGCTGCTTGTTTGTTTGGAGCCTGTAAAGACAGGAAGATAAAAATACACAAAAAACTAACGGGACTATCAAGTATCGATACCTGCCTTCACCTCTTCACTGCAACACCTTTACAACCCATCTTTTGGGGTTTGCATATATCCATCATTACACCTTACTTCAATGGGTTTTGCAAAAACAGCACAGCTAAATGTTTTCTAAATTATTTAGCTTTTTAGGAATAAATAAAACAATTCTTTTGAAATAG
>NC_050524.1:15936515-15945961 GCF_002922805.2 Oryzias melastigma | reverse complement strand
TAGCCCAAAAACTAAAACAACCCAAAGTTAGATAAAAAAGCTAACATGTAGCGGAAAAATTTGCTAAACACAAAAATAGCCCAAAAAAACGAAAAAAGCCTGAATTAGCCAAAACAGCAAACATGTAGCTGAAATATTAGCTAAACTCCCTGAAATATTAGCTAAACTCCCAAACAGCCTAAAAAAAACAAAAAAAAAGCCTGTTAGCAAACAGCTAGCGTGTAGCTAAAATTAAAACTCCAAAATAGCCTTAAAAACCTTAATAAATGCCAAAATAGTCCAAAAAGCTAGCAGAATATCATTATAACTTTCAACTTTACTAAATTCTGACTCCATATAATAGAAAATAACGACTAATCGACTATTAAATTAGTCGTCGACTATTTTAATAGTCGATTAGTCGTCGATTAGTCGACTAATCGTGGCAGCCCTACTTGAAAGCATCACAGTATTACCAGCAGCTGCTTGTTTGTTTGGAGCCTGTAAAGACAGGAAGATAAAAATACACAAAAAAACTAACGGGACTATCAAGTATCGATACCTGCCTTCACCTCTTCACTGCAACACCTTTACAACCCATCTTTTTGGGTTTGCATATATCCATCATTACACCTTACTTCAATGGGTTTTGCAAAAACAGCACAGCTAAATGTTTGCTTGCAAAATTATTTAGCCTTTTAGGAATAAATGAAACAATTCTTTTGAAATAGATAAGGATTGAAAAGAAGATCTTTACCGTTCATTACAAGTAGATAAACAACTTACTAAAACTTTTTAGCGATGGGGTATTTTGATAACAGTCTACGTTTTCAGCCTGTGTTTTCTCAAGCTGCCGCTCTGCAGGATTGTCTACTTTGGGAATCTGTTGGGAACCGGGTGGAGCAGAGGGCAGCACACCTCTGTCCAACAACTTCACCTTTGTCACCCTCTCTGCCTCACCTGGTTAAATGCTCAACAAGGCAGATTAGGCTGTGTGAAGTAGGACAGAGAGGAAGGGGAGACACAGACAGTACACAATTTCCTCCGCCTCACACACACACATGCACACCACTTCGCCATCCCATATCTGGATATTTATCTCTTAATTGACCCTATCTGTGCTTATCTAATCTCTCCTCCCATCTTTCTGTCTCAAACTATCTCTCCATCTCTCTTCTATCTGAGCACACACAGGGCCGTAATGGACAGGAGCCTCCACAGATATTATTCAATCAGCCTCATAACCTTGTCGCAGGTTGGGCGGCCCATTAATGTACTCACCCAAATGGATGCAGCGGCTACCTAACCGAACAACAGGCTGAATGTCAGAAGTGTCATCTAGACAGAGTGGGAGACCCGCTCAGCAGGACTGAGTCGCCTCATTTTGCCACAGCACCGTGGGAAATATGGGAAAAAGGAAGACGGGACTCCTCAAAGTACTGGGAATAAAAATACATCATGTCCACAGATGTGGAGATCAACTTGTATAAATCAACACATATTGCCGCTGCGCTACATATTCATTAGTGCTGCGTACGAGTGTCTGTACCCGGGCGTTCGTTTGAGACCCTTACCCTATAGAGCTGTGCTCTCTTGGCAGACTCTCAACAGCAGCGGAGAGGATCTGTTTGCTGCTCGCTTGGCTCCTGCTCTGTTTATTTTCAGCAGGGACATTTAATTAGGGCCTCCAGCTGTCAGAGGTTCGTTATAGTACCCCTCCTCTCGTTGAAACGCCCCTCCCAGAAGGGAGTCGGGGGCATCAGGCAAATGAACACATTTAAGTCAAACAGCACGCCGACAGACAATAGTTTCACTGCCGTGCCACCAGCTCCCCTAGGTAGAGACATGGTTGTTTTATGCCTCATCTCCACAACCCCCGGGGCCCAATACAGAGTCTGGCCAAGACTGTAAATGCGGAGGCACAGAAGCTCTCATAGCCCACAAGAGACTACATGTACTGCAGTCATGTTAAGGTGAAAAGAAGGGCCGAGACGGAGCAATCTGCAGCAAAAACAACAACAGATTCATCTCTAGTCATCTCTTTTATCATGCAGAATTATAAATAAATGTATATATATTTGGAAAAATAGGGGTTTTTAAACGTTTTAAACAAAAATGTAGCCACTTTCATGTAACTTTTGTATTACTTTTCTATATCAGATATTTGTGCATAGGTATGCAGCATCATATGCATCACTTGCACAAACTGGACACAGGATTGTGTTCAATAGAAACACAAAAACACTATTGGTGTGACTTTAAGCAGGCAATGTTTTTCTCCATGATTTAGATTGAGATTAAAAAAACACATCATGTGTCCGTTTTAAACAGAAACTGAGGTACTCTCAAAGGGTTCGCATACTTTTTCTTGCAACATTACTTCATCATCACCGAAATAAGAAAATTGGATTAACGGTGCTGTGCAAAGTTCATGTCTAAACCCCAATTATACAAAAGAAAACACCCAAATACTTGGAAAGCATTTCAAAGCTGCTTTTGAGCTGATTTGACCACTTCCAGGCAGCTGTCTGCAAGTTCTCCCCCTCCACGCTCACTCCTCCTTAATTATCTCAAACCAAAGGTAAAAGTGCACACGTACAAGGAGTGCAAAATATTCCTGTGAATAATATTATATCAAATAGAGAGCGCTCAATATCATGGAAGATGTTGGTTGGAAATAACATGAACAGAATATTTGATGCTGCTAGTTTTCTATCTTGCCTTTCATGTTGTTGAGTAGCTGTAAATGAGCGGCTGGAGCGTCAGGGGAGATGAAGTTTGGTATTCTGGTTAGAGGGCTGAAAACTACTTATCATGCATTACGGCCGTGGTTGGACCTCTGGATTTGGAAGTCAAAAGAGTTTTTAATGTACAATTTTTTCAGCCGTTGATCAATTGACAAGTGCTGGACATGAAGATCCCTCTCCCTCCTCTCCCGCTCCCCGTATTTGAACCGCTCAGCATTCTGCCTCTGCATCCCAGCTCCGGCGGCGACTGACCTTGACGACTCTGGATCATTCCCAACCCAAGGTTCTCTCCAACTCTCAAGGGCCTCGGCGTCCGCCACCCCTCCCGCTCTCACACACCTTTGCCTCCCCCCCATATCATCCACCCCACCCGGCCGCTCCATCCTTCTTCTATAACCCCTCTTTGCTCCTCTGTGGCCTCTTGCCGGGGTCATTAATTATCTAATGGAATCAATACGCCGTTAGATTGGACCGGTGTGACCCCACCCACCCCCAGGTAGTCCTGCAGTGATGAGGAGGCATGTAAAAGAATGATGATAACAACCTGTAGTCACAGTGTGGACTGTCCCTAAACTGGAGGAAGCAGAAGAAAGAGATCAGCACTAAATAAATGATAAGCAAGAGATGGAGGATCAGATGAAGAGCACATGGGGGGGGCGGTGAGAGAGTGCAGGCGTGGAGGTAGAAAGAGGCAAATTGGGTGATGGGAGAAAGGAGAAATGATGGACAGATAAGATTATGAACAAAAAAGGTAGAGAAAGAGATTTGCTAATGTTCACTCATAGTAATCAATATTTTTCTTCCTCTCTGTTATTAGAGAGCTTTGGCGAGCAACGCTTTGATGTCCACTCCTCACAGACACCGAGCTGCACAGAAGTCGGCCCGTGTCTGTCATAATTACCCGATACCTTTGCTTGAGCGGTCGCAGAAGAAAGATGAGCTGAACTCACAGCCAAAACAAGTCCTGCTATTTTCAAGAAAACACATCACAAATGTAGAGATGCATCCTGCTTTTTAAAGAAATAAAATTGTCTTATCAGATTGTTGTTTTGCAAAGGTTTTAGTAAATGACTCAACTTTTTACCCAAATTAGTAACCATTTATTCTTTAATAATGCTTTTTCCACCGTTTTAATTCAACTTTCCCTTAAAAAGGTAGGCAAAAAATACCTTATAAATAGAACTATTAACTCAGGAAAAGCAGAATTTTGATTTGCTTTTAAGTTCTACCTGGCTAAACAAACCAAACTTAAAAAAAGGAAATATAAAAAAAACCCAAAACTGCCAGCAAGTAAAAGCTAAACTCCTAAGTGTGGGGGGAGTCGCCCAAACGGACCGAGCCTTCAATCCAGAGTGAATCCACTGACGCAGGCAGCAGCACATCAGCGCTGACCTCCGAAAACCCACGGGCCAAAGAGGCAGCGTGAGGGGTCACTCACTTCCTCCCTCGCTCGGGCCATGAAAGCAGCCCAGCATGGAGGAGACCACATGCTAATACAGACACATTAATGAGGAGGTGCATGTCAAGAGTTCAGAGCAGTGTCAGACTCTACAGAGGAGATGCTCCACTTGTGTAGGTGTTCCAAACCATCAAGTTTGAGTTTTTGCCAAAAAAATAATAATAATTTGGCTCACATTCTGGCAATAATTGGAGATAAAGATACAAATACATGAGTGACTGTGGATCTTTTATTTAGAACGAGCCTGTCTATTCGCAGTGTGCATATCACTGACTTTGTGTGTACAAAAGTCAGTGGATCCCTTCAGGCGGGTGTGTGAATGACAGCAGGGGTTATGTAAGGAGCCGCAGCGGGGCCGGAGTGGACAGTCCGACCGGAGATCAGGTCAGCAGAGTGTGACACTAAACACATCTCCCTGACACTGCGCTGACACCCTCTGTCACAGACCCACACGCTGTCTGTCAGAGCTCTTCACAAACACGCACACACACTCCAAGAGCTCAGAGGAAGTGTGTGTGCGAGCACACGTCTGCCAACACACCTTACTGACCACCTCAGTGTGTAAGAGAGGCAAAAATATCAGGAAATACCAAGAAGGGAGGTGTCTGTCCACCTGTAAACTCCTCGAGTAAATAAGCTGCAATAATTGATTTTATCTCTTTTATTGTTCAAAGAAAACTACACAATAGTTCATCAGAAACACACATTTTAATCTACAGCTGGCAGCACTTTCTCCAGTAAGTATTCCAGTCCATGCTCTGTCACATTTTCCTGCTGGCGTGAGCTGAAGTTCTTCAAGTCTGAAAGCTGCGGATGAAACCTACGTCTGGGTCTAATAAAAAAAAGGCCTAAAGGGAGGTCACAACCAAAATGCCCTGCAAATGCCAAATCTCTAACGGATGGAGAGGCTCAGCGGGCCGGGATCTGAGCTGCCCACGCTCACGCAACACTCAATCTGCTTCATGTTACTCTCCATACAGATGGACACAAATAAAGAATTTATATGGGGGAACAAAATGACTAAAAACTACAGTGATAGTGACTCCTTCCATTACTTGTCACATTTTGACAGGCCACCCTGACAGCTGCAAGTGTGTACTTAAGGGAGTTATTTGGTGGGAGTTTATCTGCAGCACCTGCAGTCCGAGCAGGTGTGCATGCAAATGACACCACTTGGCAGTAGTAGGCAAAATTGAGCACAATTTGCAGCAAACACAGAGCAACAATAGGGGATAAATCTGTAGATGTGCACAATCTCATGATGCAAAAGTGCTCACAAAATCTGTTCCTGAAGTGAAAAAAACAGAGAGAACGTGCAATAACTGAGTGATGGTTTGATGTTATTATTTACTTTGCAGCAGCAGTGAACACTGAGTGTTTGTCACAGTCATTCTGCCAATTTGGACCACCTGCTGCAAACACCCCGAAGGCAGCGAAGCCACTAAACTGTGACCAATTGTGCCTCTGCAGGTGGAGACGGGCGCGCATGCATGCCGCCCGCTATCTCAAAAACACCACACACATTTAAAGAAGTGGAGCGGATGGAGTCACACTCAGCACACAGACCATAATCAGACATGATTAGTTGGATCTTCTGCACAGTGGTGGACAATTCTGCAGCTTTTAGTGATGAAAAAAAGAACCCAAACAAACAAAAAATTGGTTTCTTAGAAGCAAAGTGTTGAAAAAACTTTCTATAAGAGTTAATTAAAGCGTAAAAGTGTGGAAATAAAAATAAAAAGTAGAAACAGAGCAGTTTTAAAGTGACTTAAAACTTCTTTGCAGAGAAGTTCAGAAGTCTGAGCGTGCACGCGCGCTCCAAAGTTGTTAAATCAATGATCTGACTCACCTGATGGGCATTTCCAGGCTGCTGTTGATGATCGGATCCACTTTTGTCTCCCTCTTCCTCTTCCTCCTCCACCTCCTCCTCCTCTTCCTCTCCGGTGCCCCCTGCGCTGCCCACCCCTCCGACACCAAACAGCAACCCCCCGCGCGAGCTCACACCCGGCCGGCCGCGGGCGCGTGAGCCAGAGGGGGCCGGGACAGGGGCAGCGCCGATCCCCTCACTTTCACCAAAGCCGGGGCTGCTGCGCAGCCGGACGCATCGCGGAGTCCCGTGTTTGTGGAAAGGAGAGCCGGTGTTTGTGCGCGCGTGCGTGTTTGAGTGTGTAAGGGGGGGTGATGGGGAGGGAGAGGGGGGGACTAGATGATGTAGCTCTCCTTGGCTCTCAGACTCACTTCAGTAACACTCTGCTCCGCTGCGTCTTGGAGATGGACTCGGATTAGGACATAGCCAGTGTGAGAATCTCTTTCTCTTTTGGCTCCCTCCCTCCTTCCAGCCGCCATCCTCCCTCCTTTCCCTCCCTTCCTCTCTCCTGCTCACTCATTCACTCTCCTTGCTGAGCTTCTTTCTTTTCATTTCCTCTTGGGAAAGCCGCGCGCACACCAGTTGTCTCTGCCTTCAGCTGCTCCCCTCTCCTCCTTCCTTCCCTCTCAGTCACTAGTAAATATAAAAGGCATGCTTGTACAGCCCCTCTCCTCGGTTTCTCCGGCTCTCCCTCCCCTAACTCATTGGGTCTCATGCTTTCGTTTATACCCCCACCTCCCCCCACCCTCCTGCACACGTTCTTTCTCACTGTCAAAGCTGCCTTTCAAATGCTGATTAGCAGCCAGAAAAGACACAGTGGAAGGAGTGGGAGATTCCATCACATCCAACACATTGTCAAATCTGACTCCATCCTGCGCGCGCGCGCTTGTTTTTGTCACTTTTTTTAGTCTATACCTGGTGTTAACTTGACCCACACTCAACCCAAGAGGCAGTTTGTGTGACCCCTTTAGGAAATGAAAAAATAAAGCTCAACAAATAAGCAATTTAGTCCAATTTTTCCCTAGACATAAAAATATTCAATTCACGTGTCATAAATTTCTGACTTTTTTTAACAACAGGTGTGTGAAAACGTGTTTTATGTTCGGTCACAATTGTTACTGATGGGAAACTGTGTTCTAGTGTTACACTGATATGGAAAAAAATGTATATCATAATAGAAATTATTTCATATCACAATAACAATAAATATCTTAATATACCAGAATACCGTTATTCTCTGAAAAAAATGCTTATCTTTCTGACTATTTTAAGTTACAGATAACTGAATAGTCACAATTAAGAAACAAGCATGTTAGTGCAGCAAAATAAATCAATGTGGCTGATACAGCAGCCTTCACGTTTATTTAAAAAATCAAAGAAAAGCATTTTTTAAAGCGGACAACAGTTTTACGTTTCTGTTTATCAATACAAACAAATACAATGTGTATTTTCTGAAAATCTGTAACTTTTAGAAAGTGTATTCACATGTAATTTCCTAAATATGTGAGGTCAGTGCTGAACTTTTTCCTTGGTTGCACGAACAGAGGAAGGTTTAAGGCTATGCGAATGACTGCCTGGTCTTAATAACTTGCCCCCGCAAATTGATCTCTTATCTTTTTTAATCTCCTATGTTCATTTTCGTGGACTTTTATTGGGTGATAGAAGGTTAGTTGTGTTAAAATTGGCTCGAGAATAACCTTGCATAGTTTACACGTTGCTGTCTTCTGCACATCGTCGGACATCTTGAATTCAAAATGCAGTCAAATCACAGAAAGTTTTTCTTCTTGCGCTGCCTGCTTCGGTGTATCTGTCTGTCTCAACTCCAGGAAACAACTTCAAGGTGTTGAGTATAAGTCGTACCCCTGGCTACACTATGAAAAAAACAGCGACTTATTTTCCGCAAAACATGGTAAATAGGTAAATTGGACCTGTGCAGTGTGTTTCTGTGTGTCCGTGTGGGTGTGTAGCAGCAGGAAGTAAGCTCGAACAGTTATCCTATGTGTATTAGCAGGTAGATAGCATGGCTAATCCCACTGGTCACTATCGTTGCCAGTGACATGTTTGTGAGTTCTATGATCACACCAAACAAAGTTGAGTAAACACATTAGAACAAAGATGCCGTCCCCTGCCTGTTGAGTAAGCAATAAACACCTTAAATAGAATCTATGGGGTTCACCTGTCAAGAGTCACCACAACAAATCAGTTTTCTCTGATTTGCATTGGTGGTTTGGGACAAAGTTTTATTGTTGGATGCCCTTCCTGACACAACCTATTCCTATATATTCCTATATTCTGGACCGGGGACCGGTGTGGGCACCATACGTGTTCTGCCAGATTGGTAGGGGGTCTTGCGACTTGATGACGAGTGAGATTGCAATTGGTCTGGACCAAAGGACCATTGATATATATTACTGGATTGGCCATCTTGTACTGCGTTGAGTCTTCCTAAGTGAAGAACTGATGAGGTTTGAACAAGTATCCAAAGAATCACAAAAGGGGATGCAACATTTTGAAAGGAGGGAAAATAACTTTAGGTCACAAAAGGAAACGTAAAATGAAAACAAACATATGTAGAACCCGAGCTGATCTCAACATCAAGTAGCACATTAAGAGGTGTTACCACAGTGTGATGTCATCACTAGTTACAAGCCCCCGTACTGATCTGGAAGGACGAACACATACCTACACCGGCACAGGGAGACCAAGACATAGACTACCTTAGGCAGTTGGGTGATAAATAAAGCTCATTGCACTTCCTGGGATGCGAACCCTAATTTCCTGTGCAACAGTCCTGCACCAGACCAACTGAGCCATCCAGCTGCCAAGTACCAAACATCTATGTCTTGTTATCATTCTCTTCTCTTGGCACAAACAGGAAGTGAACGGCTCTTGTCATGTGACATTTTACAGTACACATGTGACACTCCACGTATTTCATTGAGACCCTCTTAAAGTTCAATATGTGTTGAAAATGTATTCCTAGACTTTTGTGAAACTAGAATGGTATGGGTGTATATAGCCTGAGCTGTTTAACTCTTTTTGTCTGGAATCATTTCCCTCCTTCAGCTCAGCAGGTAAACCCCATCTCTGTCTTTGAGGCTGGACTTAAAACTTTCCTTTTGCTAAAGCTGCTACTTAAAGTTAGTCTGGTTGACCCTGAGATATACCTTTAGTGATGCTGATGTGGATCTAGGATTCCCTCAGGGATGTAGGCCATGTGTGTTTTTCCTCACTGTACAGTTTCCTTAGTTTTTGTCTCTTTATTATTACTGTGTGATTTACAAAAGTCCTGTGGGTTTGTTGCTGCATTAATCTGTTTCTCTCTTTTATTTTGTAACAAACATTTTGCACACATGATCAACCAATGTGATCTTGTGGTTCCTTCATACTGACA
>NC_050524.1:15905279-15936469 GCF_002922805.2 Oryzias melastigma | reverse complement strand
GTATGAAAACTCATCTACACTGCAAAAACAGGTCTCTAACATTTTTACCGCAGAGTTTTGTTAAATAAAAAAACTACCTATGGTTTAAGGGAATAAGGAAATAAGTCTAAATAAGTCTGGTTTAAGAGAATTAGTCTAAGAAAAGAAAATTACCACTAAGACGTAAAAAATATTACTTTTCTTTCATGACATAAATAAAGACAGTTTTTCTTGAAACAAGGAGCTTTTTCTTTTCAAATGTCTAAGATTCGTTTTCTGCAGTGTAAATCTGGCGTTGCCCAACCAACGCTGCTCCTTTTCTTAAAGGTGAACTAAAGACTAATATACGTATATGAAGTAATTGAGGTAAATGATGTAAGCACCAAGAGAGAAAATAAGTTGACAGTGCAAAACCATTGAAGCAAAAAATTACATGAAGCTGGAAAATGTCTAAGAAGATAAAGGAATTGGGTGCAGGGACCTATTCTAGATGATTATTAAATGAGCTGTTTTTTTAGTAATTTTTTTCTTATTTTTTTTTTTCCGTCTTCAAGTAAACTGCAGCTGCATATGAAATTGCACAAATTGGATTTTTGATAATAAATTTGCCAAATGGAAACACGTCAATTTTGAAAAAGACTTGCATTTATCTAAAAATGTTTTTGTGCCTAAAGGAGGTGCTTAATGAGTTCAAAAAGCTGCATTTTTTTCTGCTAATGTGTGTTTTTCATCATTTTATTTGTCAAATATTTAAACATTTTAAACATTTACAGCTGAGTGTGAAGCGGCTGGGATGAAGGTCAGCACTGTTAAGTCTGAGGTCATGGTTCTCGACCTGGAGAAAGGTAGTTTGCCCTCAGTGGGTGGAGTGCTCCTTTTTTCAGGTTGAGGAGTTTAAATATCTTTGGGTCTTGTTCACGAGTGAGAGAAGATTGGAGTGTGAGATCGACAGGTGGATTGGAGCAGCGTCCGCTGTTATGCGGTTACTGTACCAGTCTGTTGTGGTGAGGAGAGCTGGACTGGATATTGTTTTCTTTGCTCTATATATGCTTCTTGACATTAACTTTATTGTTGGAAAGTCTGTTTATTATATTCCACACTTGTGATGAATATGTTTTCGTTCAATGAGTTGCAGAGTTGAATCTATTCAGTTTCTTCCACTATGATTGAAGTTTGATGAAACAGGAAGTATTGACAGATTAGTCGATTAACTGGAAGGAGCGTTGGTACCCTGGTAGGACCTTACGCAGTCACAACAGCCTGGGACTTCCTCCTCGCGCCGTTCAATGGTCACACACTGCTGTGGGATGGCGTCCCATTGACAACCAACATTTGCAGTTCAACCATTGTTCTTGGTTGCTCTGGGAAAAGCTCATTCTACGAGTGTTTAATGGGGTTCAGGGCAGTTGACAGAACATTCTGTCCTCTTTGGCCCCAAATTCTGCATGTTTTCTTTCTGTGGGGATAAATGTTTAATTCCACACTGCAGAGATCTTGTCTTGTCACCAATTGCAGAATGTCATTTAAATATTTGTTTTTTTTCTAGTAAGGGAAAATACACTCCACACCATCACACTGCCACCCCAAGATGTTCTCTTCCATTCTCCTCATCGTCTCCACACCTAGACCCTGCAATCCAATAACCATAACTGGACTAATTACTGAACACATCATTCCTCCACATGCTCATACTTCAGTGCTATCCACCCTGACGATGAAGCACAGTGATGGCTCTCTATTCTGGAGTGTTTGGCTTGAGAGGTCGTGGTGGTTTTGTCCTGCGAATCTATTCAAGACAACCTAAGTACTAAGCTGTGATAGAGTAAGGAGACTTTTCCTGGGCTGTCGTCTTCTGGGAACACTTCCTGGCATGTCTCTTCTGAACATGGTCTTGGTCTAAATCATTGAAAATAAAAGTTAAGTGTCTTGTGGGGTCCAGATAACCCGATTTTTAATGTAAACATGCCCAGCATAGCAGAAGGGTTACATTGAAGGACAGTGGCTGAATCTTGTGGAATCCTCACACTTCAAGTTGTTTGAGGCACTTGTATGTACTCAAATCGTTAAGTACTTAAGATTTTGCGTTTGTGGCCCTGCCAAGGACTGATGAACTTCATCCTAAAGTGGCTTGAATGAGTTTTGACAACCCCTGTGACCTTATACAGGAAATAGCAATAAGAGAAGACGGATAATTTTGATTGAAATGTTTTTGTACATTTTCTACAGCATTTAACAAACATTTGTTACTAATTGTGGCATTGATTTAAGAAAAGATGAGCTAGATCGTGATTGGTAAAGAGGCCACCAGTCTGAAAACCCAATAGAAGTCATCATGAAGAAAATGTTCCACTCTTCAGAGAGTCACATAAACCCGTAAGGGGGTAGACCCATTTGGGTGCTGCAAGTAGCTGGGTTGTCAGGCCCAATGGAAGGCTGAAGACAGGTGTGGTTACATCTTAAGAGGAGCCCAGGTGTATCTTTTAATTCCCTTGTGGCTCGTACGGCCTCCTCAAAGTGCATGCGATAAGTATTTGTCAGGATAGTGTAAGTTATACTCATTCATGACGTATGGGTGATGCTTTTGTCCGAAGACCCCACACCACACACTATTTGTATAGCGTGCCCACACTGGTTTCTTTCTGTCTGTGCACAAATTCTGCGTGCATGTCCTTTCAAAATAAAAGACTTCCTGTGTCACATAAGATCATCTCAATGCAGCAAATATAAGATAAAATAATGAGTAAAAACTGTTTATTTTTCAGTTTGGGGTGCATCTCTGCCAGAAATGCATAAATATAGCAAACCAAAATATAATCAGAGCTAACTCAGTGACACTTACTGATTTTTTTTTAACTCTAAGGGAAAACCTAAAATGTTTCAATGTGTTCAAAAATAGGAAATCTAACTAATAACCCTTGAACATAAATTTTAGTTGGGGGCAAGAATAGTGTGTTTCGGTCCAGCTTAATAGGTCCATTCTGTAATGGAAACGCTCAGACTGGGCCGTACCACTCAGTTGAAATGAGGCTAAACAGGCTTCCCCATTTTGTGACTAAGGGAAAAAGTTAAAAAGTTTGGAGTAAACTAGCTAAGATGCCGTTTACTTCTCATGCCACCATTATAAGATGTGGCACAGATTCTTCACACTTCTTCTCATCTTCAGTAACTAGCTGGAATAACTGATCAGCGGTGCCTCAACCTCGGCGGCAATAATCTGGTAACTGCTGTTAGTGACGCTCCAGAGCACAACGCATGAACTGTAATCCATTTGAAAACACACAACCATTGATAGGATCAAGGATACACACACATACCAGTGTATACGTGAACAAATAATCACACTCAGAGACTCACTCAAGTACCCCCCCACCAATCTCTCCCTCCCCCCCTTACCCCTCTCCTCTATTCGTTCCCCTTGTCCTCAAACACTACTCAGAATATTGATACATCTCTCTCCTCTCTCCGTCTCTTTCTCCCTCCATCACTCACTTACCCTGCTGAATACTGATAGCCTGTCTACTCCGTGGTCTGAGTTTCAAATCTCTCCCTCCCTCTTTCTCCTTCTGTCGCTGCACCCTCTCCAAAAAGAACAGCAGCATAAAGGAGGAAATAGCAGAAGTTAATGCACTGAGGTGGACATAAATTCGCTTAAGTACCATCTCAGATTATGTCAAGACAAAAATGGGCTTAACATTGTGCAAAAGAGGAAAGGGTAGAGGGTGACAAAAGAGGGATGGGGTAAAGTGTTCCTTTGCTTGGACATCTTGCCAGCGGAAATTGGCCGAGCAGCTCGCGGGACTGTAGAGAGTTGGCGGTTGGCAACAAAAGGGGGAAAGACGTGTGAAAAGTTCAGGCAAATGAAGATGCCTTCAGTGGGTTTTTTTTTCTTTTTTTTTGTCCGACTCCCACCCTCCTCCCTCATTGTTGGGCATGTCAACTGAGGCACAGACGAGGGGGGGCAGCAAGTGAATGAGGTCGTCAAAGAACCCCCCATCACTCCACTCTCACCCATGTGCATGTAAATATACACATAATACACGCAACAAACATTTGAGAAAAGTAAAAAAAAAGAGTGCAAGGAAGAGAGAAAATGGGAAAGATAACAAACAAAAATGCTTTTCTCTCTTGGATGGGGAAGGTGGCGTGGGCCTTTCAGGGTATTTGTGTATTTAAGTGTGTGTGCCTAGTCTCTTTGGAGGAGCTTTTCTGTCTGCATTAGAAGTGCGGAGCGCCTGAGACTCTGGGACAGGGAGTGTGTGATTTTGTCCTCCAAGTCTTCCCCAGGCGTCCTTGAAAGAGACTTGCTGGGAATATCTGACTGTGTGTTTGTGTGTGACAGTGTTTGAGCCCACACAAGTAGAGTTCAGTAGCAAAAGCTTATGGTGTGTTACAGGTGTTCCCTGGAAAAAAAAGAAAATACCGTCTTTTTTTACCTGTAAGAAACCGCAAACACAGCTTAGAAATGAACCTGTTCTGATGAATAAGAAGTGTGATTAAATTGAACAGGAGGAGGTAAAAAGTGAAAATAAAAACCTTGAGTCCGTCTGTTTGTGAGTGTGTGTTTATACCTTTGCTTACAAAGTATATTATATATTCATGACATAAAGGTACAGTCTTTATCAACTGTAAAGTTTAAACATCAAAACAGGGTAAAAATAAGTAAAAAAGAAAAATGGCAAATACAACCCAAGTAAAAATTACATTTGTCCTTTAATCTGGCATTTATCCTTAAACTCTAAATTTACACCAAATAAACAGAAATGTTGTGTAGGCAAGGACAGTCTGTGCAGATATACAATTTTGTACATAAATATAGTGGGAATATGTTTGTTTGTTTATTCTTTCAACCGTTTTAATAACATTCAATGCAAATTAACTATTTAATGGGAATTTTATTGCAATGGCAAACGTTTAATTTCTTCAGATAGAACAGAAAAACAACTAAATGCATTTGTACCAAAATTACTGTGAATTTTATATTAAAATGCTCCCAGTTAGCATGTTTCATCCAGAGCATCTTGATACTGAACTCCTTGAAAACAGTCACAGTCTCCTGGCATATTAGGCAAACACATGTTTTTTTTTTGTAATTTTCCAGAAAAAAAAATAAAAATCCTGAAAGCGGTGGCCCTTACTGTCAACTTTCTTTTTTTGATTTTTTTTATTTACAGTCAGTATTTTAGAAACGACCAAGAGAGTGTCTCAAAAGGGTTGCGCAAAAGCTTTGCTAAAGAGTAAAGTGTCATATGACCTGATTTAGCCAATCAGAATCATGAAATCATACACACAGATTTGATAGATTTTATGACAGTAGCCTGCTGGCTGGTGGAAATTTAAATGCGGGTTGCATTTGACCCAGACTTTGGAGATGCCTGATGTATGACATTAACGAAAAAGTCAATTTCTCAAAGAAATTGACTTTTTTTCAAATATATAATTTTAAAATATTTTATTTTTTTAGAAAAACCTGAACAAATGTACACAATAATGATATATATTACAGTCTTTAATACACAATTAGTTTGCTTTTTGCACCTTAATGGAGATCCCTGACAAAAAAACGGTCATGTTTTTTTTTTTTTTTTTATTAATCAGAGCTAAAGACTGCAAAATTAGATATTTTACTGTTGCACAAATACGAATAAGTGCTCAGTTTAATCATTTTCCTCAGAGTAAAACTTACTAAAGATGTAAAAACAATCAATAAGCCCACCAGCAGCAGGGCAAAATCCAAAATGGGGCCGAACAGTGGCACAGTGGAACAGTGGTCAGCGCTCTCATCTTACAGGAAGTAGATCAAGTCCCGACTTTTGACCGTCCTGTGTGGAATTTGTATGTTCTCCCAACACATGCATGCATTTTCTCCTATCGTTCAATAACACAGTTCCATTGATGAACTGGTGACTTGTCCCTGTGTGAATATGTGTGATTGTGGCTCTCCAACAGACTAGTGACCTGTCCAGTAGCAGGGATAGGCTCCAGCAGCCCCATGAAAACGTCAGGGATAAAAACGGGTTAAAACAATGGATGGTCCTTTTTTTTAGAATAAGCTTTGTCTAATTCAAGTGTTTAAAAATCAAGGGCTACAACTCTTTTAAATCCTTGCACAATGAAACAGTTATTAGTTTACTGAAACCTACAACTTCAAACATAAATAAAATGTTACACAGAGATTTGGGTTTTCTTGACAAGCTGCTTTTCTTTTAACCTACAGCCAATGTGAACTGTTAGCAAAGTACCACAAATTCTGCTAATCAAACATGTGTTCAGTACATATTATACTTCAATTATTTGCATGTACATTCCTTAAAAAGAAATATTGCAAGAATAGATGATTTTATTCTATCACAATGAAGAAAAAAGTCAAATGTGTTAATAAACCTTCATGTTCTACTGGAACTTTACTTTCAGTGTTTCACACCAGATCCTGTCTGATCACTACTTCCTTCACCATCGAGTTTCTAAAATATTACTTGCGCAGCTGCCAAATTTTAAAAATAATTCTCTACTTTTTTGAGTTTTGAATTGGTACACTTAACAATTACACAGTATTAATTAAATTCCTAACTTTTTTAAAAAGTGATGGCACAATAACACTTTATTTGTTTATTTATTTTCCATGTTTTAAACCAGATGCAGAAAACTTGAGACAGAACACCTGGTTTGCTTTTTTTCTTTCTTTTTTTTTCTTTTTTTTTTTTACACATGGCTACAGCAGTCAGCAAGACAATCACAAGCATGTCTGACCTTGTTTCTCCGCCTGTCTACACATGCTATCGGCTGTGGTCAGTTTGATGTAGTGACGGGACACAAGCCGGAGGGAGGGAAGGACATGCAAGCGCAGTCATAAAAAATTCAAAGCTCTAGCGTTAATATTCACTCATAAGTGACAAAACAGCATTTTATTTCCACTAAGTGAACAAGAGAAGCGGACTGTTGTTCATCTACCACAAAAAAAAAAAATATTATAGTCACATCAATACAACTGAAGCAATTTTATTTGCTTGCTATGCAAAAACTAAAATCACAAGATACTTTTTGATGCTGTTTGACTCCCTGACTTTATTGTTGCTAAGCAGGAAAAACAAAAATCACATTTTTTGCATGGCACTGTTAACAGAAAATTCATCTCATCGCATAAATAAATGTAATGAAATGGGGGAAAATGCATCCATGGACCATAAGTGACTGCTATTTACTCAAAGACCAAAAAAAAAAAAAAAAGCTAGTAATTTACAGTGACTATTTAAGCAGAGGTCAAAGAATAATGGGGGAAAACATGTGGCAGCTTTATGTTAAACACTGATGAGATTTATGGTGTGTTCTCTGACCCAAAAGGCCTTATTTTTGTTTGCATGGGAAGTGAACACAGTGAAACGGCCAGACGTTTTACAACTAAAACACACAGCGTTTGTGCGGTGAATGAAAATGAAGTCACTCTGCTGAAATGCTCGCAAGACGGCAACAGATGGTAACAGACACGAAATATATGCGCGGAGAAAAAAAAGAAAAAAACATCCCTTGAAAACACAGTAAACCTAAATTAGTTTTAAAAAAAACTATGGAGTTTGAATGTAGAAGAGTTTGTTTTATGATGTGAGAGATCACTGTGTGACACAAACACAGCTGCTCTTCGAATCGCCTCAAGTATTTGATAAAAGATTAAATTAAAGTGCCGTTTTGTCTGGTGTTAAGCTTTTCAACGTCTGCCTTTTAGTACTAAACTTTAAAATCTGACAAAGTTTAACTGTCCCACTCTTATGTTGGCACATTTAGTTGGGTCATGGGCTGGAAGTCATTGTGTGCACTGAGCTAACAGTCCTTCTTCTTATAAATCAAGTCCATTTGAGGTCAAACACAGTTAGAGATGCAGGATTATAGGTCATCCCAATAGTTTACAACTCCACTTGCAGCCTAAAAATGTAGATCTATGTCAGTTTATAAAGTTCTGGACTGTCCTGGCCTGCACACAATAATGCAGGACAGAAATTCTTTAAACTGGGCCACAGAGAGACAGAAGTGCCGTTTAAAATGTTCCTCATCCAGGTGCAGCTCCTGCTGTAAATAGTGAAAGTCACTTTAATTCACTGCAAGATCTGGTGAACCCAAGCTACTCGGTCACCATCATCCATGTTTTCCACTGATGTGGTCAAAAATGAAGTTCTTCAGCGGTTGCTCCGCAGCAGGCACAGCAGAGGCATCAATGCGTTGAGCCGTAAATTTGACAGACGTCAAAAGAGAGGCGGCAGATGCGCACTTGACGTGCCTGCTGCATCCAGTGTGAATGCACCATTACAGTTCACTTTCACTTTTCGGTTTAAATTAGCAAAGTTGTTAATATAATGTTGTTCGGATTATACTACCTAGTTATTTGCTTTCAAAGACATAAAAAATTTAATTAATTTGCCTAACTTTTTGTTTATGGTGTATATCTTGGCTTTCAGCATAATGTTTAGCTTTATTCAACAATTATTAACATTATAGGACTTTAAATAGCTAAATTATTGTTGATCTTAGCAGTTTCGATTGGTTAGTTTTATCTCTTTTCAACTATTTTAGAGATACAATTGAAAGTTTTAGATTTCTTTTTAACATTCTAACTTATTATATCTGCATTGCAGAACCTTAGTATATTATATTTTTTAAATGTTATTTCTTAACATTTAATCTGTATTTTAGTGGGTATTTATTTTCTTTATTCAGTATTTTTCTTACGACAAAGAAATAAAACAAACGCTGATTTTAAATAAATAAAAAATCTATTATTTACTAAAAAAAAAAAAAAAAAA
The DNA here is from genome assembly GCF_002922805.2 of Oryzias melastigma. Lineage (NCBI taxonomy): Eukaryota > Metazoa > Chordata > Actinopteri > Beloniformes > Adrianichthyidae > Oryzias > Oryzias melastigma. Next base: position 15,927,701 of record NC_050524.1, on the reverse strand, counting down.
TCTAAAAACTCCATCCAGTCTCAGTTTGTCCAAAAAGACAGCGTCACTTGTGTTCCCTTCCTCAGCATCCCCTACAGAAGCTCCCATGAATGATAAGCATAAGAGGGTGTTTAAAGATAACTGCCACAGGGTAGATAAAATTCCACATCTATCAGACAATTTAAGGGCATTCAGCCATTAAGGCGCCATTTTACCTTTTGTTGAATATGATCCTCCATATTTCATTGAGATGCATATCTGCCTCTCACACTGTCTGCTGTTCTCTATTCAACAGTGACCCATTGCTCCCTGCCATACAATCCTTCACCTTTCTGGGCTTAAAAGTAATTACCACTTTAATTTGCTGTCTGCTTTTGTGCACACCTCAGTGTAACTGACTGTGTGTGTGTCTGTGTGTGTGTGTGGGCACATGTATGCATAAAAAAGGTAATGAGGTTGATGGATTCACACAAATGTAAGTCGACTGAATAAGTCAATAATTTTTCAAATAAACTGACAACAGTGATAATGACTCTTTACTTCTTTAATAAACACGATTCGTGATCTTGCATATCAAACGTGAAGATTCCCGTCGCTGTTTTGTTCTTAGCTAAATATATTAGGAGTCTGGGAACGGCACATCCAGTGAATGGAACTTTTTGTTTTGAGATTCCATACATCAAATTATACATTTTCTCATAAAAGTAATCATGAATTAGTCATTAGCTGTGAGTCTAAACACAAAACATTTGCGTGTTTTGTTGATTTGAATGTTAATATAACGCATTTTTAATCAGAATGCATGCACCCTTATGTAAAATTTTAATTTTGAATGGCATAAAATGTTCAAAATTTTGTAAATGGGTAAAATATTGTGGCTTTTTTATTATTGTTTTTAACATGAGTGTGTGTGTGTTTATGTGTATTCTCCCATTGGCCCAATTACTCAAGAACCCAAACCCCACAGATCCAGTCTCTCTGCTAAAATCCTTCACCCCTCTCACCTTCCAGTCCCACTGGTGGGTATCTCCAAACAATCCGCCCTCCCACCCCAACCCCACAGCTTCGCATCGCCAGATTGTCCATCACGACCCCCTCCACCCCTCTTCAGACCTCCACCACCTCTGCTGCTTCTCTGCTCGTATCAGTCATCACCATCACTCCCGCTTTTGTCCCCTTCCTGTGTCGTCATCTTGTCGATCTCCTCCTTCATTTGCCCCCTTACACTTTATTTGCCCCGCGACACAAACATCTGCCCCCTCCCTTTTTTTTTTTTTTTTGCTCCCCCACTTTGCCCTCCCCAGTCCCAGGTGAGCTGACGACACAAGGAGAGCAGAAACACTCTGCGAATATAAATGGTTTGATCTGAATATTAATAAACTATGCATCTTAATGATCTACTTAAAAAAGGAAAAAAACAAAGAGTCAGGGTAAGGGTTGCGCACACACACTCACACACACACCAGCAGGCCTTTGCAGAATTGGAGAGCTGAACTATCTGTCCTGCACTGTGTAGATTAGTTAAAACAGGGCCTTATCCTCCAGCCTGCGATTTAAATGCTGAGCATCTTGTTCAAGACAAATGTGTTGTCTGTTTTTCCCTCTCAGTAAATGAAGACACCTCTTCTTTCCCACGTCTTTCTCCTCTATCTCCTCCTGTTGCTTTCTTCATTTTGCTTTTATCTCCCCTTACTTCCTTAGTTCAGACAGCCTTCCCCTCTTTCCCTTTCTCCCCCTACCTCTCACGATTGCCCCATTTCACCCTTCCCTCCTTTCCACTTTACGCACCCCTCCCTCAATAGCCACCCCCCCTTACTCTATCACTTCAGATTACCCCATCTCTCCCTCTCACCCTCTCCCAGCCTCACCTACTCGATATTCCAGCCTTGTTCTCCTGCAGTCTCCAGCACAACTTTCTGACCCACTTCCTCTCTCCTCCCTGGCCCCCTGATCAAAGCCTGCAGGACGGCATCGCCTTGGGCAGAGGAGAGGGAGCGCACGAGATGAGGGGATGAAGGGATCCAAGCTGGGAGAAAAGAGGAAGAGACGGATAGAGAGAGGATAGAGCGGCACGAGAGAGAGGGAACAGAGAGATCACAAGGACAGGAAGAGGAGCCAGGTGCCCTTTCAGCCCAAGGACAAAAGCTCTTCCTGGCTGGTCTTTTTCAGTCCCTGTAAATCACACACACACACACCATCATCATTACCATCTCTGGTCATATGGGATATGTATGATGACAGTGTTGATGGTAATGTGATGTGATCTAAAAAAGCCTTTATATTTTTCAAAGCTCGAATCCTCAAAAACAAGTCAACTTTACAAGCAACAGCTATTAAAATTCAACAGCACGTTTAATAAATTACACTCTCAGATTACAAACAGTCTCACCTTGTTATTTCATGCCATAGCTCCGCAGGTGAGAGCACTGACAAAGTACATCTGTATCTGAGGGTGGAAGCTCTCCACTTGATCAAGCCAATTTTTGTCTTATTTCACCCCAACAAGGCCTCTTCAATTCATTCATTTTTTTTTTTTTTTAATTTTCACCTGTGCGTCTTGAAAGTCAGTCGCAGACACGGCAAAATCAAATCACGCGGCCTCCTTCTGTGCAGGAGACGCTGTAATTTTAGGAGTCTGCGGAGTTTAAGGAGTGCTGTCTGTCCATCCCAGCGGCGCTGTCTGTTGGGCAGCGGAGGAGCGCGGGAAGGATGAAGGAACACCGGCGCATTTGTACCCAGAACGAGGTGGCGTGTACTTTAACATTCCCCGCGCATCCTGACAAAGAGCACTAATTATAAATAAATTAGGGACACGACACGGTGTGCCACAGGGGGACCAGCCTGAGCAGTCTCGGAATAGAGAGAGAAAGAGGTACGTGAAAGAAATGGGGAGAGGCAGGAGAAGACAGAGAAGAGCAGACAGGAGAGATTTGGCAATGACATAGAGAAGCAAGCAGAAGAAGAAAGGAGATAAGAAAATAGAGGAATGGAGCAAGGGGAGGCCCGGGGGGTGGTGATGGTGGGGTATATGCATGTGTGTGTATATACAAGGCCTGAACCCTCAAAATATAGCTTCAGCATACTGCCAGGAAAAAAAAAAACTGACAAGATTCTCTCTAGATGACAGAGGTGTTGCAATATGTTTGAGCAGAGATAGAAAGAGGTGACAGGGAAATTAATAACCTAAGAGAATCACGGCGAGGCGGTGGCTTAGAAAACACAGTTGATCCAAAAATTAACTCAAATGAAAAAGTCCAAATGAATCTTCTCTGTATGGTTAAAAACGAGCTTTAATTATTCCAGGAGCAAATAATCCAAATCAGATCAAATAAGAAGTACACATTGATAATAAGGAGCCACAATGTTCTACACTCACTAGTAGTCAACACTCCCCTACCTGCCACTCATGCTTATCTGAGATGACTTGTCAACCAAGCGAGTGCACGTCGAGAGACAGCTTGGTGTGTTTGTGTGTGCGTGTTGCGTCTGTGTTTATGTGCAAAGGGGAGAGAACTCTGCATCGGCGTGCACATGCAGTTTTGTGGGTTTGCGGAGACTAGCGAGTTCCCATCTGTATCTAAGTGTGCATGCACATGTGCAGGGAGACAACGTTCCCACTATCTAAATGGATCGTACTTGAGGAGTGTGCCACTATTTCTCAGAAGCTGACAAACACACAGACTTGACGGTGTGTGTTTGGTGTGTGTGATTGGGTGTTTGTGGCACTCAGCCGTCTTGTTCCACTCAAGGTTATGTCCTGCCTGAAGTTGAGAAGTGATGAGTGTCGCCACAGCAACAAAACGTGCCAGAGTCCAGGAGGCAAAAGGGCTGCCGTCATTTCTGGAGGCTTTTTTTTGTTTGTTTTTCTGGTGGTGGCAAAGGCTTAAATGTTAGGACAACGGGTCTGGATGAAAAAGCCAGGATGCATTTATCACCACCAAACAACTGATTTGTGTCTAAGTTAAGAAGAAATTTAGAGCTGTGGGGTCAGAGGTCAGATGTCTGTTACAAAGACAGAAAAAGGTCAAATGAGTGACCTGTGGTTATCCTTCTTGATATGACAACCCCTCCTTTCCCAAAATTCTCTCTGTGCATCAATCTACGTAGGAAATGACTTAAACATGCAGAATATTAGTTTATTTGCTTTAATATGTCAAAAAGAAGTATTTTATTTTGATGTCCCAGCTAAATTTTAACTTTTACCCCTCTTAAGCCAAAATTTTAGTCTCAGTCTTGACATTCTTCGGACTACCGTAACTCTTCAAGCGTTAACACAATTAACATTTTCTCAGGGTATCCTGAAGCAAAAAAAAGTAGCTTTATCACGGAGAAAAGCGACTTTTAGTAAGTTGGTAATATGTTGGATATCTGTGCAAAGCCAATATGAAAAGCTGCATCAGAATCATTTGATTCACATTGGATGAACGTTTGAAGAGTTTACCGTATGTCAAAGAGTGTGTTTTATTCAGGTGTCACCGGTGACATCTCCGGTGTTAAGGGTTAAGACATAAAGCTGTAGTCTAACACACCTCCATGGTGCTGTTCCTTTTAACTCTAGCTACTAAAATAGTCTCTGCCACCAGTGAGAACAGAAACAGGTGATGGGTTACCTCTCTCTGCAGAACAGACTGACTCCGGTCACCGTATGTTCTCATCCGGTGCTTGAATACTTAAAGGGCCAATAGCTTGACTGAGCTGTGCATGGGCACACAAAAGGTTGTGATGTGCAGAAAAGAGGTCAAATAACCTCCTTCTACTGTCATTTTAACTATTTCAAATAGGGGTGTAACAATTCGTTTTGACAACAATTCAATTCATAGCATAATTTCAGGTTGTCATAGTCGATTTTGGTTCTTTCTGAACTATCTGATTCAAATACCTAGAATTGATCTGGTACATCTTTGGCCAAAACTTCAACCAGTGTGACTTAGAGATAAATACCAGTGCAGGTGAAGTTTTCCAGATTCCTTGTATTATTTTTCAAGATAATCAAGTGTAAATTAAATATGTGCGAACAAGTAAACAAGAGTTAATTACAAATCCATTCAGCTTTTACTGTCCTAAAGTTCAGCCCACTGTTGTTTTCCCACATAAACATAATACAACATTATACCACACTGGATGGTCAATCCAAATGGAATTTTCCAATATTGATATAATGTATTAATTTCATTTTGAAGACATTTTATAACGGTATAGGTCGATGTATATGAACACCTTGCCTCAGACAGATCCATCTGGTTGAATCAGAGGAATATAAACCTATTTATTCATTGTCAAATTTTCCCTTAATTTCAAGTCATTTATTTCCAGTGAGAGCAGGCGCGCTGTATTTTGCACTTTGTACACCTAGAATCAACATGAGCAAAGTGCAAATAACTTGAAAGAGGAGGGATCTCCATTATCAAAGTCTATTCTTTTGTCTAGTCTCTAAACTTTCTGCACAGAGGAGATTTAAGAAGAAGGAATGTAAAGAAGGGTGCGCAGACAAGTGAGCAGCAGCTTGTTGCATTAGCATTCCGGCAGCAGAGTGGCTGTCTGTTTGCCTCTGGCAGCAGCCGAGAGAGGGGGACACACTCTGCATCCTCACACGGCTCGTCTATCTCTCCCTCTGTCACTGTCTATCTCTCCCTCTGTCTGTTTCTGCCTGTCTCTCTCTCCACGCCGCTCTCCTTGAGTTTATCTGCTGCGTTCCTCCGTCCACTCTGCTCCGGCTCGCGCTGTTTTTCTCCACTCTGAACAATTTTCTCCGCGGTCGTCTTTTATCTCCCTATCACTCCATCTGCGCCTGTCATCGTTCCGTTTATCTTCCTCCCCACTAACTTCTGTTTCATCCCCTTTCCTTTCACCTTTCTGCTTTCTTGTTTAGGACCTCTGTGACCCCACCACCTTCACCCCCTGATACCACAAAAGTTTAAGCCTGAGGAAAAAGAAAAGGCAGTTTGGAAGCCAGTGCTAGTCAGATGTGTTTAATTAAATACCCAATCGAAAGAAGATTGTGTTTTTAGTGTTTATTTTTAACATGGTCTTAAAGCATTTTACCTATGTTTGAGCATATATTTATAAAAAAAAATAAGATTAAAACAGCATTTCTGAGGATTTGGGCACAGGCCTGGTTCACACCTGAGGAAAAAGCGCTTGAAAGAGGTATGCAGGAGTGCGTGCGGTATCCACTCAACCTCCAGTTTGACACATGTACGTATATATGTATACACCACACACACACACACACACACCCACACACACACACACATATATATATATATATATATATATACATATAACACATACACACACACACATATACATATAGAGTGGTGGACAAAAGTGTTGGTACCCCTCAGTTAAAGAAGGACAAACCCACAATTCTCACTGAAATCACTTGAAACTTACAAAAGTAACAATAAATCTTTTTTTTTTTTTAAATTAAACAATCAAAATCAGCCGTCAATTTTGAATTGTTGATTAACATAATTATTTAAAAAAAACAAACTAATGAAACAGGCCTGGACAAAAATGATGGTACCTCAATGAAAGATTTAAAACTATTTGACCAGAGTGACATGATTAACTCAGGTGTGTCCTTTAATTGACATCACAGGTGTTTTATTTATTGTTACTTTTGTAAGTTTTGAGTGATTTCAGTGCCAGTGCCGGAGGAGCCAAACACAGCTGTCTGCTATTAGAAATTCAATTCAATTTTATTTATATGGCCCAAAATCACAAAGAAAATTGCCTCATTGGGCTTCAAAATATGAACAATGGTTAAAAACTAAGACTAAATAAAACTGGTTATCCCGGCCCTTAGACCCTTCCTCCCGGTAAGGAAAAACTCCTAAAAACTCCTAAAGAGGAAACCGACAATTATTTTATTTTCGGATGGGGACTAACATGAATTTTCAAACAATAACAAGAACAGCCGTTGTCTAAAAATAGCGGTCACTCTGCGGTTCACCCTGAAAGTGCCGCCACAGACGTCGTGGAGGAAAGCAGTTTAGAGAGGACAGACACGGCCCCACCTGTGAGCAGATCTCAGCGGAACCGACCTGAAATCCAGAAATCCAGCTGGAACAAACTTCTCTCAAAGAATTGTTTTCTTTTCCCAAGCATAATAAAGAAAATGTATGAGAAACAAAGAAAAAGCTGAAAAAAGGGGGAAAAAACTGAATTCCAGGAAAAATGTAAAATGACAGCAGTGCTGTTAGGAGAGAAATTCTTATTTTTTGGGCTTGTGGTTGTTTTTGATAAAATTACACCTAAAAATTTCATTCTATGTTGTAAAGACAGTTTGGGATTTCCACAGCAAAATGAATCCAATTTTTCCAGAAGGAATTTTCTGTTTTTGCATGATTTTATGTCTAGTGTGTGAATATAACAAGAAAAAATGCCAAAATAGAGGTAGTGTCACAAAGGTGCAGTTTTCTGATTAAAATGATATCAAATAAGCAACCAGGTAGTCTTTCAAATTAAAAATACAGGAAATTCAAAAGTAGACAAAAACAGAGTTTTAGGCCCTTAAAGGATTAAAAATAAATTTTCTGAATATACAATTTTACATATGATTTCATATTGTGATTATTTGGAAATAATAATTATATATATATATGGGGGGTGGGGGGGTGGGGGGGGGTGTGTATTGCCCAGGGCCTCTCACCAATAACATGATGAGTATTCTGAAAAAAAAAAAATCCACTTGATTTTAATCTAAACTCTGAAATTTTCCTGAAATGGTCAATCAGTCATGCCAATTTAAACTCTGTCACACAGGCTGGAGCCACAGTTAGGCACTTCCTCTAGGTCGCCATGGCGACTTTAATAAAGCTTTATCATTCCGTGCATGCAGATACATTAAAGACAGTTCAGTAAATTGTATTAGATCCATATTTATTATTCATCATATGTATGAAAGGATGCATTTTTCCATAAATAATTAAAAAGAATTTCAGCATAAATGCAATAATAGCAAAGAAAACTAGAGAACAGCACAAAGCAAACACTATATTTCATCTTGTCCCAGACTCCATAGTGGTCCAGATTAAAGCATGTCATTCACTGTCTTATCTTTACTTGAGAATGACAGCAAGCGGGAAAATGTACTGTGTGGTCCATAGGTAATAAGACCCTGATTACATTGGCTTTGTTCTGTTCTCTAAATTGGATTTCAAACAAGGCTCGAGTCCTGACCTTCAGGTCTGAGCTTTCAAAGGTCTTTGTGTCAAACCAACAGTCGGGGAATTGTAACCTTTATATATAACTGTATAGCAGGATCAGCTGATTCCTTAAATAAGCTGGACTTTTTTGCCTGACTGGGGCAGTTTATTCAGCCAATCCCGACTTTCATTTGCTGAAGATTGGACTGAAGCTAAGAGAGTCCTGAAACAAGCTAAGGTGGACACAGATGGCTATTTTTATTAATACATTTATTCACCAAGACCATCTGTAGTCCTCTATGTATTATTGCCAGATTTGCCAATTTTGTGGTATTTTGGAAAATAATTTCAGAACAAATTTTCATAGACTAGCTTTGAACTGGGAGTATTTTTTGTATGAGTTGAAGGTGAGAATGTGTCTTCCTCAGTTCTTCTGGCTCGTCTTTCTAAAGTGGCTCAAAGTCTTGGCTTAATAGTTCAGAAAGTCTTTTGGAAAAGGACATCATCTATAAGTAATGTAGTAAAACACACATTTTTACCGGAGTTATTCATTTGCAATGGAGCTTTGTGGCTTTATGCCTTTATGCAACACTTTACATTAGTAATAGTAAATGGTGTATACTTACTTAGTGCTTTTTTCTACTTTCTTTGGAGGCCCAAAGCGCTTTATAACCATGCTACTGGTATGTTTACACCAGTGTTCAAGCAACTGATTTTAATCAAAATTATATGTAAATGTATGTGTATGCGCTTCTGAGACAATCTTTTGCATTAACAAATTACTATGCCAGTTTTTAAGTCAGTTTTTGGGCTCTTCATAGAAAACACGTGGTGAATGATTGCATGTGATGTGATCTGTAATGTGTTTCATATTGGTGCAAAGAGCGTGTGATATTAAGGCATTATAGGCTACATTTTTTATGTTATAGAGTTAAGAAATGGGCAAATTTTAATGTTTTGGTCATAGCTACCATAGAGAGGAATTTGACAGGTTGGACATCAGTGCCAGGTCTTATTTAAAAAATACCTTAAATGTGTTGCAGCACAAAGTGAAGCTACACATAAACTAAATCATTCATGACTGATTCCTGTTACTTACCTTTATTTGGAATCGCAATGTGTGATGAAAGCATTTATTTATTTGACTAAATACTTAAATAAACACATATTTGAGTGTTTTTTAAGTGTCTTTCTTCCTTTCTAGTCAAAGGTGTGGCTCAGCAAAGCTCTTGGTTCCACAGGTGACTGACATTGACATGAACTGAATTGATCTAGACATGAAGCAGTCCTTCATTAAAAACCTGTCCACTTTCACAACCTCAGACATTCTCAACATTTTTTTAACCCTCTTTTCGATGGCATTAGAGCCGACTGGAAATGCGTAATACAGATTAAAGCATTCAACACTGTGAGGCAGACACTCAGACTGGTCACTGACATGACTGACAAGAGCAGGATGCACACTGCCTCTTGTCAAATGACAGATGGGATAAGCTCCAGTCCCCCCGTGACACTGAACAGGGTGAAGCAGGTCTGTGAAAATGAATGGTAGATGATGGATGGATGGACGGACGGACAGACGCACAAAAAGATGGATTTTCTTATAAGAGAGACGGATGATTAGTTCAACTGCTTGATTTGTTACACTGTTCCTTCAACGTGACTGTAAACACTTTAATTAAACAGGTAAACAACTCCATTCAGATTGTAATTGTTTCATTTAAAATCCACTTTGCTAAATGAAGCCTAATGTAGCCCTTTTCTGAGCTACATGCCACCAGAGAGTTTTAACTGAAGAAAAGCAGAGGATAGATGCAACATACATGAGAAGAGCTCTAAAACCACACAGGCGGGATGTCAAAATACTCTTAGGTTGCCTGACTAATTGCTTCTTAACAGAAGACGCTCATCAGCCAATCAAGCAGCAGCAACTCCATGCATTTAAACAGAAAAAATGAAGAGGACTTGTTGGAGTTTAAACTGGGCATGTCAGTTGTTAAGCAAGGGAATATGGGTGATCAGCTGCTGAGAGAATGATTCAAAAACAGAAGAACATCCAATGATCAGCAGTTATGAAGATAAAAAGAACCAATAGATGTCAAAAGAGAATGAACAGTTTGAAGTAATAGAAGGGCAATATTTGTCTACAAGTGGATGCATCAGAATGGGAGCTTGTGGCCTGTCCATTATATTTTCTGCATAACAAAAATGATCTTTTTTTGTTTGCTCCTGGTTTACTACGATTTGTATAAAGAAATACTCTGAAACTGAATTATAAGCTTAATTTTCTTTAAATTTGTCCTCCATCATCAATGAAAATTCTCAAAAACCCCATCAGATTTGAAGCCAATCTGGGTCCAATTTGTTACCTTAATAGTTCTGTTTCTTGATCCTTTAAAGCCTAAAGTAACTGCAAACACATATTATTATGGAACAAACATGTTTTAGGAGACCAGTTTCAGCTTCTAATAAAAGCACTAAAAACACATCCAAATAGAAACACAATCTCTGTATTGCGAATACTTCCCCTAACACTCTGACGATTACTGAGCTTTATCAAACGTAATTAGATTGTAAAAGCTTAGCTGTAAATCAGGAGCCGTTCAGGGTTTGAGCTCCAGCCAAGCCATCTCTCTACTGTAGCCACAGAGAAAAATGCATTTAAACAAATTAATAGTCCATTAAATAAATACAATCCTCAGCCAGCTAATAGTGCCCTAAAAGCATAATAGCATTAGAACAGGCTAGACACCAATTTGGCTCATGGGAAATTGTTTTAGCAGCGGGAAAAGGGTGTTTCTTCCTTTGCATCCATGTGGTGGTCGTCTTTTTCCCTAAAGTGGTGTGAGTGATGCTTTGATCTGACCTGGAAATGATCAATTCCTCCTTTTTCCCCCTCCTTTTTATCTTTTACCTACATTGTCACTGAAACTCATCCTTCTCATTTAAAAAGTACTGTATCTGGCTTGTCTCAATTCATCTCACTCTCCCCCTCTGTTTGCCCTTCTGCTTTTCCTCTCCCGGCATCCCTGCATCCATCTTGTTCCTGCCCTCCCCCTTCCCCTCAGGCCCAGTCACCACTCTGGTATTCCCAAAGTCATCTGCAATCAGACATCTTCAATGGATTAATTACACTGTCCTCTCGCAGCTTGATTGAGCATCTAACATCTACAGCCCACCTCCTCAGACCCAGATGCTCCCAGCTCACCTCCACCCACTTATGGGTCTCCAATCCTTTTCTTTTTTTAATCTCTGTTATCATCTTGCTTTCATGCGTCAATCCTTCCTTCCTTTTTCCACTTTATCCCCCAGTTCTCTGCAAAGATTCCCTCTTGTTTGAGACCATCAGTGAAGGTCTTCTCCTATAGACACTGGGATCAACAGTTAAAAGAAGCGATGCAGTAAACAAAAAGGTTTGTTCAGGTCGGTAACTTACAAAATGAGGTGAAAATGTAGAGCAAACGAAAGCTCTTATCTAAATGAACATGTGTGGACTATAATGGGATTTGTTAATGCAATCATTATTGACAACTGGACTTGATCTGCACAACAGAGTTCAGAGGGAAAATTTAACAAACTTCTCCAGAGAGAGTCTGCACTACAGGCCAGTCATTAGTTATTATCAGCAAAACAGCAGCCTCTTTTTCACACCTCCTTCCAACACACAAGACCACTCCACATCAATCACGGATCCCAGACCAGAACCCCAAAAGCAGAGCTCTGCTTAGAGTCACTCTAAAAATCATGATGGATGACAACTTCTCAAAGTAATCCCTCTGCGTGCCAGCATCATTTAACTGAAGGCATCAACCTGTTCCAGCCAATACCACTCCTCTGGTTCCGCGGCACGAGAGCGCTGGACTCTTCCCTTTTTAATGCCTGACATGGTTCTGAGAAACAAAAGGAAACAGTCTGAAGGATGCATATGAATACTGCCGCCAAAGTTTCTGATCATGACTCTGTACCCCCCTCCTGCTCCTACCACCACCTCCGTCAGGTCTACAGAGAATGAGAGACGAGGCTGCGAGGAGGTTAAGTTGACCTCAGGCGCTCACGCTTTGGAGCAGCTTACCCTGGAGTGTGAGATGACAAAACATTTAGTCCGATCTCACTTGCAGCTCACTGACAGCCTGAAACAAAAGAACAGCCTCCGAGGAATTTAAAATCATTGAATGAATGTCAATTAATTTCAGAGGGAGGAGTTGAATTGATTAGAATATAAAACAATCTTTCTTGAAAGCAAAAGGGAATTGATGTCCAAGGCCTTCAAACATGGAGAGTGGGAAGACAGAGAAACGACAAAATGAAAAGAAAGACGGATGATGCGGCGTGTGTGTGTTTGTGCGTGTGCACTCGGTTGTATATCTGAGCGCGCTTTTGTGCGTGAGCGCACAGTTGTGTTGCACGCTTGACTGCCGGGGTGTGTGTAAAGTAATTAACATGATAGCCTCCCTCTCAGCCTGATAGCCTGTTCCCTGCAGCGAGGTCGTTCGGCAGACATCAACAGACACCTGAGCTGCGTCTCAGACACAACCCTGCAATGCATCACTAATGCAAAAACAAACAAACACAAACATGGCCGAGCCACAAACGGGCTGATACCAATAACGTGGAGAGCGTATGTGTTTTTGGAGGACTTAAAAAGCCTCCTTATCTTATCTTAAAGCTGACAAATGAAAACATTCACTCATTTGCTCCACACTTTTCAGAAACTATGAACAAACATCAATAAATGATACTTGTGCCACAGCTGCACATTTAAAATTCATATTTTTTTATTTTAAATCCGTACTTGTAAAGTTAGGAATTATATTTAAGTTCGTTTGAGTCCCACTCCAATGAAAATTGTGTTTTTAACATGTTCTTGTAGCATTTTTCTCATATTGTTTTTAATCAATTTATTAATGTGTCTTAGAATATTTATTTTGCCAAATTGTTGTAAATCAGGAGGAGACAAAAAAATGGGGTTAGAACAAGCTTGACGTAGAACCTTCAATGACAAACCACAAGCTCAATGATCCTATACATCATGATGCATCCAGTAGTAGACGACTAGATTCAAGTTCGTCTTCGTTTTCCTCGTCTGAGCTGACATATGGCTTAAAACTGTGCAGGTGGATCACTCCAATGTTAATGTTGGTATGTTGTGAGAGGCTGTGAGGTAGCGGGAGAGCGTGTAAACAAATGGATGATGGGCTGTGGGGGCAGGCCTACTCCAGCCAGCGGCTCCACTCAGAACTTAAAGTTTATTTGATTTATATGGCGCCTTAAAATAACCTCGGACAAACAATAAAACCATAGCTAAAACATTAAAACAGTTCCAGATAAAAAAAAAAAAAAAAATGGATAAATTACATAAAAACCATAAAAAACACAAAATAAAAAACAAAGCTTAAACAATAAAATAGTAAAACACACCAGCAGAGCAGAGTCTCATGCTGTGTCAAAAGCATGCAAAAATTAGTTTTAGGACGTTTTTTTTTTTTTTTAATGGACAGTGAGGATACCTGCCAGGTGGTCACTCGATCCACAGTTTCAGTGCACAGAATGAAAATTCTCATTCCTGAGCTTCCTCTTGGACCTCCAGGAGAAGCTGATCAGCTGACCTGAGGCACCGGATCGGGGTGTAAGGACAGAGAAACTCTAAGGTACGACGGTGCACAATTGTTTAAAGATTTAAAAATTAATAAAATAATCTTAAAACAAATTCTAAAATGATGGGAGTGATGTGGTCCCTCCTACGCACTCCAACCAGAACCTGAGGAGCAGCGTTCTGGACCAGCTAGAGTCGTGAGAGGGACGAGTGGCTGACTCCAAAATAAAGAGAGTTACAGTAATCCAGCCGGGATGTGATGAAACCATGGGTTACTGTCTCAAAATGACTTTTAGATAAAAATAGTTTCACCTTCACCAACTGCCTTGAATAAAAGACGTCAGATTTTATACAGAGCTGATTTGACAGTTAAGTTTAAAATCACTGTCCATTATAAAAGCCAGGTTAGACACAGACTGTTTAAGATGAGGGACCCAGCTCCACCAAGGAGGAAAGGAAAATTTCGAATGAACTACTGCCGCTCTGCAGAAACTATGTCCAAGAAAACAGCACGTTGTTTGATTTTGGCTAAAAAGTGGCATAATTACCACCAAAACTTACATTGGGAACGCCTAAATGATTGGAGTGGGGCATCTGTCAGACGCTATATTTCCACATTTACAGTAAATCTTATTTGTATTATCAAAACATTGCTATATTTGGATTAAACACACCTGCACTGATTTACTTAGACATAAAAAATTGTTGCAATACATTCAGTTTGTGGGACTATTCAAAATGTTTGTTTTCTCTCTGCATCCATGATGGAAATTGCCAAACATCCACATACTGGCAACCATCTACACACGCTCACAACACACAAACCCTAAATAATCCATCTTTGGACTACATTCAATACGTTTATTTTGGTCCTGCAAGCTGAGAACCAAAGAAAAACAAAGCCAGAAAAAAAGATAACCTCTTGTGTTGATGTAATGAGACCACTAGTGACTGACACAAGGCTGACTATATCCATCCTTCTCCTCCCCTACAATCTATTGTTTGCCTTCTCTTCATCCTTTCTAACCCCCAGACCTTCACTCTGGTCCTATAATCCTAAAACTGTGGCTTTGTGCAGACCCCCAAACACCCCTTTCAGTCCCACACTGCCCTCATTTGCTGAAGGATTAGAGGGAGGGCACTGAGGTCAAAGTTTAGCCACCGCCGGGGACCCCGAAGAAGAAGAAATGCACACGGCACGGCAACCACAGGAGCCAGGAATACACACAAACGCACACCTATTAGCATTGTGTGAACGTATGACACTGCTTTGGTGCACACAATCTAAGTAGCAAAACAGCATTATGTATTCACACACTGTAGGTGTGCAGACAGGACCCTAACCCCCAGACACCCACGGAAACAGAGACATAAATTTGCATGAGCATGTGCAGAACTAAATAAATTGACCTTAACACTCCAACTCCAACACACAAACACAATTTTGTGCAACTTAAAAAGAAAAGAAAAAAAAACAGGGTTAAAAAAACACTGGTCCAAAGGAAGAGGAAGGTTGATGATTAGTGGAAACAAAGTGCACCTTTGAAAGAAGCCTAAGTACGGGAGAAAGACAAAGTTAGCGAGGAGAAGAAAAGTGATTGTCAGGGAGAAAGGAAGCATCACTGAAAACTTCTAAAGAGCGCCCTGCTCTGAGTTTTAAACGCTCCCGTCTCTCCATCACTCCCCCTCTCTTCCCACTTTCTTCTCATCCCTTTCATGAATTAAAAGCACGGACGGTCTGTGGGGAGAAGCATAGTTAATTCCGATCAGATCTCCTCCTCCCCCTTCTTCGCCTCCCACCCCACCCTCCTCCCCTCCTCCCTGGACGACGGTTGCCGTGCAGCCTGACAGACAGAGATGGGATCTGACAGTAAACAGGCGTGTGGATGCCCGGCTCGTGATTGACATGTAGGCAGGTCGGAGGGGGCCCGCCCCCCTCCTAATCCTGCCCTGTCAGCTCTAATTGGGGAGGTGGGGCTCTGTGTCACCAAGGTGACTGATTGACAGGACCCCAGCTTTGCATAGATATGAGGGAAAGGTGGAGAGGTTCACGCATGGCATAACACTGTTAACACTACCTTACTACTAATAGAGATGTGTGTGTGTGTTTGCAGGTGTGTGACTGCTGTGCGCTCATGCACCTTCGCATTCAGCAACACCCAGTTGCAGGTGAACATCCTCACAACATGGCTGAGCGCACAAATAAACCCCGCAACAATAACAGCGAACAAAATTGACATGCATGCGAGATGTCTTAACACGGGCTGCATCTACAAGCACACACCAACCCGCAGCTTCCCCCGGCGTGCTGTGATGAAGAGCAGCGGGTGTCACTGCTACAAGTGCAGAGACTTGGCAAGCATGGAGAAGAAGTCCAAAGGTCTTCACCACGCCAAGGCTGGCAAACAAGAGAGCAGTGATTAGACAGTTTCAACAAAGGTGCCCCGCTCCGTACCTGCACACGTGCTGACGCGCTAAATAAAACTGCAGATGGGGTGGGGAAAGGACATAGTGAGGCTGCAGCTTGGGCGTCACGTCCCCATAAAAAGAAATTAGGAGCTAAAAAGGATTGGCAGATTGTGAGGCTGAATAACCCAATGATGTTGAGCTGGTTTGAAGACAGTTTTTAGCATCCTGGTCAATCGTGGTGGCACCAGACCCTACCATTCCAAAAATGTCTACATAGATCAGACATATAAGCGTAACAGTTGTTGTAACCAGTCCTGAAACGATGTTCTAGAACTGAGGATTTGTTAGATCATCAGTTAGTCAGAGAACCACTTTCTGTTTACACCTAACTTTAGTTTATTTGAAATTACAAGAAAAAAGTAAAAGAAAAGGAAAGTACACCCTAACTTTCAGTTGTCATAAAAATTAAATCTAACTTTAAATATGACATTTTTTGTTTCTTTGTTTGTTTTCTGTTATAAATTCAAACTAGTTTCCATTAAAAAGGATGGGTACTAACTTATTTGTTTAACAATTACCTTCGTTTTTAAATGTGGCTCAATCCGGAAGTCCACACTCCAACTCAAACCCTCATGATCTGCATATTACTTTTACGTCTGAGCCAACCAGAATGTTTTAGGTCATTCAAGCATTCATTTTAATGCTATTTTATTGATTTACTTTTTGCATGTTATTGTAATTGTATAGCATTAACAGAAGAGCTTCATGGATAAAAAGACACGATTAAACCCAAAAAGTAAGATGATTATAAAACACCACAAACTATTTAATATGGTCCACCAAACTGGACTAAATTATATTAATAATCATTTTTTCCCCCTGTAATTCCAGTGTCTCCCCATCCATGGCGCACTATAAATATATTGACCTTTGTTTAGGTGCAGAAAGACAATCTACATTCACGTGGTGTTAGAAGATTTGTTGTTTTTCTAATGTTCATGTGTTTTTTTCCCAGTCGGACAGTCATTTTTCCTATCATTCCAGCACCACATGAATGCAGCATTTCTCTACATTTGCATTTTTCCCTCAGGAACATCAACCCATTGGTGTTATTGGCACTAAAAGGAGAACAAAAGTCACAGTTTGAAATAAAAACTCTAAAATCTTCAGTTTTAGATGTGTATATATTAAAGAATGTTTTCATCATCCCGTCTTTCTCTTATGAGGTGGATTACCAAATCACTTCATGGGTTTGCTCCTGGTCCGACTCTTCTGACAAATTTTAGAACCCTTTGTGACCAACGAGTTAAAAAGTTGGCCCAACCCTGATCTAAACCATTCTTTGACCAAGTTACCAATCTGGTAATATCGGTTTATATACCAACAAATAACAATAATAAAATGATATACATCTTTGGTATAACCCTTGTGCTATCTTATATAAACATCCCTAAAGTAGCACAGGGGATGAATGTAGTTTAAATGCAGGATTATGGCCAAACAAAATTGTAGGAAAACTCCAATTAAAGTTTGTCAATAGTATCGGTACTGAGGTGAAGTATCGATTTTATTGTAATTAAAACTATAGTTTTGTTGCAGTTTTTTTTTTTTTTTTACGTACAGTAATTGATTAAGGTTCATTTACAGAGTTCATGGACGTGCAGCGTTAATGTCTATGCAGTGTTAACAGATTAGGTAAAAACAGCCCAATTTGAGTAACAACCTGCCCAATCTGTACAGGAAACTGCTCAATCATTCAACGTTGTCTGTCTGTGGTATCGGCGCACCTCCGTCTCAAACCTTAGCTCCCCCCTCCCCGCTTCATCAGAGAGCGGAGAGTCATTAAAGAGCCGCAGATTTCCATGAAACAACAGGATTTTTTGGTGTGTTGTTTATATTTCCATATTTATTACAGTGTTGCTTTTGTTTACCTATTTCATTAGTGAGTTTGATATTTTATTACTGCTTTTTTAATATAAGTTTGTGAATGTTATACTTGCATTTTTGCTTATTTTACAGTTAGTATTTTCTTCTTATTATGATGGTATTTTGCCATTATTTAAATTCACGTTCTACTGTATATTTGATGTATGTTCAGTAAAGTTTGCCATCATTAGCTAATAAACATTTGTACACTTAATTAACAAAAAAATGTATTTCCAAAATGATTCTATAATACAACATTTCAAGAGAAAAACAAATATTGGCATCATATTGGTATCGATATTGGTATTGATATCGGCGACACTAGCCCTGTAATTACTTAGTATCGGATCGATACCAGAATTCCCAGTATCGCTCACCTCTAGAAAGCAAAAGGAAGCTCCCTGTATACCAATGGTCACTTCCCACAATCCGGTCAGGGTGCTGAACTAGAGACTGAAACACTTTGTTCAAATAAATGTAAGATAGATTTACAAGGAAAAAAAGAAGATGTTCTGATACTAGAAGGGATCATCTATTCTATTTCACACCAACCTCTGACACAAGGCCAGTTCTCTGAAATGTATACAGCAGCTGGTGAGCCATCGAGTAAAACCATGTAAGATCCCAGTTATTGTAGTCCCTGGAGAAACAGTGGATCTACAGCACAAAAAAAAGTATATTTTACCAGCAGAGCACATGCCAACCTCATCCTTTCTGAGCAACAGCATCACCAAGAGCACAGAAGCAGAGACAGGTGTTTGTCAAAAGTCGTTTGACGAAGGCACCAAAGGCTATCCAAAGACTTCCACAGGGATAGCCTTTGGTGCATCCTGAGAGCGCGCAGAATACTGACATAACATAACCTTGATCATCAAGAACTTCTTTTTTTTGCGCCAGTTTCATGCGTAGGGAGCAGTGACAGTGGCTCCTTGGAGAGCTCGGGGGTGAGGCGAGGGCTGTGTGATGTCCGCTGTGCTTTTTAACCTTGTCATCAAGTGTGCTATGCTGTAACAAGTCAAGGGGCATCAGATGGTCCTTCCTCACACAGCAATGGATTTATTTTTGTTTTCATGATGGAGGCTTATTGCCCATCGAGACATTCCAGAGATGGGGCGATATCCATTTCTGATTCCGGCTGCATCGGAACAGTGATGTCAGACATTTGTGAAAAATGAGTCGCCATCTCTGAAGTAAACCCAACAAAGCACAAACTGTCTTCTTATGGATGCGCAGCACAGCAAGCGGAAGCCATAACAGAGCTGTTTTATGTCTGAATTCAGCAAACAGTGAGCGTCCAGGAGCCTCTGGAGAACAACAGGCACTGCCTTGAACAGGTAACTCCCACCCCCCCATGGACAGGAGAACTCTGACAACCTACAGACGCCGAGGTGCAAAAGGTCAATTGGCAACAACATTACCGAGTAAGCGAAGCTCCATCACAAAGCTTAAGAGCTTAACATGAAGAAGATCAACACAAGAACACGTTGTGTTCTCCAGACTGAGAATACTGAAGAGGTTTGAAGGCTAATGCTAGCTTTTTTAGTTTTTTTTTTTTTTGGTTGCACTAAGTCACTAAGCTGAAATACTGATGAAGATCAAATTTAGGAAATTACTGTGATTAAGTTTGATCCTCAGGGATGCACTTTTTAATTTATTTTTATACATATTTTCGAAAAATCTATGGTGAAGCTTGTGAGATAATTGGCTCAAAATGTTAGCCTTGTGGTTGCAGTGGAGGAATCTTAAGAGGACTGATTAGCATTCACTTTCTGCTCTGTTTTTCTGTACATGACAACAACCTATCCAGGATAATTCAGGTGAAGTGTGTAGCAGCCAAACTTTGCAATGATGGTTTGGGGGAAAGTACGTCTAACTTCTCATTAAACTTAAACTTACAGAGGAGCTTTGCTTTCATCTGCCCCCATCTAACATGTTTTATGCAGTGGAACAGCTTGTCTGGCTATTAAAGCTGCGTTATTTGTAATTATGTCCAATAAACTGGTAAAAGTTGGGTGTCGGGGTGCCTCCTTTCACTATTATGGGCCTGTCTGAATGAAACAGTGAGCCGCTATATAAAGGGGAGCAGCCTTTATTTTAGCAGAGCTGTTAAGATATAAGTGATATATTTATTATTAGTTTAATAAATCCTACTTCTGTGAAAAGTTAAAATATTCCATTTCTTTTCTGGTCTATATTAGAACGTTTGTGTTATGGCCACTGTTGTAAAAATGTATTTTAACATACTGTCCACCTTGCTGCACACCGTTGAGAATTTTCATAACAGATGGCACTAAAACTTGACAATGTACTTATTCACTCCACGTTTCTTTGTGAAATGCAAACCCAACCTTAAAAAATTGCACAATTTATTTGCTCAGAACATTGGGCTCAAAGCTCTAGTTATACATTTTTACTGCTATAGGTCTTCCTCCAGTGTTTATTTAGAGACATAACACTGGAGCGCGCACGTGTGCACACGAGTGTATGCGTGCAGGTGCCTGTTTTGATTGGCAGCTGCCACTGACCTGTGCCAGTCAGAGTGCCATACTGCGGGGCGGTGGGGTCGATCGCTACGGAGATGACCTCCGCCCTCATCTACATCCTGCCTTCATTAGCGGAGCCAGGCAAGGAGAATAACAACCCAATAAATTAATAAAGAGAAAGAGGGAGAGCAGAGAGAAGGGGAGAGGTGGGAGGGAGCCAACAAGAGGAGAGCAAGGGTAAAAAAAGGGAGGAAGGGGTGAGGGAGAAGGAAAGGTATGACAGGAAAGGAGCTGTGCAGTGAAGTATGGTAGGCAGGGAGGGAGGAAAAAGAGGCTGCGAGAACACATAGATGCTTGAAGGCTCGGAGTGTGTGATAGAAAAAAGAAGCTAATGAATGAGCAGAACAGGAAGCCTTGAGAAGACAGCAGAGCTGAGGAAATTGAAAGTCCTATTGAAGATTAAAGGTGCATCTGTTAGAAATTGACTATGCAGTGAATCCTAATCTACTCTAATTTATTTTATCCAGTAACAATTATTACTAAACGCATCTCCGGGGTTGATTTACAAATCTGTCAGGAGGCCTCGTCTTAAAAGGTGTTGATGCATTAAAGTCCACAACGTGCACGTGTTCTCCATTTGCTTGAAGGAAAACCTGTTAATGAGTCCAAATCTTCTCCACTTTCTCATTCACGACAGGCAAGAGGGATGAGAAAAAAATGTTAATAAACGATGAACTTTAATCAACTGTTTTTACTGGATACATAACTTGTTCACAGGCGCACAGAAACGAGGGGGGAAATACCTCTTGAAAACCTCCAGTCTTGCAGTAAAAGACAAACAGCAGAGTCCAGCGAAAGCTTGCCGTGTAAATAAATTATGAACAAGTATGTTGCGCAGGATAGACTGTTGGTTAGGAGCTTTCCCAGAAGGACCCCAGTAATGATGCTTTCTCATCTTCCAGCAGAGCTCTATAGCATAAATCATGATCCATTGCTGTGTCTTCATCAGCATTATAGATGGATACAGCACCTATCCTTACACCGGGAGCTCGGTGTTCTTCATTTCTTTCTTTTTTTTTTTCCAGTGCACTTCTGTTTTCAGCAGTTAATGCATATTTCAGTCTTATTTGGTGTGTTGTACACAGCCGCGCCGTTATTCCCTCAGTATTTTTTTGTTTGATGTAATCGCCTCCACCTTAGCGGCCAGACGCGGCGCCAATCACCAACTTCAGTTTAAGCTGGACATCCACGAGTTAATCAACAGAGATCTCAGCTAAATCATATTTTCTGCACAGATATGCTTATCTTTCCTCTTTTTTCAGCCTAACACTTTACCTCTATATTTTTTGCTGTTCTTCAGTAAAAACGTTTTTGGAAAAACAAACAGCAGTTAATGGTTATAAGTCACACACAAATGATGTAAAAAAAATTATTTAAGTCCAATTCAACTTTATTTTTATCAATATTAAAATCCTTCCCAGTTTTTTCTTTTTTTACTTTTATGATTATACTTTTTTTGCCAAAATCACAAAGTCTGCTTTCTTCCATTAAGACAAATTTCCTGCAGAGCAGCAGGAGTATGCCTCCGCTGATATCCCATCATCCCTTTGTTCACGCTGTCTCCCGCTAGCTTACAGACCCTCACAACCCCAAGCTAACATTAGCGGTTCAACAAAAACCAAGAGGACCTGGTGGCAGACAAAATATTGGCAAAAAATCATTAGTCGGAAACTGAAATAGCCAAACATAATTAGCCGGAAGCGGGAATTTCACAAGATTTCAGAGTTGTAGCCACTTTTATTAAAAGTTTAATATGTAAAACTGTTACAACTTTTACATTGAGGCTTTAGCTCCACACCAGTGTTTACATTTGACTGCAGTT
>NC_050524.1:15899940-15904965 GCF_002922805.2 Oryzias melastigma | reverse complement strand
AATTTCAGAGTTGTAGCCACTTTTATTAAAATTATAATATGTAAAACTGTTACAACTTTTACATTGAAGCTTTAGCTCCACACCAGTGTTTACATTTGACTGCAGTTAGCTTGCGCTAACCACTGCGCGATCAACGTGAATCAGCTCTGTCTATTTTTATATTTGTAATGTGTTACATATTGGTAAAAAGGACACTTAAAACTGTTGCTTAGTGGCAAAAAAACATTTTTATCTGCAAATCTGCTAAGTCCTATTTATTTTGTAAGAAGTTATGGTATGTTGGTTTTGACAGAAACACCATGTGGTAAAGGTTCAAAGCCTAAAGTGCAAAAAAAATTTAAAAAAAAATGTATTAGGGTCGCTGGTTATATAAGTCTTTTTCGACCAAAAACAAGAGTATTTTTTGACCAAAATGTGCGTGTGTGTGTTCGTGTTCGGTGGGGTGGTGGTTCCAGTCTTGGATTTCCTTCTGGTTAATTATTTTCAGCCACCATTTTTTCTGCCACCAGGTCCTGCTCACAAAAATAGTGAGCCAGTTTTGAGCCAGAAACCAGTTCAGACGAGGAAAACGAAGGAAATATTGGATCTAATTGTCTGCAAGTGGATGCATCAGAAGACTTTGGCCCACCCAGTGAAGTTGCTGCTTCACAACCGATAGCTTTTTCAAACAGCATTTTTTTTTTGTCTGCTGCTGATTCACTATGATTTCCATAAAGAAACATTCAGAAATGTACTTTAAGCTTGATTTTTTTTTTGTATATGTCCTTCAACCTGAGAAAAATGCTACAAGATCATGTTAAAACCCCCCAAAACATAATTTCATTCACGTGGGTCTTTAATGAACGGCTCATGAAGCAACAAGAATTTGTTTAGAAAAACTAGCAATGGACAGAAAATGACACATCAGTCAATAACTTTGGTGTAAAAGCTCGTGGGAACTCCACTGCGGACATTCTGGATCACCTGTGCTGTCTAATAAATTCAACATGTGATAATGCAGACCAACAATAAAAATAAAGAAAGAAAGCAAAAACTGACAAACGCATTGCGCACTTTTCTGTCAAAGTTGAGCACTCTGAGAATCTGAAGAAGATTGAATCCGGAAGAAGTAGTCAGATGTCTAGTAGACTGATGAGGAGCAGTAAGGAGGTGCAGATGATGTAAGGTCAACAGACAAGCTACAGTATGTCTTGAAGCTGTAAAAGAATCTGCTGTTGTCCCTCTGTGACTCTGTTCAGACAGTTTATTCTGCTGAAGTTAAACCAAACGGCCTGATAACTGGATTCTCCTTCAGTCACCATAAATGATTGATGACAAATGTCACAGACGTGGTTAAATAAAGTCTCTAAAGCATAAAAACTGCTGAATGCTGACGAGACTCAATGAATCACAATTGCATATCTTTTAAAACGGCCAAAAACAAAACCTACACCGCAGCTTAAATAAAAAATGATGATGATGATATCTGCTACTAACAGTTGCATCACTAGCATGTGGTCATAAGACACCAGTTTAAAAATGTCTTTATATCTCTCAAATGTTTAAAGTGGATATCCCTTCAAGTGATCCGTACTCTACATCAAATACTTCTGTAGCCTTTGATCAGTAAATAGCCTGATCCCTGACTGAGAATGATGAAGACCCTGAAATCAATCATTCGCAATCTGAATGCAAGTTGGAGCTGGACGCCAGCCGGAACAATATATCTTTGCTTCTGTAAGGTTAGTGGAAAAGATACATTGAAACTGTGATCATTTCAATGATTATTTCAGATAAGTATCTAAGAGGCTTAATGTGTACAATCAACAGTCTAAAGATTAAAATCTTATTTTGCTGTGTTTCTGTGTGTGACTGTGTTAATGACATTGATTGAACGGTTTTATGCAAACAAATTCAGCTTGACGAGCTGTAAATCCTAATTTTTTTTCATCATTTTGTTATGTTGATTGACAGATTCTCTCAAGCCCACTTTCAGTTGTAGGGGTGTGGACTTCTGACACACTCATTCCTGATTGGCAAGAGTGGTTGCCATGGAAACTGACTCAGACTGACACGGACCAATCACTGCTTGGTGACATGCAGTGCCTCCAACATGACAGCATCAGTATAGTAAAAAAAAATGGTGATGGAATTGACTTGGTGTCATGAATCAGTCTGTTTTTCCCTCAGACCACCAGAGGGAGCCATCACCTGAATTCTGAAACTCTCCTGAGCCTCATCTTCACTCCATTTCCCATAAGCCTCTGCCTGCTGTTCCCAGACCTCACCAGCTGTCCCTCATTCGACAATCACCACAAACGTTTATAAGGAGGCTTCAGGCTGTGCTCAGGTGCGAAGTCTTGTTTTGGTGTACTCCTGCATTTCTGAGCGTTACCTCCTTCAGTCCTGTTCCTGCTTAAGCCTGTCTTGACCCCAGCCTGTCTTTGACCCCCGATCTGCCTCAGCCTGTGACATACTCCTCGCCGTGCCTGACTCTCGCCTGGATCCTGACTACTCTGGTTTTCCTCTGATGCCCTCATGCTGGTGCTTGACCCCTGCCTGCCTGACCCTGATTTAGTGTTGTGGACTTTTAGCTGTGCATCACGCCTGTTGCCCTGTCTGTGCTGAATAAACCTGCTGCACTTGGATCCAGCTGTCTGCCTGTTCTTGACACTTGGAGCCAGAAGTAATCTTTCCTATGAGTGACGTCACACTCACTTGGTCCAGTTTTCTTGTGTGTGGCGCCAACCTGTAACCATCAGGAGCAAAGTGGGGTTCAGTGTCATGCCCACGGACACACGGATGAACAAAGTCGGAACTAAACCAGCGATCAGAGGTTGACTGTTTATAACATTTATATTAGGAACAGTTTTGAACCAACTGGTGTCAAAGATTTAGCCCTTTCAGGAGGATTGTTTTAAAACTCCACAATAGATCAGATTATTTCTGTTGATTAATACATCTAAAGTTAGTCTTTTGCTAACTGCTGAAAAATAGCTGAAAGTTTTTTAATCACTTGCTCTGTGACTGATCTGAGTTGCCTGTGAGAGAAGCTTAACACTGAAGTTTTGGAAGAAAAAAGGAGGACGCTTTGCTGGCTCAGGAGAATTTAGAGTCCTTAATGCTGATGTGGACGTAAAGAAAATCCTCACATCCACTGATAGATACTGTGCTGAAGCATAAGAAACAGATGACTGTTTAGCTGCAACAATAGAAAAAAGTTTACTTTTGGATCTAAAAGAATTACTTGATTGTGGAAACTGCTTTGAAGCTAGCCTGACAATGGACCATCCACAGTTAAACTCCAGACAAAAGAAACATGCATTTGACTATTTTGTTTCTGGTAGTTAGAGCTTAGTTTGCTGTGTGAACTAGTGTGAGTTCTGGGTGCAGGTTCTGTGTGCTCTCTGGTACAGTAATAACATGCTTCAGAGACTTTTGAGCGTAACTTGTGTCAAATTTACATTTGCACGGTAGCTTGAACCTGTAGACACATTTAAAATAATGAACAGCTGGCGCAGGAGCTTCAGCAGAAATGCAACGAGGCGTTCAACACCCCTCCACTTTAATTCTTTGTTTTCTACCTCATCAAACGATGAATCCCATTTGAAAACAACATGAAACGACGAGCAGTGTACATGTATACATGTAATAAGTCCTGTAGATTCTACTCAGCATTCACCCCTTTGGGAGAAGCTGGATGGATAGCTTAGCATAAAATCAGAACAGTCACAAGAAAGCATCTACTGACTTATTACGCTATTGTTATTAATCTGGAAAAGGCAACCTCTCCACATCCAAATGAAATTTAGTTTCTTCAACCAAAGAGCCCAATTTCTGTGTGCACAAACTCTAAGTATACCTGTTATAGTTGCAATAAAGAGGCTGTTAAATTGAAGAAAACGTCTATTTTTTCGCAATTTTTGAACTACGTGTGACCAGTGGCAACACAGACCCAGAGGAAGGGTTATGGTTAGGATTAAACCACCAAACAGTTCCTTAGTGCAGCTGTGTCTGCAGCTCACCGCTCCTCCGGGGGATCCATCAAATGCAGAGAACAAATTTCACACACTTAGGAGCGTAAACATGCAATAGAACTTTAACTTTAAGTTTACCTTTGAATATGTGAGGCCAACAACACAATTCAGCCTTGGACGCACTTAAAATATGTGCAGCGATGCATCTTGACGGCTAGTATTACATGTGACCAATATGAATCTTTTCCATGTCCGAATAAGTGAAACCATTTCTCCAACCATTAAGCTTCAGAAGCAACTAGTCTTTTATAATGATGATGTGTCTTTTGCTTGAAACAGTATAAAGTCTCAAACATTTAGATCATTCTAAGTGTAATACATGTTGATTTTGTTTTTTGTTTTTTTCGATAAAGACAATCATTTTTTCACTCAATTTTTCAAGTGAATGAAAATCTGCTAAAATGCAAAATTCCCTGATAGATTTACAAAAGTCAGATATTCAGGCTTCTTGACATTGTGCGACACTCCTGAGACGTCCAAATTGAAAATGTTTGTTTCCTTTTACATAACCTAGCACTTTACTTTTGTGAGTGTTTTTTTTAAGAATTTAGTTTATTTACTATTAATTAAACCCTCAAAAAAGATATGAAGGAATGAAAATGATTGGTAGAATCAGAAAAAACCAAGAGTGAGAAACCAGGTAATCTTTAGAAAAATTTGTCAGTTTTTAAAAATGTGTTTTATGTCATTTTCCGTTTCCTAGCAGTGATATATATATATATATATATATATATGTATTCCATCTTTTTGTTGTTTCATGTTTGATGTCAAAAAAGCAAAATAAAGCAGATGAACTAGAACGCACTGAAGCAGAAATTTGATTATCTGGAAGAAATCAAAGTGTCTTAATTGGGATTTTCAAAAGCAGAGATATCAGATTGTTATTTTTTTTACATACCAATTGAGTCCTAACTCAATAACATCAGATAATGATTTTTGGTATACCTGTTTTAAACATGGATCTCAAGTCCTTCTAATGTTTTATTCTAACAGCAGCTCACCTGTTTGT
>NC_050524.1:15896690-15899559 GCF_002922805.2 Oryzias melastigma | reverse complement strand
TTTTTACATCACCAATTGAATCCTAACTCAATAACATCAGATAATGATTTTTGGTATATCTGTTTTAAACATGGATCTCAAGTCCTTCTAATATTCAAACAGCAGCTCACCTGTATGTGAATAAAGTTCAGCCAAATTAAGTCAATAAAAAAATGTTTATTTGCTCTTAAATTCAGTCTTTAGCGTTTAACTAGTTTGTTTTAAGCCTATTGGTAAAACCGTAGCTACAAAACTATTAAAGTTCATCTATTTGACTGAACATTGTTTGGAAAAGAACAGAAACAAAGATTATGCCAATTATTCTTAAATATTGACATGTTTCCTGAGTGACCCGCAGCAGCTGGAGTGCTCACTATAACACCATTATAACACTCAGGACCCGTCTGCTGAGGAGACGCAGGTAACAAGCCGGGCCCTGCTTTCTGCCTCTTAAGTGCCGGCTGAGCAGGATGGAGGAGTGTGAGCGCCGGGGAGCCGGGCCTGCTGCGCTGAGGAGGAAATTCTCAGGACGATCGATGAAAAGGATTAAGACCGGCTTTGGGGCTCAGAGGCCTGGATCTGAGCAGTATTCTCAGTGGGGCCCCTGGGATAGTGGGAGAGGGAAGAGAAGAGAAAGGCCAGGGGAGCAGGGAAAGAGGGCTAACCTGGAACTGTCAAGAGGCTGAGAGACCGTCATCCAGGCTGGGAATAGAGGAGCAGGCAGGGTCCCAGTTGACATCATGAATGGCACTAAAACTCCACCACCCACTCAGATAAACACCGTTTTTGCCAGCCTGATTGGAGCAGATGGAAAAGTGAGATTCAACATAAACAAGAATGGAAAAGAAAAAAACTGACAAACAAGGATGAAGTAGGTTATTTTGTGCCCTTGCACTCAATCTTTTATTTTCTCCAGGCCAAATCGGTATTTGTCTTCTAACTTGATGAGCGCTGTGCACAACAAAAGGCTCCACTCCGTCTGCCTCCGATGCTTCAAGATTGGTCAGCCCATTCACCAGCTCGCCGCTTTCCCCGGGGTACAGACGGCTGGATCCATGATTCATTTTGCAATAAGGAAAAAAAAAAAAGAAGGGAAGAGAGCGCATGCGAGGGAAGAAACAGCACAGACCACTGGGAAATTATACGGTGAAGCAGCGTGGTGGATCTGGAATTAAACAGCATAATTAATCAAGCAAAAAAACAAGCACGTTGCTCATACATTTATTATTTGCATTTTTTTTTCCACTTCAGAAGATGTAATCAGCAGATATACATCCGAGCTCTTGATGCTTCTTACGGGGAGCGAAAGGGCGAGGATCTGTTTTGACCCTTCAGCTGTGAAGAGGCTCAGATTCTTGTCACCTCCAACAACAAATCCACATCAGGCTGTTGTCTCCGCGTCACGAAAATGAAGCTTTCCTCAAAATTGGGTTCACAATTTGGAGGTCTCAGTGGATTTGTTCTGCATTATGCAGTGTGTGTGTGTGTGGACGTGACCTCATGGACAAAGTCTAGCCTCTCACTCTCACACACTGCAGCAAAGAGGCGCTCAAACAGGAAGTATTAAACAAAAAAAGATCTCAATGAAGCTTTGGAAAACCACAACCTGACAGCAGGTCACATGATCTGCATGTCCTCCAATAGAAATGACAGAAAAAAAGATCTTCATTAAAAAAAAAGTTTAAGTTTGACAATCACAAAAACAAGGGTTATAAATAACCCCAGACAAGTTTTGATGAGATGTTTTTTTTTTTTTTTGGAGGGAGGGGTTCCATTTATGTCATATTAGAAGCATTTTATTAGCAAATAATCATTGGAGCGTGGGGGCGGGTCTCCCTCTGGGGGCCCTGGTTAGTGCCTGGGGTGGGGGGATGCTCAGAGCTTCCGGGCTGGGGGGTGGTCTTGCATTCTCTGTGCTCCTGTGCCCCCCGTTACCTGGCGTTGGTGGTCCTGCTAGTTCTTGTCTGGATGGCTGACATGGGTTTCCTATACTGGTGTCTCTGGCTACCATTGCTGCCTCACCCTCCATGGGGGGGTCTTAGTGTTACCTGGCATTCCCCCTCTTGTGACTGTGGATGGGCCCCGCCCCTTTTGACTAACATTATCTGACAGTAATGATAATAAACCCCCAGCAATCTGTTGCTTTGTGATTCTACCCCCTCCCTATTCATCCTCTAACTTCCTTAAAGATAAACTCCAATGAAAACCGTCTTTTCTGTGTTTTTAACAGATTTTTGTACCATTTTTCTTATAATAGAGGACTGATATAAAATAATTTACGATTAAAACTGCATTTCTGAGTGTTTTTAAAACTGGGTGCTAGAAAAACCTGGAGCTTCTACTGAGTGGGCGTGCCAAAAGTCTCTCTTCCCGCTCCACTCCTCCGCCCCCTTCATTTTTTGACCTCAAAACTGTACGACTCGATTGATCCAATACTGTTCACCATTATTTGTGCACCGCTAATGCTAGCTTGAAGCTATAAGCTCGCACTAATAGGAGTGGGGAGGGGGCGGGGTTGCCAACAGTCCCTCCCAAAACTTAGAGCTATATATCTAATGAGCTACTGTAGCCGGGGATAAATATGACTTAAAAAAGCAACAAAAGCGTCTTGATTTTGGCTAAAAACGGCAAAGATCACTGGAAACGATTTTACTAAAGAAAAAAATATGGTTGGAGTGGGACTTTAACTTTTTCTCTCCCATTCCTTTTATACCCTAGCCCTCATCTCTCCTCTTTTTTCCCCATCCGATCCAACAAGCAATGTGCACCAACATAATTAATATAAAGTTTAGCCTAAAATACAAAAGGGGTTTATACAAATAAACCCCTTGAAAAGATTCATCCTCCCTATCGTAACAGTAAAATGTGTCCAATCCAGCTGTTCGCTCAG
>NC_050524.1:15896327-15896530 GCF_002922805.2 Oryzias melastigma | reverse complement strand
TTTCCCACCTTTTTCTCAAAGAAATTCCTTCTTTTTGCAAGAATGCTTTATTTAAATCCATTTTTAGACAACAAATGTAAAACTGCAACCCCGTTTTTGAACCATTCCTGGATGCATTTTTGTTTTATGACTCTCAAATCTTGCAGTTTTGGGGTATTTTTGTCCTGTGTGTAGGAGATCTGTCTTTTTTTTTTTGTTTGTTT
>NC_050524.1:15882749-15896316 GCF_002922805.2 Oryzias melastigma | reverse complement strand
TATTTAAGCCCCTCGTAAATACTTTTTTAAACTTTATGTGTTATTTTATAATTTGCCTACTTTTGAAACAAGCATTTCCAGCCAGGTTTGTGCTTTATTTTGACAAGTTATGATGAAATGATGTCCCCCCTAAACTGTTAATACTTCACCATAAACGTTCAAATGATATCTCTGCTGCATTTTGAAACCTATCACCTTCTGGCTGGTCAATACTCCCCGGTGCTGATGCGCTGTCATCAATCGAGGTATCAATATGGAAATAGCTCGGTGACCCAGACATTAATCAATCGGGCTCCTCGGGGAGGAGGTGGGGGAGGGGCAGCACCTAAAATCATCAATGAGACGGATCGGCCCGGAGTCAGGCTCGGACAGTCTGTATTGATAAGAGCATTTCCACCTGTAGCGGAGAGACAGGTCGCATCTGAATTCAATAGCCGCCGCCGCGCGGCTGCGGCTGCGCGCTCCGAGCCCAGAAAGACACGCTTGAGCGCCGATACGTGCCTCGACTCATCATAAGAGCCGTCTCTTTCTCTCCGCGCACGTCTCCCCTCCTCTCGGAACTTTAAGGCCAAGCCTTCACCAAAGAAGCCTCTAATACGGAGCATCACTAACTTCAAATTAAGTCCTTTTCTCCTAATTCGGAGGCTTACTTCCCCGAGCCGCCGGAATTCCGTCAAACCCGTTTCCTCCTCCGACTTCAAACTGTGAGAGTGGAAGTGAGGAGCTCAGCGGCAGCGGGGAGAGGCTCCGCAGGCTCGTTTCTCGCGTTCATCTGGCTTTGAGCGCGGGATTAATGTGTCGTCGCACCGCTGACATCCAAGCCTTGACCCAATCAATTAAGGTCCAAGCCGCGCGCGCTCGCTCCATCCTCCGAAAGCGCGCGGCTTGGAACCGCGGGGCAAGTCAGCCGCCTAGTGGCGAGTCTACAAACGTGCAGGACAAATATCAAAATATCTGATTCCATTTTTAGGAGACATTGGAGTGCGTAATTTTTTTAAAATTAAATGTCAATTATTAATTCTTGCAGTTTTTGACCGTTTTCAACCCCCCCCCACGCACACGACTATGCTCTCCCTCATGATACTTCCTAAAGGTTGGAGTTCAAGGCTTGTGTTCTTGTGTGCACACAGGCCTGCCCTTTTCATCCCCAATCAGCTGCTCTTTATTTCGGCCCCCCTTCCCTGTGCCAGAATGGAGGGATGCGCCACAAAGGTCACGGACATGGATTTCCTTTGCTTTGACTCTATGAAAAGGTCAGAGGAGGGCACCATGAAATGGCAGTGGAGCCTTCACACCGGCCTCATAGGCACCGGGGTCCTGAAATGGCACCAAGCGAGCCCCTCCGGAGGACACCGAGGGTCCGGTCCCTCTGAGCTGGAGTCTCCATAACAAATAAGAGCAAATGAAATGAATCCTGTCAGTCTTCAGGAACTAAACTTTTAATTAATAGCCTCCATTTTCTGTTCTGTTTAATAAACCAACATGTCTCTGATGCATTAGATAAAAAAATATACAAAATAAGTGAAACAATATCTGCAGATCTGAACCACCTTTTGCATACTAAATACTTGTTTAACAGCATTTTTCTTAATTATTAGCTATGGAAATGATCCATAGATAATGTTTAACTTTTGAAGGATTCATTAAATATGTAATTATTTTAAAACGATAACAAATTGAATAATTACTGCTGCAGGTAATAAAATGTAGATCACCAACTTTTTTAATTAACATTTTTTGAAAAGTTTTTTAAACAAAATCTTTGTTTTTTCCTGCAGAAGCTGTTCCACTTGAAAAAGTTTTCAAGTTCTTGTCGATACATTTTTAAAGTCTAGTTTAGTAGACCTTTCAGTGTAAACACATTTTTTTTTGCTCTTTAGATTTTATTTCCTTATATTAAAGTGAAGCCCCATGAGTCAAAACGTTTTTGACCCTCAGCAGAATAGATATCGATTTTAAAATATCTATAGAATATTGCGGGCTGCAGAGTGGTAGAGCAAGTGCGGGTTCAAATCCCTCCTGGGACTTTTCTGTGTGCATGTTCTCCTCATGCATGTGGACACTTTGGCTTTATCAGAGTGTAAAAGCATGCTGCACAGGTTAATTAGTGTTTTCAAACTGCCGGTGCAGGTGGCCCTGCAACAGACTGATGGACACATGGATGAAATATTGGGTAAATTCTGCAACTTTGGTTTTGAAAATCAGATTATTAGGATCTTTTATACTTAAAAGTGTATTTTTATAGATAATTTCCATGTAAAGTGTTTACAAAAATAATCACAAAAAGCCCAGCCATTTACAAGATTTGATTTATTAACTATGAT
The DNA here is from genome assembly GCF_002922805.2 of Oryzias melastigma. Classification (NCBI taxonomy): domain Eukaryota; kingdom Metazoa; phylum Chordata; class Actinopteri; order Beloniformes; family Adrianichthyidae; genus Oryzias; species Oryzias melastigma. Next base: position 15,893,992 of record NC_050524.1, on the reverse strand, counting down.
ACAGATCACATAAGGCCTTGCTGTATACACCATTTCCATTGAGACAAATTATCATACACGTTGAAGAACTGTTTTTTTTTTTTTTTTACTTTACAGTACTTCATTTTTTCACCCCCACTTATTTATGTATTTTTTTTAGAAGCTCTTAAATAGTGAGAGTGTTGGAGCCCTCTTCCTTTATTCAAGAAGAAATCATGCACTATACTGGGCCATTCTCTCATTTGTTCACAAAAAGATTTTTTAAAATGTGAATTCTTTTTATAATTAAGATAACACATAAAAAAATGAGATTTCAATCACCACTGACTAAAGGGTGAAGTGTGTTCGACCCCCCATGTCTGATAAACCAACTTTTTCTCATTTAAATGAACAGACATCCATCATTGCAAAGAAAAAACAAAACAGAAGTGTTGCAGCCAATGAACCAAAGTCACATTTGTAAAATAAACTTTTTTTTTCTTTTAAGTTACATTTTGCCTTTTCACCCCCCACCCCCCCTCACCCCCCTCAGTGCATTTCTCCACAGTCTTTGGCTGCCTCACAGTCAGGTCAGTGTCAGCACACTCGTACACTGGCCAGCGTTCATACAAGTACCAGTGGTTACCCCTCCTTCCTCTCTGTCCCCCAAATAATGATCCCATTCACCCCCCCTAACACACACACACACACTTTCTGAGTATCAGTGTGTGTGATCTGGTTGAGCCAACAGATGCACAAGAGTGTAATGACCGGGACAGCTGGTTCCTCCCTTAAATGTTAGCTGTTTGTTTGGGATAACTACTATCTGGACAGATTTCAAATACATCCTGATACTGTGTTAGCTCACAAATACACAAATGAGCCGGGAAAAACAACAAAAAAGGGATGACTGACAACATCTTTATTAATCAGTTGAATTTTCATTCTTTTGGACAATTTGGCCTCAGAGTTGAAATGGAGGTGGGGGGGTTTGGGGGGACACCTGCTGCACATCTACACATGCTCACGTGCACAGCTCTCCATCAAGCTCACAAGACCCGGAGACACATGCAGCAAACACACAAACTTGCTTCTATCTGGCTTCGCGGTCCTCCTTCAGCCGCATCCTCTGGTTTCTACGGCAACAGCAGGACGGGCCGAGGAATTCCGCGATGCTTCGCTCCAGTCATGCAGATGGATGAATGGACTGTCTGTTCTCTTTGCTGCCTCTCTCTGACCCGACTGTCTCTTTTGGACAGGAAATGACTGAGAGGGAGGGTCGGAGGGAGAGACTTTTGTGCGTCATTTTCTGTCGGTCCAGACTCCATTCATGATTCATAGTGGCTACCTGTTTTTCCCAAAGGTAAAATGCCTTCCAGCACTCCTTGTAGATTCCAATAATGAACAAATTATCTCTATAAATGTGATTTTTTTTCTGTGACTGGAATACACCAAATACACATTTGATTTTCATTAGAAAGTAAGAATTTGGAACTAAAGACAGTGAGAGATGTTCTTTGCAACTAAACAACTGATGTGGAAAAACTTCCTCTGATTGGTGCTTTTGCCCATTCCACCTTTTGCACAAGTCCAAATAGCCTTCACGGCTGCAGCCTTCAGTGTGCTACGCCCATGCAGAAATCAAAGTCATTCCCATTTCCTCCTGCAGATGTCAGTGGTGGACTCCGAGAGAAAAGCCGAGCTGTCAAAGCAGCTTTTCACGTTCATGACAGATCCAATTTAAAATGTGCCCTCAAAGTGCTCAGAAAAGTGCTTTTGTGAACAGGGTCCTCTCACTGCGACAAAAAAAATAACCACAGCTCCACTTGTAAAACCGGCACAGCATGAAATAAAGAAACATGGCAGGTAATCATCCAACACTAGAATTATCCCCACTATCTATCCAACACAGGAAAACTCCGATTAAACAAAAAGTGTGGATGCAGGTGTGCGCACACACCAGGAAATTGCACACTCACTGACAGAAAGGCCCAAAACAGTCTAAGAAAAGGAACAAAAAAGAATAAAAACACAGCGGCACAGTGGGGAAGTGGTGGATGAAGAATTCAATTGAGTTAAAAATTCACATTTTTGTTTTGCTTTAAGTGTTTACGAAGGACACAGTGAAGTTTACACGACGGGGAAGAGGATCCAAAGCTCCTGTAGTCTTTCTTCAATTTGCTGCCCTGCAGATAAGGTCAATTCAAGTGTTTTTTTTTTCTTCTTTTCGTTCTGTGCTTGGCTAAGTTGCATGACAAAAGTGGATATTTCCTGTGTATAAAGGACTAACAAACGAGATTGTGTTAGCTGTTTGTACAGAAGATCCTGTTGGGTGAGTAGTGACACGAGTTTCTTGAACGAGTTTTCTGTACATTGGTGGAAAAAAAAAAACAAAATAAATGTGTTCAAGACGCGCTCTTTGATCCACTTCATTCCCAACCGCAGCCCCTCCAAAGTGTTGAAAGGCGAAGCGGCCGCTGGAGGTTAATGTCCACTCGGTCCGTTTGTGAGCTGAAGCAGTCCCGTATAGAGTTCACATTCCCTAGATATTTTATTCTGAAAGTTCTCCTCGAGTCCCTTTAACAGCTACTGGTGAGGCCTCTCTCCTCCGTTAGTGTTTGTGTGTTGATTGAACTAAGAGGCAAAAGGGTGCGGATGAAGTGAGGCTCTGGAACAAAGTCTAAAGTTGTGGGTTCTTCAAAGTCTTCTCTCTTGGTCTGAGATACACGCCCATGTTTTGTGAAAGCCCCTAAAGAATGCCCCGTCTTCGCTCAAACATGAGCCGTACTGTACATACTGCATCTTCCCCAAACTCGACTTCACTTCTCACCACTTCAGATTTGAATTCTTCCTCAGTTCTGTTTAAACTACATCATCTGACAGCATGGCCCCGCCCCTTCTCTGCTTTCCTTGATCCCTGGTTCACAGTGTGTGTTGTTCTGTTGGGGGGTGATGGTGGTGCAAAGATGCTGGTAGCAGGGTTGGGATTGGGGACTGGGGAGTAGCAGGGGGGGAATGGGACGGGGACTGGTGCTGATGATGATGGTGGTGGTGATGATGGTGGTGATGGTGATGCTGAGGTGGACCATAGTGGGGAATCACTGGGGGGGTGGAGGGCCGAACATATGGCGCTTGGGACAGAGCCGGTGAAGATGAGATGCCTCCTGACATGCAGGAATAGGCTGAGGTCCCACCCCCAGACAGGGTGGAGGAGGGGGAGCCGGGAAGAGCGTCAGCAAGGGGCTGATTGTAGAAGAAGAATGCACACTGGCTGATGAAGCCCTCGATGATTGTCTGGTAGGTGCGGGTGGCAGTCAGGGCGTCCATGGTGGTGAAATCCGGCCTCATGAGTGTGGGCCAGAAGCAGATGGACAAGTTCTCGCTGGTCATCAAGTTGGTCCTGCTGTGCTGGCTGACCCTAACAAACAAAGACACCAGACAGTGACATTAACGTCTGAAAATTGTTAACTCTGGTTTTTGGTGGCATTCCAAGAATGCCTTTGGACAAAGAAAACATTCCCTCAGCTGTGACTGCATTGCACGTCATCCACGAGCGAAGGGCGGGCAGGTGAGGTCATTCAAAAACACAACACATTCAAAACAGAGCAGAATGATAAAACACCGAAAATGGAACATGGATACGTGGAAATCACAGCTTTGATTGTTAAATTGTCTATGGTTAGATATGGAGGAAATCCAAACATCAGGTCCACTAGGATCCCTTTAATTTGATAATCATACTCAGTCCTGAGACTAAGGGCTCAGTTATGTCGAATTGTTCTCCGCTTGTGGGGGAGGGTGTGTCAAGACAGATCAGTATCAGAGATGTGTTCCCTTTGTTGAGTTGCCATGTTTAGACGAACCATCAGGATTGATCGGGGTAAACTGAGCGCCTGTTCAGGTGTTTTGCATAAAGGAAATATAAGAAATGTCAACAACACACGTGCAGAGACCCAGAAAAAGACAGGAGGTGATGAAGAATCTGATGAGTGAATAGAGACTTACCCTGGGCTCTCACTGGATTCAGTCCGGCCCGTACGCCCGAGCGGTCTAGCTACGGCAGATGACTCACATTGGCTATGGATGGCTGTGTTTCTGCTTCAGCTACAGGTTCTGCTTCCGACCTTGCGAGACTCCGAACTCACATAGGTTCACGCGATAGCTCGACGTTTATATAGGAAGTACAAGTGAACAAACCCTCTTTCTACCGTGATTTTGAATTATATTCACAATACTTCAGTTCTGCGCGACTCGTCTTCATACAATGGGTAAGCACGGAACTTGTATTAATACTTTTGTCTTCTTTAGGTTTAAATGTACATATTTTACTGTGTTTCACATATTGTGTAACAAGTAGGCTAAACAAGTAGACAATGTTTACAACACAGAGAAAACAGCAACTACAGCCAAAAATACGTTTTATTTTGAAAAATGTACCGGATGTGATGTAAACTCGCTCACATGATGTACGGTTTAGGTCGTTAATACCACCAACTTCACAAAAAAAGTGCTCTGACTCACTCATTGGCCAGAAATTACGAGAGCGGATCAAAGGAGAAAGAATAATGGAAGCTTTGCAATCCTTGTCGGAATAGATCACTTATTCAAACGTTATATTTTGCTGACCAATTTTGAACGTCCATCTCAACATGAGCTCCAACACTTTTTACTTGCTACTTAAGTATGGTGGAGGCATGTAGCAAGGCAGTTACTAATCTTTGACAGTGTTCATGACATGTAGATTGTGTATCACATTAAAAGTTGATGTAATGTGGTTGCATTCATCAACCACATTTCAATGAGTTGCTGTGTGTCATTGTAGCTCCACTACTTTGTTTACATCCCATAATTGCTGGCTACAGTGGGCGTTTTGGTCCAGATAGAGTGGAGCCTATTCAGATGTGAGAAAAACTCCATAGCTCAGTCCGATTGGAAATGAATCGAGGACACCTCAAAAGATGGGTCCTGGAGCAGCTTGGGTGTGTTCAGACTGTTCATTTACTCCTGATTATCTGGGGAAGCGAATTCTGGTTCACTTTAAGCGGACCAAATGTGTGCAGTCTGAATACACCCTAAAAGTGTGGCTCAAAAACAGAAGCCAACTAGATTTTAATTATAAAGTGTTGAAAATCAGATTTTTTTTCTTCCTTGAAGAATTAAGATGCAAAACCAAAACTGAAGACAGAATCAATTATTAATATGAAACTAATCATCAGTCTCACTGATATTTAAATGTAGTCTTAAAAGTGTCACAAATTAACCCAAGTCTGATTTGGCCTCATCACCACCAGCAGGCGGTTGTACTTGGTGACGAACAGCTGAGCTCCTGGCTCTGGCCCCGCCCCTTTACTCACTTGTTCAAGTGGCTGATGACATATTTGAAGAGCTCGTAGTTCTCCCTGGGGAAGTTCCACAGAATATTCCTCATGGTCTGAAAGCGCTGCTCCCTATCATTGATCTCTGAAAGATGGTGGAGAGAGACGAGAGGTTAGAGGCCAGAGGAAAACTAGATGAAGAAAAAAAAAAAAAACAAGATGAAAGAAAAAGAATAGGAGGGGGAAAAGGAGTTACACAGCTCACCACGGCTGGACAGTTTTTTCTTGTAATGAACCATTTTTACACAAAAACCCACATTTCTAAAAGACTTGAAGCGACAATTTCAAGAGGAGGAACTCCCAACAGAGACCACACACATACCAGTGGAGGAACATACCATGCATCCACCCTTAACAGTCTCCTAAAGATTACAGCAAAGCCTCACAAACACACGTACAGAGGGTGTGTTAAGCCTGATGGCAGAGAAGTATGAGTCAGAGAAGCTGACGTCACCAGGCAACACGCTCCATCCCGTGTGTATGTGAGCGCAAGAGTGAGAACAGCAGATGTTCTCCTGCACATCACAAACATGATTTACAAGCAGAGAATCAGAGTTTGTATTCCCACAATGAGGTCAGCGTGGATCAGAAACAGATTTGAGGCAGGATAACTTTACACAGCCGCAGTTCCTCCCGCTGCACATCCATCATAGCTCATCAAACGCTAACTTTGTACAGCTTATTTAAAGGTAACATCACTGTGGCAACAGAATCCGCAAACCAGTTTTCCCCAATTCTTGCCTTTTCTGTTCGCTAACAGAGCAATTCTAAAAAAAATTCTAAACCACCACAGACTGTTTTACGTCCCTTCTCCCTTTTTCATGCGTCTCCTCCATTGTGGCGGACTGCAGGGGCTTTATCGGGTCTCTGTCACGGATGAAGGGTCTCGCTGGGCCCGCTGAAAAACACACTCTCACGCACGCCTGCCTGCCGAGCTCGCTGAGTGACAGCAGCCCGGCGGAAAGGAGTAAATCTCTGTGGCACTGTGCAAGACTAAGCTATGCTTTAAATCTCCATTCTGACAGATTACAGGACACAAAGAGGAAAAAGAGAGGCGGGAGCGAGCGGGAGCCGCCTCTCTTTATCTAACCTATGACAATTTCCCCACGACTTCATTGCTCCTGCATCTCTCCATCACCGTCTGCAATCATTCCAACATCCTTCAAAAACTCCCTCAATGCTTTTCCACTTTCTTCTGACTCCATAACAAGTAGCAAATCCAATTCTCCCCATAGAGGGAATTGGATTGCAGCAGCTTTGCATATTAGCTTAAAGAAAACTTACAATGAAGGAAAATAAAAAGATTGAAGGCAACTCCTAGTGAGGAGTCCGTGCACCACCTCACATGCTTCAAACTTACTGAAAGCCTCCACCAGATCTGCCTGCAGATTGTAGGGCACCAGAGGCTGAGGGAGCTCGGAGAAGAAGGCCTTCATCGCCCCTGCAACAGTGTTGATGGCGTAGTCTTTCTCCACCAGGTCCAGATTGTGGTCTGGCAAGAAGAAGAGAAGTTCAGAATGAATACATTAATATTTCAGATAGTTTGCAACATTTATAAATGCTTTATAATGTAAGGCTTTTAGGATACCCAAATATAACTAAAATGCACTTTTCTTTCATTCAAAGGAGAAAATTTGTTTAAACTCTTTTTCTAGAATTTTTCTATAAATAATTGACTGGTCTGAATCAAGTTGATGCAATAGTTTGGTTAATAAACAAACAGAAATACAGCAGTAGAAAATCCCTGAAGAGTAAATAAACAACCACTGCCCTGGACTGGTCAAAAAATTGGTCAAAAAAGTTTGTTTTTAACTTTTTTGGTGCTGAAAGGAGAGTAAAAGCTCAAGAAATTTTTCTTTTTTGGCTTAAAAAGAGTGTTCATTGTGACATTATTCATGCTCAGTGCTTCTGGTGCTGCTTTCTCTTATAATAAGTCATCTATTCTTCAGAGAGGTCTCTGCTGCAGCTCTGAGACACCTGTGCTGCAGTTTCACCTGTAATTGTCTTGTTCCCATGAGTCTGAAGTAGAGGATGATTAAACACAGGACTTCAGCTCTGATTATCTAAGCTGGACTCTGCTTCAGTCGAGCAGGTGAGCACTCACAGTCACGCATGAAGGCCACCTCAACCTACCATACACCTCTTCATTACCCAGACCAATCTGGAACCAATTAATAGCCCCCATCAGACTGACACATGCACAAGCCGGGCTTTTACTCCTCGAATCGTCTTTGGAGTAGTCTCAAAAGGAAGGCTGAAGCATCTTAGGGGAGCACTTTGCATTTAGTGTTCATGTTTAGACATGTGCACAGGTTCTGTGGATAAAGAGTAGTCGAACTAACTGACGTTCTCTCCATGGATTAATTTTAAGACCTGATCTTTTGGATTCCGTTGTGTTTAAATTGCAAATTTTAATTCTAAAACAGACAAATAAATACTTGAATTCAGTACTGGATAAATGGTTAAAAAATAACACAAGAAGAAGAGTTGGCTCTTAAAGTAACATAGCTTTATTAACTTTATGTAGCAAAAAATGACTCTTAAAAGCAGACAAAAAAATTACAACCAGTATCCTCATATTAGTTATCAAATTAACTCTACATTCTTTGTACACCTAATATTAATCTTTTTTTCCCCATCAGAAAATATTTTTAGCTATTTTTCATTTAAATTCCAAACAAAAATGTGTGTTTGAGAGATCCTGTAATCAGGCATTACAACATATTTATGTTTTTGTTATTTTATAAAAATGTCTCAGATATTTGTTGTAAAAAAAGGAAATAACTAATGTGGTAAGTGTTCAAACCCAATCAAAAAAAAAATCAGATAAAAGTAATGAAAAAAACATTATTGTTATGGGGGAAGTAATTATACACACAATGTTTTTAATATGCTTTCTAAATGTGTGGTTGAGCAGGCAGTTACATGGCTAAAATGTCTGAAATACAAATTTACTCAAATAACATCATTAGATTATCCTAAACTTTAATGAGTTGAGTTTTACTCTCAAATAAACAGATAATATCTAGTCTGAAGACTATGAATTTTTGGAATCCATTGTCAGGTCATTAATCATTTTCCAGCAGTTATAGTCTAATTAACTTTGCACATATTTATAACTGAATGGAAACTGCAAAATGCAAACTAAAGAAGCATTAAATTGGTATGCATAAAAATCATTGTTTACCAACAGTGGTTAAAGCTTAGCACTGAAATATTAAAAGGGTATTTTTCCTTTTTGTCTGTATTTTGCACTTTGTGGTTCATCAGTTTGACATTTAATTCTCCTATTATTTTGAGCAAGTATGAAATTGTTTGTTAAACTGGACATGATGCACATTTCCTTTGTAAATGTGGTTTTAACCTTGTTTTAAGTGGTTTTACTACCTTAAACCCTGGGATTTGTGCTATCTGAGTAATAACTGAATCAAAACTCTAACAAAAGATCTGCATGGTGCATGATGCACACCACATCGGGTTGATCACTAAGGGAGCTTTTCTGTTGAGCAGAAAGCAAAATTGTAGCAGAAAGCCCTTTTGACAATTCAGGTAAATCCAGACTTCTTAAGACCATCACTAAAAAGACATTTTCTCTCCTCTTCGGATACATGAAAAACCCACCTTGGTCAAATTGTCGCTGCAAGCTCTCCATTTCTGCCTTGTTGCCGCTGACCCTGTAGATGCCCTCCGTGGTCAGCCCTGAGAAAAAAACAGGAAAAGAAAGGGTGTCAAGCTCAGTGTTTTGGGTTTTTTTTTCCTTTCAGCTGCTTTTTTGGGAAAAAAACTAAGTTAATAATAAATGCTGTTAAGTCACGTCATGTATACACAGCACAACACAACAAAACAGTTCTGTGAACAGCACAAATGCACTTTGACAGGCAGAAAAAGCAGAGCTATTTCAGGCTGCTGTCGCACCTCCACTTTCCAGTCACACTATTAACAATATTACCAAACCCATAAAGAAGTCCTGCAGACCTGCTAAAAGCATTCAGTGATTCACAAGATCCCGTGACCAGAAAATGATGCTTTCTTTTCTATAGGGACATGAAATCCCCTTTTTTTTGAGGAAAGTGAACTTAATATTTGGTTAGATTTTTAAAAAAAGCAAAAACTAAAGAAAAAAAAAAGATGAAATCTAGAATGAATGAAATCAACTTAAAGGAAATTAAACATTTAAAGAGAGCATTCATTATTTTGGGGTTTTTCGTTTTCTGAATTGGAGATTCTTTAAGTAGTTATTGCTAAAATTACTAGTATTTAAGATTTTTAAGATAAACGACTAAAAAAACAAAAAGAACTAAAGCAGAAGTCTGCAATTTGAATGACAAGTTTAACTAAAAGAAAAAACTAAAAAAAAAAAACAGTCTAATAAAGTACTGGCTGTGCCACCCTTGACACACCCAATCTCATAAACTAAGCAGGAATGGACCCGGTTAGTCCATCCCTCAGTTAGTCTGGTTAGTTAGGAAGAGAAACCACCTGTGACTTCAGGTGCTACAAGTTATTGGAACCACATGGGGGAACTTTCCAGCTGCTGGTCCCTAGTCTGGCAAATGCAGAGGTTTGGGTCAGAGAGGGCATATTTCTAAAAGGAGTAGCCCAAAGGACAAACTTCAAGTCCAATAATGTTTGAAATGTTTTCAATATTTCCATTTTGTGACAGAAACCCTACAAGAAACCAAATAGTATTTAATAGATATTTTTGGAATAAAACACAAAGTCAGACTATGATGAAGTCAGACTCATAGGAAAAGCTTGCATCATTTTTGGACATCAATATTTTCCCCTTCTCATAGAAAGATAATCACTTGTGCCTCCCATCAATTGAAACCTCTCTCCTCTCGCATTTTGGAGACAACTGCGGGAGACAAAGAGGAATCAAAAGGGAGCGAGGGTGATAGGGAGTGGCAGAAAAAGAAGACAAGAAAGGGAGAGGCAGGGAGGAAATGAGAAAGCTCTCAGTCACGGCGTACAACATCGATCTACTCCTTCCACCAATCAATTACCCACAAAAGTGGACGGCCAGACACTGGGAGAACAGGGATGGGAGGATGGATAGGGAAAGGGAGTGTTGGGATGGAGGGTGTAAATGATAGGACAAAAAAAAGGGCGGGGAAATATGGAAACATGACATCTCAAATGAATCAGAGGCAAATTAAAGAATCCAGACAAAAATGAATAAATTCGAGAAGAATGTAGCCAAGACAGGAAAAAGGAGAGCATAAAGTAACAGGAAAGACAAAAAAAAAAAAACTAACAAACTTATTATCTTCTGCAGCACATCTAAACTGTAATTGCAGTTTTAAAAAGCACTGAAGAAGTTCAAATCGCAGCAAAGGACCAGCAAAGTCAAGTGTAGCCGTTTCTGCAGTCAGTGACTGTGCTGCTGCCCGACAACACCAGCTGATCCCACATCAGCTCAGACCCCAGCCTCCTTCTGGGTTCAACAGCCCAGAGGCTGATTTCACAGTTCACCATGGAGACAGCCAGTCGCTGGGTGCTGCCCTTTTCGTCGCTATGGAGGCTCCTACTACCGGCAGATATGTCTGCGCATGCTAACACGCATTCATCTCCTCCTCACCCGTGAGTGGTGCGCCCAGCGACTTCCATGGCATGAAAAAAACCTGAGCTGACGGGAGATAACAGCAGTCACTTTGGATCGATTTTATACGGCTGCTTTTCTCCAAGCTCACAATGCATGAAAATAACACAAAATGCCACATCCACTCCTATTATTCTCAAGGACAAAAGGGAAGGAGCTATGAAGCACAAACAAGCAAGGCAACAGAGAGAGCACGCTTCAAAGGTGGAAACTAGAAAAGCAAACTCAAAACATTTTACAAAGTAGAAAAAATTCTGCAAAAATGACTGGAGTTTATAGTAAAATTTTAATGGGAATTAAGGCAGCGG
>NC_050524.1:15698702-15882707 GCF_002922805.2 Oryzias melastigma | reverse complement strand
AAAGCAGCCGATCCAGGGTCAGTTTGACAGCGCCTATCGTTATCAGGTCACATCCGAGTGACAAAGTTGTGCCGCTATAGTTTGTGGTGTTAGCGCCATATGGTAATTTCCTGAGAAGGCTATTATGCTCACAGATCACAGCCACTGATATTAGATAACAAAAATCTGACTTATGGCAACAACAATCACAGCTAAGTGGCTAATTGTGCCTCATTTCCCCTTCCAGCCCCCATAAATACCCTTTGAGAGTGTGCCACGTGCGTTTGTAAACGCGTCAGCCACACATATACCATTACTTGCTCAGCCGTATGTGTGGGGTCGCCATTCCAACACATGTACGGGCTTCCAAATAAGGCCGGAACAAGCTAAACACACATGGAAAACAGATGAAACCACACTCCTGTCCTACACCTTTTGGGGGGCAGAGCGCTACCTGGCAGGCCCCCAGGCTACAACACATCCAGACACATGCATGCTCAGCATGCTGGGGAGAGGAAGGAGAAGGGAAAAAAAAAAAAGCACTCAACGGGCAAAAGGAGAGACAGAGAGGGTGGATTTAGAAAGGTGACAAAAGGAAAGTGGAAGAAATAAAAAAACAGTTTGGAAGCAAATTGCAGAAATCAAACATGACTATGGAATATAGAGGGAGGAAGACGGGTGGATTAGGAGAAAAACAAGGACACTACTTGAAAGATCGGATAAGCAAGAGAGGATAAAATGAGGGAAATCCATTTGTAGGAGCCACTAATTCACCCTCATGGGTATGCAGCAGGGTGTGTGCACGATGCGCACTAAACCAGTCTTTCTGCTTTGTCCAGAAGCAACTGCTTTAACAGTTCCAGTTAACATCTGAACAGGGAGAGGCCAAACCTCATGCCTTGTTATCTGAAGCTTTGCCCCTACGCTCCCACACGCAGGAAGGAGGTGGATGTTTTGTAAGGCCACAGTAATCCACAAATGCAGAGTCTTTAATCGGGACAGAGATTACAGCGGAATGCAGCGGCATGTCAGTACGCAACAGCCATGCCGTGCCAAAAAAAGGCACACATTTAACTTGCGTTATGAAACATAATGGAATTAAATCTTTCGCCATTAGTGTGTGTACATTAAACCCAAGACATGCTCCTCTAATGGATGGAGGGTATCAAAAAATCCTAACCCAGCCAAGAATAATGTGTGCAACAGACTCTATGAAAGCATCAAAGCTCGCCTCTGGTTTGGTGTGACAGCTGGTGGTATAATGAGAAGCAAGCAGGCAGTCGTAGGGCAGTGGGGCACCAGAGCAGCCTGGCAGGGGGCCTGGGGTCTTGGCAACTGGCTAGCAAGGTTAGAGGAGGCTATCTAAGCACATCTGTGTCCTCACAGAGAAATGGAGTTAGATAATTGGGATGATGACGCATATACACGGTGCACAACATTGTTGTGAGCATACATTCCAGCCAGTCTGTGACAAACAAAGCCGCTGTACCATTTTGGCGTCATCTTGTGAATTTGAGAAAAGGAGAATTTTGAAGCTTTTTTGCCATCTTGTAAGTGAATAAGACACTAGATAGGACATTAAATCAACCTGTGCTGTTGACTTTTGCTGGTACAAGGCGATACAAAAAAATCTAATCACTTTCTCATACTTCAACACAGACGTAAAGGAAGAATTAGGGCTGTAGGTGATTTAAGAGAACTGACAGCGAGCAAGAATCTGACCCAAGTAAAAGATTAAGATAAGAGAAAAATGCATAGCAAAGGAGATAAGTGTTCAGTGTAAACAAAAAGAGTCATTTGCAGCCCACATAGGGTCTGACTGAAAAAAACAGCTCATAACTGTGGATACCATGACCTCTGCACATACAAAAAAAAAAAAAAAAAAAACAAGTAAAGCCAGCACTTACCTGTTGTCTCGATGAAGCGGACGCACTTCTCAATGAAGACTGGGATCGGTCTCTCAGGTGTGACCACAGAGGTCAGTGGCACGCCAAAGTAATTGCTCTCAATAGGTTTTGAGATGGAATGCCTAGGTTTTGATCGCGTTGGTTTCTAAAGAAAAAAAAAGCAAGAAAATTTAAGGAGGTAGAATATTATCCAACACTGCCTTTTCAGATAAATATTCCATTACAGAAATATTTAATTTCATTTTTAACTATTTTTATTTTTTCTGTACAAAAAGACAAGCACGCCCTCATGCATACACTCACCTGACACATTCCTATAAAGCTAAACTGATCCGTGTTCATACATTCCTGTCTTGAACCCTGTTTTGTGTCTCAGTGAGATATACATCTGCACCCTCATCTCTTCTTTGTTACCTTTGACATTCTCAGTTGTTGTCTACTTTACTGCAGCGCTCCAGTCATCAAACCCTCCAATCTACTGTTTAATTACCTCCAAACTCATTCTATTTTCCAGCGAGTACACACTTTACACTGCCTGCCTGTCCAGAAACCTTAAAGCTTCAGCAGTAATTGTACTGTGCTTTAATGACATTCAATGGGAATGATTGGAAGATCCCAGAGGCCTGGATCTCTAGTAAGCCTGTCGACCTCCCCCTGCAGCGCTGCCCTGGCAGACTGGGGGGTGAATCGGGGATGCACGGCTGGATGGACAAAGACCGGGGTTGCAGTGAAGGCCTGACAAACAGACACAGGGAAGGACCAGAGGAGTGATCTTCGAGAAGGGGAAAAAAAAACATTACCCTGCCCTCTGCTCTAGATACCAGCCACACTGCAATCCTCCAGTCCACAGATTTTTAACAGCACACACAGGCACACTCACACATTTGTCTTCCATTTGATTTAAACAGCTAAACCTAATATAATTTTGGACTATGCTACACATACTTTTGCTAGGCCAATTACTTACTAAATACTCACTTTAAACCAGCACAATGTGCGTTGAATAAAAACATGGCAAGGATATGTTTGTATTACCCGATGTGGGCAAAAATACAACATAAAGAAAATTTATTTAAGTAATGTAGAACAGAATAAACCTGACAATGACTGACCTGTCTGATTCCAACCATAGCAGAGAGGATTTTCTCAGGACTGCTTTGCTCTGATCTATTTTTTTCCCTCCATTTTTTTTACTCCTTACCACTCTTTCATTGCTGACTAAGACAGGATATATCGCCACAGCTAAAACAACAAGCACGTCTCTGCCACTACAGAAACAAAACAAATTCTTAATAAAAGACATCACAGTGAGCATGTACACAGCCTGGAAGCTGTAGCTCTGCCAGAGACCTGAAAAAAATCTTTATTTCCGTTGCCTTATTTTTTTTTTTCAGCTGTGTTTTCACCTTTTCCTCAGCTACCCCCTCCCTTTTATTTCTTGCATGAGGACACTAGACTGAGTAGGTGACTGAAGAATTTAAAACATTCTTCTTGCTGCCCGAGGAGGCTTCAAACAAAAGCTGCATAAGACGAAGAGGAAATGTTTTCAGGCCCTCATAGAGAGGAGGTGACTGAGGTAAAGACTGCATTTAAAATAATTCCAGTTTAAAAGATTTTTTTTAATGGTTTTTATTTTGTAAAATTAAAAGTAATTAATGAAATTCTAACACTTGTCTCAAATAAATTAATCATAGTCTAAATGTATTTAAAAAAAAACATCAAAGATTTGCTGCAAGGTACACGTTAAAGCAGGGCTACCCAGTCCTAGAGATCTACTATCCTGCCTGTTTTCCAGCTCTCCCTGCACTTCACGCAGCTGATTACATGTATCAGGTGTGTTCAGTTCAGTTAATCAGATCTTGGAAACACCTGAATCAGCTAATCAGCAGCTAAACAAGAAGTGAGGGCTGGATAACAGGTGGGATGGTAGATCTCCAAGACCAGAATTGGGCAGCCACAAGTTCGAGGCTTTAATAACCCTAAGACAATGGCAGAGATCCACTCATCTGAAGTCAAATTTATTGAGAATGTATTTCAAAAATATATTTATATAAAATGTGATTGTTTTATGTGATTCTTATTTGATCCAACTTTCAGATAGTCCAGGGTCAGAGGACTGTGCCAGATAAGTCAAACCAACTGGGACATGCCTGCTTGCTAAGATATACTTGAACCAAGCTATCAACTGCATTTAAGATTCTATCTGACAAGCACACTATGTCACTGCTTTGTTTTGTAGTCATCCTTTTTTACAAACCCAAACAGCATCAAGCACTAAAGAATATGAGCTCAGCAAGGAGACCATGAAAGAGAACAATCTCCATGCAGGTACTGGAACCGTCGCTAAATGTGTGAAAACATTTATCATACACGGTCGTTCCTACACTTCTGGCAGCCATGGTAATTATCAGAGACGTGCAAGAGCAATACACGCAGCTACATTTCCTGTTTAGCTGGTACTTCTCTACCACACCATGTGTGTGAATGCACAACATACCAGGCTGATAAGCTAACAGTGAAAGGTCAAGTATCACCACATCACGGGTGAGACACGGGGACGGAGAGGAGTGGGACACATCGAAGAAGCTAACAGAAGGGTGAGATACCTGCGTCTGGAGAAAAAACAAAAACAACCAGAAAAGAAGAGCAGAGGAAAGAGAGGCCCGCGGAGAACATGAAAAGAATGTGACGGGAATGTAAGAGGCAGAAAGTATGAATCAGCAAGATGAGCAGACAAAACACAAAGGACAGGAGAGAATGAAAGGAAGGAAGCAAAGAAAGCCAAACTGACATTGGAGGTCCTGGGAACACACTGACAAGCTTTTGCACATACTTCAATGCAGTGCCTCAAAAGTAAACAGAAAGCTACTCAGACTTTGCTTAAAGATGTCATAGTTGTTTATAACTAAAACATTTCATTTGAGCCAACAGCAATTTTTTTAAGGTTTCATTTTCATTTTGGCAATTTTTTGTAGTAGAGAATAAATGTCAATATTTAGATTACAGCTATGAAAATTGGAAAACCAACATGAATAGACAAAGATTTACACACCTATAGGTCAAGTCCCTGTCAACAAATGTTGGAAAAACCTACAATGGCCACTGTAATAGGGTGAAAATGGCTAAGTAATCTTGCCCTGTTAACAGAGGTACCAATAATTTTTTTCTATATGTGCTACACCAATTATACTGTGAGTGTGTTCCTATTCATTAGATGTTGATGTTTTGTTGTATGGAGGGAATACAGACATAACCCTTTCCATCTGACAATACAGCCAGTTTAATGGGTTCCCACTGAGTGGTCAGTTTAAAAAATTGGCAAATTTGTACGAGAAGACCTCAAACAGTCATCTTCCTTTTTTAGGACTCTCCCTAAAAATGACCAGAAATTTTTAAACAGTAGTAAATTATACTAAATGTAGAATAATGGGCATATGTATTGATAACCCATTTTACTTTAACTGCGATAGAACAAAATATATCACCATGAGAAACAAGAGAACAATTTGCTGAAATCTGATTAAACTTGATTTTTTCAGCAAGTATATATAAATGTAATTCAGGTACCAACAGAGTTTATCTTGATATCAACTTTTCTCTCAAGATGAAAAAATCCCCCAAAATTCTCACAGTAATAGTGGTTTTCGTGCCATCAGAAAGAAATTTAAATATGTACTTGGAAAAAAATGTAAGGTCCCAACATAAGGAGGATTTCTCAACTTCAAATTTAAACTTTCTGAGAAAAAAAAACAGTTAAAAGTGCTTTCAGAAGTATAACATTGTGTTGATAGCAGCTCATGCATCACTTACATGCCCAAACACTAACCTTTGGATTTCGTCGAAGGCTCATGAGAATATTTCTCCTCTTGGGATCCTCACTTTCTTCAATGGAGTTGTCCTTCTGAGCTCCCCCTTCATCCTGGCTGATCTTGGGTTGACTTCCCATCTCATCATCACTTCCGATAGAGAAGCTTGCCCTAAAACTGCTGAACTTCCCAAGTCGCTTAGATCTGTCTCGGTACAGCTTCGGTTTTACCCCAAAGGCAGGTAAATTTCTCCTGCGCTCCAGAGAGCTGGTGTCCACATCACTGTCTGATCCATTGCCTCCAACACTTCCATTTGTGTGGCCTTTGGCATTGCGAACTGTGATAATCTTGCCCTGTGTGTTGTCATGAGGGACAGAGTAAATATTCTCTTCCTCTGCTGTTCGAGGTTTGTTCACAGCATCCATAGGCTCTGCATAGTCTGAAGGATCATAGCCACCGTCGGTACCTGGAGCCCCAGTGACAGCTTGGGACATTGTACGTCGGTTGCCTCCTTGCTGCTCCATTAAGGGACTGAGGTTGACCTTACGGACAGGCTTGGGCTTTACTTGTGGAGGAGCCTTGCTGTTAAGTTTGTTCTCAAAGGTACTGAGGTCAGAAATAACAGAGAAGGTGTAGTTTGAATCATGATCAGGCATCTTAAAGCTTGCTAGATGGGAGCTGAGGCTGCCATCCTCCCTTAGTGGAAGATAGGGTGGTGATGGATCAATGTCATCTTCAGAGTCTATATGAATGTTAACTGGACTGGGTGAGCTACAGCGAGGGCTGATGCTCTCATTGTTAAATGACTCAGCTGCATTGTCATACATATGCGTGGCCTCAACAATAGTGCGCTTCTCTAGCACTTCTTTGAAGAAGTTTTGGAAAAGGTCTATCTTATGAAGCCCCCCTACTACACCACCATGTCCACATATCACTGTGTTAAACCTGGCATCTATCTCATATGCAAGCTCCTCTCCCTGACTTACTTGCTCCCTGGCTGATTCAGAGTCTGTCAACTCCATTTGACTCTCTGCGACTGCCAACAACTGTACTGGGATGATGTCTTGAACCTCACAGAGAAAAGCGCACAACGTCTCCATAGAGGCCTTGCGACGAGCAGAGTAAACGACAATGAACCCATGGACCAGTCCTGTTTTGCGAAGGGAGAATGAGGAATGGAATGACAACAGTGACAGCTCTACGTTCTGCCTCTGGCCTCCTATGTTGAGATCAAGAAAAATAGATGTGCCACTGCTCAGACTGGACATGGGACGACAGTGTTGGGGCAAAAGGAAGGGAGCAAGGAGTTGGTCAAGATCATATGTGTCTCCACACATCAAGCACATGACAACTCTTGGATCTGTCTCGGCAGTTGGCTGGGACTGAGAGTCTCTCAAGGCAGATGATGGAGGAGGTAACAGAGGGGAGCTACTCCTTGTGTTTCTCCTCATTTCAATGAGAGTCCGCAGCATCTGGCTAATCTGCCTCTCACTGACATTGCGACCATTCCCCATGCCAGGAGAGGCAGGGTCTAGGTATACACACTGAAGCTTTGCAGCTACCTGTTGCCCTTGTTGTATAAGACTTTGAGCTGTTTCTCCCCCAATGTCTCCTATGGAGCTCACCCCCCGATTGGTAACCAGAAGGAGATGCAGTGGGAGTTGAGATAAACTGTTTTCTTTTTCCCTTCTGTTTATAGTTGACTCTCTGAGCTTCTCTAAGCTCTCAACAACATAAGACAGAGATTCCTTTGAATTGTACAAACAAAGGCAGCCATGAGGCGTGAAGGTGGGAACGCTGAAAGAATTGACTGGAAAGCGCACATTGCCTTCAATAGGTCGAAAGACTAACTCGTACTTAATGCCATCTATGATGTATCGGTCATCACTTTTGCACAGAGCCCTAATTTCATTTGCCATGTCTCTGGCTAGCCCATCTTTCCCCAGAATGACAAGATTGATCCGCTCTGTCCTCCCACCATCTAGTCTTACACTATCTGATGATGGGTAGCGAGTGGGGAATCTGGAGGCTAATATCTGCTCTATCTTACTGTCCACACAATGAGGACTGTTTGGACAGGTATCTTTTGTCGGATGATACACAAAGTGGATGTGCTTTAGTACCAAGGCATCCCTTTCTGCTTGAAGCTTCTGGAGGGCTTTAAATCTCTGCTCATCACACAACACAGACTGGATGGCTTCCATTTTTTCCTTACTTGGTTTTGCATCCACTTCTAACTCATAAAAGAGCTCAGAGTATTCAAGAAGCAATTCCTGAAAGTCTTCTTTTGCCCTATCTATGATTTCCTTCTGGTGTTTGTTGTAGATATCCAAATATTCATTTTCAGTAAGCCACTGGTAGAACTCTTCATTCATGATGAAACTTCGTGCCTCCTCCCATGGCTTCCCTGGTGTAATGAAAGGAGAGACACTTAGCTTTTCCTTGAACTCCCATCTCATCTCAGCTCGTTTGCGCTCATTTCTTAGTTGTTCCAAGTGTGTCTCATAGATAGTTTGAGCTGCTGGGGTCTCCAAGAGGTCCTGAGGAATTCGATTATCATCCATGTTATCAATGTGTGCAGTGATCTCCCATGGTGTATCATCTAGCACTACAAACCACTGAAAGAAGTTTTTTTTTGTTTCCAGAACTTTCTGAACCCCAGACCAACTCAAGTGGTCAATCTCATCCAACTCGGGCAACAGTGCCGACAGGGCTTGTGGTAGAGTACTTAGGTAGTGCTTTCTGCGCATCTCTATATGGTCTAGTTTCAGTCTATGCACATGCTGTTGGAATAGCTTCTTGGCTTTAGATGTTCCCTCGAGAAAAACATATTCCTTGTACTCCAAGGCTGTTTGCATTCGGCTGCTGACAGAAGGCCAAGTCTCATTGTGGCTCTTTACAAGTCGGTTGACAAGCAACTCATAGCGATCTTTGGCTGTGGCAATCTGCTGACTTTGCTGTTTTAGTGCCTCAAAGTAAGTGATAATCTTGGGTTTTCCTTTACTCTTGTCTATTAGCTGAACCAGTGTGAGAAAGGCTAAATCAACATTCAAATTAGAGCGTGCTGATGTTTCTACCACCTGTAGGTTCTTCTTTGCGAGGGCTAAAGTGTGAGCGTCTTTAATATAGCGTTCAACTCCTTCATCACATTTGGTGAGAACCATAACCACAGGTTTCTTGGTTTTGGCAAGTTGAGTATATAGATTGCCAACAAACTTCATTTGATCCTCAAAGCTACGGTTCATACCTCTACTAACATCCACACAAAGTAAGAAACCGTCCACCATAAGCTTGCCTTCAGGCATCTGCTTTTGTTCAAAGTCCTGCTCCAGCCCTAGCTGATCAGTACAGAAATACATCAGTTTTTCAGCTGAAGCCAGCTTGTTAGAAGCTGCTCTTTTGATGTAAGGCTGGAGAGCTGTGCTACGGTGAGGCTGGAATGTCTGATCATCGATAAACTCTGTCTGCTCCACCACATTCATGCGGCATTCTAGCCCCTCCTCCAATGTCCTGCTTGCTTCTCCCCAAAACAAGAAGTGGTCATTGTTAACCACGCGGCCGCCAAAGTCACTGGTGCTTAACACAGAAGTATGGTCCAGGTAGAAGTCATCTGCACTCGGCCGTACAAAACGGTTACACAGGCAGGACTTGCCAACACCACATTGGCCTTTCTCTTTCTCAGTGCCAGACAGCCCAACCACAACCAAGTTGTAGGTAGGTGCCCGGGCATCTTGTTTTTTGGCCATCATCATCGTTGATGGAGACTCATCCTGACATGCTGGTGCTTTACTTTATGCAGAGAAAGAAAATTCCAAGGAAGCAGGGTTTCCATGCAAGGGCAGCTCACTGGACGGGGGTCTGGCCCTGCATAATAGAGAAAAAGAGAGAATGGAGATTAATAAATGTGAGTTCATAAAAACAAAACCTTTGACGTACATGTGTTTCATGAAAAACATATTTAGCCATTCAACAAGCTCAAATATTAAACATTGCTGTTAAGCAATTCGGAAGGAGTCAAGATGACACTGCAGTAAAAGTAATGGTGTTTTCCAAGTTTATTTCAATAATAGTTGAGACTTGGTGTGTTTTGGCTGTTTGGCTGACATTCAACAGTATAGTCAACTCATTTGAAAAGTAAAAACAAAAAAAAAAAAGTAGTGGAAGAGATTCATAATTGTAGGAAAAATTTACAAGCGTACACAAGACCACTGCACAATTGAGAAAAAAAGCATATTAAGATACTAGGCCCCCAGTAACCCAAATGAGATACTGATACAGACACACACGCACACATGCAAAAAGTGTTCCAGAACTAAAGTTACTAATTGGCCAACTAGGGAAAGTCATTTGCATTTTCTAAGTTCACATAGACTGTCGGTTCACTATCACATCTCAATCTCAGCCATGTTTTTCTGTTTTTCTTGCCCAGCACATCAAAGTTGGCTAATGTTCCATCACTAACAGCTTAAATATTTTACCAAAATTGACAGTAAAAATCAAGGCAGTACAAGCAGCACAAAGCCGCACATAGCAAACAAACAAGAAGTCTTAGCTGACAGCCAGCCCTATTTGACGACACAATTTGTAGAACATCAAAATCTTCCAAATCTGTAAAACAGGCAACATAATTATGGCTTGTAGCTGACTCCTCAACCCCCCTGTGTGCAAGGCCAAATAAGACTTTCAGTCCATAGAATTAGGTAAATACAAGCATCTCTTTTCTTTTCATGTTCTTTTGCATAATGAGAATATATATGTACTTGCTTCCAAGTCATGTTATTGTTAAAAAAATGTTTACACTATAGCATTGGCAAAAAATACTTATATATACAGGGGGTTATTATATAAAAACATATATTCAAACATGATTAAATAAGCTACAGAGAGACAACTTTGTGGATTTGGCTGTGGTCACACAGAAACCGAAATTGCATTGTGCCAAGTAATATTTACTTAATGTTCTGAATAAATGATCTAAATGACAGATTTGAGCCCGCTTAGGTCTAACTTATCAAATCAGGATTATATAAGCAATCAAGCCCTGCAAAAAGATATCCGAGTTCTGAGCTCCGAGAAACACTGTCGACATTATAACGTTTGAACTCACTTAAACATTTTTGCTCCAAAGTGAGACATTTTTTTAGGTCATCTATAGTCCATGTCATTACAAGATGCAAACAAACTTAAGATTTTCATTGTGAAAGCATTTTCATCAGTCATAAGCAATGTGGTGATTTAACGGTTTATAAGACAAAGGCAAAAAGTTATGTAGACATAAAGGAAAAACTGCAGATATACAACAGACATTTAAAAAAGTTTGTAACAAAATGCACACTAAAACTATGACAAAAGCCCAAGTCATAGATTCATTTTCATTAAAATGTAACTGCCTGTGCTAGTCTGGTCTGATTAGCTCTGTGCTACAGCTTCACTGCAGGAAAGTTATGCAAACAGCCTCCCAGTTCACCCTGGGGCCTGGTCCTGGTGTGCACGTGTGTCTGCATACCAGTGCCTTTAAAGCTTTGGCCTGCAAAGGACTGAGGAAGAGATAAGTTGAGGCTTTTAATCTGCCTTTGACCTTAAAACTAAACAAAATAAAAGGTAGAGCAAGTGTAGGTCTAGGAGGTAGTTTGAGGCAAAGGGTGGAAGACTGTAGGTTGAGGCACAATTTACTTTGAGGATGATCATAGAGACAAAGTTAAGAAGGACAGGACATTGTCAGGTCATCACATGACAGGTTAAAGTTTTTGTGTCTACCCAGTTTTAGCACCAGACTCCTGTGCAGTTACTAAGAGTACTGCAAATACTTATCCCAGTAGGCACATCTCATTTTTACTCCTGATTTTACTTCCTTTCTCCTATAGGTAGTTGGCAAACTTTTTGTTTACAATACTAAAAAGATGTTTTAGACCTCACTTAACAGTCACCGTCTAGGTCACAGCCTATCATAAGGGCAAGACAACCCAGGCAAGATAGGGTATATCTGCGGGGGGTTTGAGTGCAGCCTGGAGCCAATGCTTTGGCAACAGTTTGTGAAGTTCATCGTTGCACATGTTATAAAAGGGTAGCAGGGGAAAGACTGTTTTTAAAGCCCCTTAGTGCAGAACATGTAGTCTTTCAGGGTAGCTGCATTCTTGCATTACAGGGAAACAATAATTTGCAAGAGAGATTTGCCCTAAAGCTTTGAGTCAATGTCAGTCATATTTAACCAAATATATCAAAATAGATTAAAGAGGAAAGTCTGGCTTCCTAGAAAGGCTTCAAGTTCTATAGTATTATCAGATGCTAGAGAGAAAACTGAAACAAGAAGGGTACAGTCAGAAAACACTACATTAAGAAAAAAATCTCCCCTTCAATTCTTTGAGATCCAAAAATAACCTAATTTAATTTAATAGATTAAACAACTGTTAAAATGATAGGTTCAGATTTGGATGTGTGCTGTACAGTTGTAATTGCATCCTGATTTCCCTTTGTCTTTTTAGACTTGAAATTTAATTTTCATCATGCAGAATTCCCATCAAATAGCTGGTTCTACACATACCGGTACTCCAATCTTTGGTCCTTTCTGAGAATTGTTCTCCAGTATGTATTACTAAAAAGTCCTGGCCAAGGAGTTGTATTTTATCATGCTAAGAGCATGTTAAGCACCAGAATTGTTTTAAGGCATATTGACAAGACAGCGGGTTGAACTTTTTTTTAAATAATTTTTTATTTTCACTGGTGACTGTGGCAGAACATTAGCCAAATTTTGTCCACCTTTGTCATGGGAGGGACAACACAGGGTGGAGTCCCACAAGATACCATAAGGGTTCAAATTCAGATTAGCCATGTTTTAGGTACCCTTTCAATAGAAAACTTACAACCGATGATGATGACTTTACCTTAAAATTAAAACCAACAGCTCATTTGCATCTAGGTAAATGTATAAAAAATAGTGAATACAATAAAATACTTTCAATAAACAATACTATAATTTCTTATTCCTACTTGTTTTCTGTCTAAATTATGTTTTTGTAAACTAGAAATCCTTCCTTCTAAATATTACATGTTTTATGAATCCATAAACTGGCAAGAATACACAAAGCTCATAGTTTGATGCTCAGTTTCCTCTGCTGGGACCTCCAGACATAGTAAAAAAAAACACAATGGAGAGAGTGAAAAAGAATAGTGAACACCATGAAGGTGAAACACGGCAGTGTGAGATAAATGCAGTTAGGGTGAACCTAAAGGCTTCAAGATAGCTCCAAATAATACAGAGAAAACAAACATCACAATCTTATCTGAGAGACTAAGGTAAAAATTAAGTCCTTGCTAGAAGTCTAAACAAATGTCACATGCTAGTCATTCCAAGTTTTACCATTTAAACAAAAAGCTAATCTTAAATTATACAGAGGAAAGTTTCAGAGATTAAAAAAGAAACTTTATTCTCATAAGGTCATGAGCTTCCAAACTTAAAATAATAGGTGACAGGTCAGTATCTCAGCATGTCCACCTCAGCAGACTGAATTAAGAGACCTGAAGTCATCTGTTGTGCCATTGTATGAAGAAACCATCTACAACAACTAAGGACATGAAGCTTTTTGTCAGTAAAATTTTTATGTTAAATATGGAAAAACTTCCTTCTGTATTTTCCTCTTCGACAGGCTATGCAGTGTAAACAACAACTGTTGCTTTACATGCCTGGCTAAAGAGACAGACAAGCCTGTGTTGTCCTCTGGCACAAAAGCTCATCTGTGAACCTTCTCTCTCTTTGCTTCTTAATTCCCTTTGCCAGGGATGAACTGAATTGCTCATCATGTCCTTTAATTCCACTGGCTCTTGTGTAATTCAGTGACCATTTTTTTCTGTCCAAGTGCATATATGTTGTGTTGCATCAGTTAGTTTTGCCTCTGGCAGCTGCATGTTTTTTTTGTCAAATTGTTTTCAAGTTGATCAGAATTACCAAAACAATTAAACAAATAAAATTAAAAACACTATTTTTCCCCTCACATATTCTTTAAATGGGAACTATTTCATTGAGTGAACAAAGTGCAGATTTCCTTTCCAAATTTCAAATTAGATTTGTTGACAGTCAGAGGGGACATGCCAAAAAGTGGACAACAACAACAACACTTGAATATTTTAAAATGAGCAAAAAAACAAAATTTGCAATGATTAATAAATTCCTGTTATTGATGTTAAACACCACAATTTTAAGTAGAGCATGTAATATAACAATAACCTTTTATAGTTTGTAAGTTAATGTTTAAAAATAACCATTTGTTCAAGGTTAGTTAAGTGTGAAGTTAAATATTTAAATGAGTACCTTTGATGCTACTAATATAAATACTATTGGAAATAATAAATAGTGGAACTAATTTTATAAGAAGAATCTTCATAATTATCAAACTTGACGCTTGGCTAAAATCCCACTATCTCACCGTGAGATGGTTTAATTAAAAAGTATTCGACTCCAGCTTTAAAGAAGTGTGCAACGATTTAGACATTCAGTACAATTGTATGTACCTTCCAGCCAAACTAAAATGCTAGCACAAACAAACAGGTGCAAGCAAATTTGTCAGATATTTAGCAGAAGAGTCCTATAGGTGGTTTAGGGGCAGCGTTAGAAGACTATTAGTTAGAGCTTAATAAATATGCCAATATTTTGCTCAGGGAGAATGGCTGGTAGGACTTTAGCACCACATCATAATCTTCTACCAGCATGAGGCCTTCTTCCTAGCTGCTGGTGCAGTGTGGCTCATTTCAGCCAGACATCCTCTATTACTATGTTAAATTGGCTGTATCTTGGATATTTGCCAACATATGTAATGATGATGTCCATAGCTTGTTGCCCCGGTAAAAATAGAACTGGTTCCAGCAGCATCGTTTGTTTTAAAAAATTAAATCAGGCCGTGTAACAGTCTTTATCCATTAAAGAAAAATAAAGCTTGTGTAACTCTTCAAGAGAAGAACAGATGGTGAACACAACTTTCTTCTTTTCAGTCCCTGAATAACCTCTTAGCAAGCTCTGCACCCTGAAGCTCAAGAGGAAAGTATTCTTGTGCTAAGAGAATATCTGATAATAGAAATCATTTATTTAACATTTCAAGGATTTTTTTTTTCCTAGTTAATCAACTCTGTGACTAAAACCCATTCAAAACTACAATTTGCCGGCATTATAAATTCAATTTGCCGCATCAATCACGGAAAGAGAAAGCCAAACTAAAGTCAGGACACGGTATTAATTGGAAAAGGTTGTTGCCTGCTGCTACATGACTTCCATCTCTTTCTCTTCCAGTAAAACTGTGCAGCATAAAGTCTGCACTGGAAGATTACCTTTTAAAAGCAGATTTCTAATAAGACATAACTGATTACCACACATTTGGAAGTGGTTGCACTTAGGAGTAAGAACCATTCTTTGTCTGACATTTTAATTACAGTCCAAATAAATACATTGCTAGTTAAGCACCATTTATCTTTGTGCAACAAGACTTTTAATATTCGCAGGGCCATGATTACACTAAAACGTTCAATTCTGACTTTATAACAGAAAATGTAAAAATGTCAACGTGTCACGGTGAAGCCACTTGTGTTCACTTCCCAGAGTTTAAGGATAATATGACTAAGCTGTATCCATCTGGACTTGTAACCTGCAGGCTTTGTGTACAATTATCTGCTATGATCTCTTCAGGGAGCTCTTACATCAACCAGAGATCACCCAAACTGTTACTAGGTGACAGATGGCGTTCACGCACACAAAAAAAGGGATCTAAGACACACACCATATGCTCTACCATAGAAACAGCACGTTTGCATCTTGAAATATAAACACTCTTTTTTTCCCTTGCCCTTTGAATAAACAGAAAAGTTTAAATAAAATGTTTTCCCCTTCTCTGTCGAGAAAGGTTCCATGCATCGCTGAATTCTGAAGCCAATTAAAACCGAAAATGACAGAAATGGAGACGAACTGAAATAGAAGAAGATATTAACCAGTTGCTGCAGTGAGTTGGGGAACTCAGAAACAAAGTGTTAACTGTAAAAACACTGTAGATACCAGCAGCGACAGTACATCGCTGTGACACTGCGAATGCCACTCACTATGTGGTCTGTTCTTGTCATGTTCTCATGTGTGGAGTCGAGGTGCTAATGGGCAAGCCTCGGTGGCAGCTTCCATGTAGCATTACAGCTTCCAGCCAACAGCCAAACAAGAAACTAGTCAATATGCATCACCTCCAATCACATCACCAGTCAATTCTCATAGTCCAAGCCTTGCTCTTTGAAAGGCTAATAAAGCCGCCAGCACTAATAAAACAGATATGCCTGGACAATAGACTGAATGCTGCTTTAGACAGGCTCTATAATTGAAGGCACAATTCTGCCTTAAACAACAGTTGAGACAGAAAAATCCCAATACTTGCTTTGTATGTGTAATTATTTTTTTTCTTTTGTACCTAAACTGACTGGGCTATTGACAGAGAGAAATGGCTCATTGTTAGAGGAAAGAAAACAGATATTTGAAAACTAAAAATGGTTTATATCGACGCAGGAGCTGAATCTTTTTTTTTTCTTTTTTTGGAGAGATTCAAAGAAAAAGAAATTACTTTTCACCAGTTAGTGTAACCTCTCAAGATCCTGGTTGTCCCGTACAATATTAAAAGTGAGGGACGACATGAAGCAAAGAATAAAAAGTTTATTCAAAGCACACACAGTGCAGGAGGCAGGGCAGTGCGTAAACATTTGGGAGGCAATAAAATAATACAGGAGAGTGGAATAGATTTCCAACAAAATGAGAGAAAACAAAAAAAGAAAGTTTGTGTTCTGTTAGAATAGAGGAAGTTATCACAAAGAGCTTCTGGTAAGTGCTCAGCATTTGTGGTTGGCTAATGGTGCATAGACTGGGTTACGCTATAATCACTTATCTGCATTTTTAGGTTACTGCAGCATCAACATAAAATATATAACCCTTACTGAAAATCATAAACGACCACTTTCAATGCATCCGCGTTCTACCCATGAGCCACAGTTGTCTCCTCTTGCATTCAAGCATTCATGTTGACTCTCCTCTTTACATTTTTCTGCCCTGACTTCCACTGAGTCACCCATTAATAAACCCCATCATCTAAAAGCAAAGCAGCATTAGGCTGCATGTCTGAAGAGCAGTACACTCTCACTGAGGGAGACAATCACTTGAAAGACTCATGCTCTGGAGCTCTAAATGGCCGTGTGAGGTGGCTGAAAGAAAGGTGCACAGCAGGCTGGCACAAGAGAAACACTGAGGAGACAGCATGCAGCAGAGGTCTACTGCCAAAGACCGGTGAGTCACTGAGAAGAGAGAGGAAAAAAGGTAATGAGACAATTGAAAACACCTGAACCTACCTCGGTGGCAATTAAAGATAATGACTTTTTTCGGTTGTCATAGTATTTGGATGTTGGCAATAGGCTGATGGTCGCAGAAATTGTTTTGTTTCTCTGGTTTTTCTTCTACCCCTAATACACTTCCCAATGGAGTTCCACTCTACTAAAAAAAAACAGAAATTTTAACAAACTGTGCAAAAATGGTCAAGCAAAGACTTCCAAATAAACCTCTCCTTCACAATAGCACATGTTAAGAATACATGTAAAAGAAATCATGCCAACTGTAGTAGATTATCCACACAAACAACTGTTTATATGAAGACATGAGAATGGTGGGTGGGAGGGCACCTGGGATTCATCTATTGCCAGAGTGGAAGAAGCAGACAAGCTCTGCAGCAGCCCGTCCAGAGGTTACAAAGGTTGTGCTCAGTCATCCATTTTAGATCTGCAGATAGATACTCATGCATCATTACAAACAAGTCTTTGCTACTCTGTGCCTGGAGCTGCAACTGTATCAAGGTCTCAAGGGAGGAGCTTTGTGCCAAGGTTCAGTGACTTCCTGTCCACTAATATGATGCTTCCACCTTCTTTTACCACCTGTGAATATAGCTGTTTTAGCTGCAGAATATTTGTGTATTTCATAAGAAAATAAAACTAATGTTAAACATGTATAACAAAGCGTTAATAAAACTGGAAGTTAATGTAAGTCACAGCTTGCATTTATAATAAAAGCTCACAACTCCACACACATATAGAATTGCTGTTGTTCACTTTTTGACTTATCCCTGCAGGGGTTGCCACAGCAAATCAGCTTTCACTGATTTGCACAGGTGGTTTGGCAGAGATGCTGGATGCCCTTCCTGATACAATCCTGTATTTCAAGGCCCAAGGACACCCAGACATAGCTAGGTAGCAGCGACAAGAGTGTTGCCTAAGAACCCACACTGGATTAAGGTCATTGCACGCAACCGAACCCTTGTTTAGTGAGTACTAGTCCTATACCCAACCAACTGAGCCCTTGACTAGCAGGGTTTTTTTTTTTAATCCAATTCAAACCAGAGGTAGCTACAGCCAAACTGGGTTGTTAGTAGAGAGAACTCTTTAAACCTATAAATAGTTCTTAGCATTTATGTGCCATTAGTGGTTGTATACAGAAATGTACAAAACCCTCAGTGTCATCCTGAATTGAAAAATACTTTAATTACATTTTTACAAAAATGTCCAAACAGAAACTCAAATTTCTGTTTTTGTACAAATCAAACATAGAAAGGTACAGTCTAAAAAAATAAAGTTAAAACATCACACAGTAAAAGTAGAGTGTTTCAACCTGTGCAAAACAAATAAGTGCTTCTAACAAAAGCTTGGGAATTGTTACTTCTCCAGAGAATGTTGTGTGCTCTACATCAGCTTGAAAGATTAAAAACATGTTCTATGCAGAGGATGCATTGCATCTCCTTAACTATTTATCGGTATTCATAATTAATATTTGAGTGCCTCTTCTAAGTTTGTTTCCTTGACTTGAACATTTCCATGACAGGCCACCAAAGGTCACAACAGTAACCTAAACAAGAAGTATGGCTCTGTCAAAACAGCAGATAAAAAGCTAAAAGGCTGCAGACTAAAAGATGCCTCACATTGCAGACCAGTACCACTCATTCGTTAGGACTTATTCTGACATGTACCTCCTCATTTCTGAAAAGTTAAATGAATATGTCATTTAAAATCTTCCCAAAACTGAAGTTTCTGTTCAGTGTCTCAGGTTCACTTTCCATGCTCATAGGAAGAAACTATCTCTGGGGATTGTTAATTATCTCACATTCTCTGCAGCAATGAGGGAAAAAACACACTGGATTTGTCAGCATTTCTTTTGTCCCCAATCCAAGCTTTAACCTCCCACATCCCACCTCATTAACTAAAACACAACCCCCATTATTTGCCTGCACAACTTGATGCCAAAATGTTCTTTTACCATTGCTTTTTCACTCCACCCATTCTGCTTCCCCTCTGATTGGGAATGTTTCTCTGCACTACGTAATATCCCTGGGATCTCATTTGAAACTACTGACCAATCACACTGACTCATATTCTTCCAAAGTCTCTCTGGGTTTGAGTATTAAAACAAAACAAAAAAAGGCATGCGTTCTTAATGTTTTGGATTTTTCTGACATCCATTCTCCGCTTGGAAATATTAAGTTTCAAACAAAAGTGGCGCAGGATAAAAGCAGGCCAACCTTTTTTTTTATGAAACTTTGAGAGAAAGCCATGAAATGTTTTTTAATCATTATGAAAAGCATATTTTCCAATACCAAATACTTTTTCATGTGCTTCCTTTGCATTAACCAAAATCTCCTCTCATTACTCACATGGTCAGTCTGCTGTGATCAGTGAGGTAAACGCCTAAAAGCTGATAAATATCAAGGAGCTGCTAATTGTTGAGGATGATGATGATCAACGTAAAACTGAAGTCACATGACTGATATCTCAAACAGATCCATGTCTTTGAAGAGCATACAGATGTCCGGTGGAGAAGATTTGCTCAGTACATTTGGTGAAAATCTACTTTCGCAGAGGGAGCTGGATGCCTTCCTTTTTTAATGCTTAATCATTTTACTATGGCCTTCAAACATGACAATGCTTCAAATCCCCCCTCTTTTTATTCCTGACATCACTTCAGATAACACTCATTTTACAAGGACAAGCAAATGCACACACCTGACACAGCCTTGCATCTTTAAGCTCTTCTAATCCTTGACGCCGGTGCCTTGCCACACACACACTCCTCACCTGTACCCCCTTAAGAGGCACATCTATTGACGTGCGAAGGCTAAAGTAATTTAAAAGGATTGTTGTATGAACTTAAGGAGGGATTATTTTGCTACTGTCCACTCAACAAACCCCCTGAGACTGGAGGCTTTACCTTTGGTTTTTAGCTTTCACTTAGGCCTACAATCTTGCTTAGGTGCATGATTTCCTTTGTTTCAAGAGAAATCTGACAGATAAAGAAAAGGTAGGGAAAAAAATGAAGGATTAGCTATAAACAGTTTGAAAGGTTTTGTTTATTTTATCTCGAGATAAGAAAAGCGTGTAAACAGGTATTGACAACATCTAGAGGCCTTCGGTGGGCTTAAGCAAAAAGCAGTCTTAATGAACAGACAAAGCGCACATATAAATATACAAAAGTGATAAAATCGACCCTGGCTGAAAAAAGGGGAGGCTAGAGAGAAAGGAATAAACAAATTATGCCTGTTAAAGGCTTGAATCTATTGCTGTCTGGAGACCTTAATCCACCGCAAAAGAAGTGCACATGAAACCTGTAACTGCTCAGCTATTTAAAAGAAAAAAATCATTCATACAACCAGCTGGAAACATTCTTGAAACAACAGATTATTTTAACCATTACCTCTCTGAATCAATAAACTCAATCCTACAAGATTTATTTTTCAATAGAAGCAAAAGTTTAAGTAATAAAGACGTCAAAATCAAGCTGCATTAGATAGTGAAAGCAAGCAATGAAATCAAAACCCATGGAAACGTGATGCAGGAAACAGAACAACTTGATATTGTTCAGATTGGTAAATACTGCTGTCACTACACTGCTGCTTACTGAAGCCTATCCCATCATCTTCCCATTAACAGACTGTCAGGCCGACTGTTTGCTGGGCTTCTCCATGGAATGGCATGTTTACCTCCACTCAGATTTCCATTTAGATCTTTGAAGAAGATGATGGAGGGGAAGATAAGTGTGTTTAACGACACCATACCTCCTGGCTGTAATTTTGCTGACCATTATTACCTGCACTACAAAACACATAGTGGAAGTTAATTTAGTCTTGCCACAGAGGATCATCACTTGCCACGAGAAAAAACGAGGTGGAGATGATGAAAAGCATCTTACACTTCACATAGCAAGCTGTGATGCAAACAACTTCCAAGTCTATAGAATCACATTTTCATCACAGACACTGAGCAGGGAAAAGATAACAACGGGAGAAGCCAGACTCAGCTGGGAATGAGCCTACAGTGATAAGACATCCCTCTGAGGTGGGTGAGACAGCCGCCATAACAAAGCAACAATGTACCAACCACTTGAGCGCTATCAGAACATCACATTCTAAATCTTATTTTTTGGTGCAGACATGCTATATGTTCACAAACTCTTCCAAAAATATATACAAGATAATGTAAAATGTCAGGGCTGACACTGCTGCAAAAACGTCATAAAAAATTGAACAGTACATTTGTGTTGAACTGTTTCTCATAAACTAAGATCATACAGACAAGCACAGTGGTTCTCCGCCTCTTTTACCAATAAATTCCACATAAAATATAGCAGCGTTACAACTGCAAAACTTCAAAAGAAAGTTTTAAAAAAGGACTGACACCAACACAAATTTAAAACTGTAGGAATGGGTTCAATTTCCTTCTGGTTCCCCGACATTTTACTTTATTTGCCTTTTTTCCAGAGCAAATGCTTCACAGCACAAAAACAAAACCCCTGAAAGAATCATATGTAAACTGACTATCAGATTGAAATGGTTGACTTCGTTATGCAGTAACTCATCAATAAATTGAACCTCACCTGATAAAGTTGTGGCAATACTTAAACATTTTCAAAATAAATTACTATTAATAATCAAGAACAAGTTTTTGTGATATAAACTGGCTTGGATGCTTACTATCCAAAGAGTAATGTTCGTAACTGACTAACTAAAAATCTTTTGGGACAAACCAAACATTTTGTTGGCTGCTGTGGTGCAGAGATAGAGCCATCAACTTGACCAGAAGGTCACGGGTTCAAAGGTGTTCAAAGTGACCTTGGGTATGACACTGAATCCCACATTGTTCTTGGTGGTCTGGTTAGTGCCTTGCATCGCAGCTCTGTCATTGCAGTGTGTGGACTAAGGGTCTTTGGGTCTTGGTGAAGCATGAAAAGCATTAGATGAGTATATGGTAAATGGTGCATACTTACATGGTGCTTTTCTACCTTCCTCAAAGCCCCAAAGCTTTTTACAGTACATTTAAACACACATTCACACACGGATGGTTTCTTCACTGTCAAACACTGGAACCAACCTATAACCACCATGAGCAATGTGGGCTTTAGTGCCTTGCTCAAGGAAACTTCGACACATGGACATGCAGAACGGGAACCGAACCTGCGATCTTCCAATCAGAAGTCGGCATCTGACAAATCACTATCTAACTCTTTAGAAGTAATTTTTACCTTCCTAGGTACAAGTGTATGAGATCCTAAAAGCAGGGGGATCAAAGTGTTCTTCTAAGAGGCATCCCACAGGAACAGATATTAGGTATAAACCAACAAGAAAAGATTACTTCAAACTGGCTTACAGGTTTTTCAAAAATACCATCACTTAACCATACAGCTAGTGTAGTGGAAAGCAGATTTATGCTCACACTTTGCTGTATAATGAAAGTGTCTGTGGGCAAATTATACAGCTTCTGCTTTGACAGCAATTTCTAGGAGCTCACTACTCACATACTGAAATATCTACATACTAGCACTGAAGGAACCCTTTTAACTGACTATGAGCCACAATGTGCCATCAGCTGAAGTGAGTACAGTTACATGTTCACACAGGTGTATATTAGAGCTTTACAGGTGACCAAAATATATTTTTATTAAAAGCTTTTTTCTCAAACACAAAGAGAAGAAGCTTGAGGGAAGATGGTAAGCACTTGATATTATAAATGCTTACAATCCCCCAACAAAATTTAATCTATTCAGTTTACACTGATATAAACAAAACATCCACACTCCATCTTTTGTGTAGAAGGCTCCACACATGCGATGTATGCGGTATAATTGGAGAACATGCAGCATAAAGAAGGCACAAAGGCAGCTGGACCTGACTAGTGACAACACTCCCATTCATCACCATGCCCCTAGAGACTCCACATCCCTTCTGATGTGTGCGTGTGCCAGCAGAGCATGCACACACACATGCAGTTGTGTTACAAAGAAAGCACACAACAGCCCCTGTCAGTATTGCGGCCAGTCAAATGGGGTTACTTTTGTGGCCTATGTGTATGTGCTTTTTTTCAACATATATTATTCATTTGCATGCAAGCACATGAAAGTGTCTCTGGCAGGGAAGATAAGGAGTTTCTTTATTTAAAATCTTCATTTAATGTTTGCACAAGTGGATTCTTCCAATCATCTATGAAACAGTATTTGTCCAATGCAGCAGTAGAGGTGTCAAGGAAGGAAGCAAAAGCATTCAGCAACAAGGTAACCAAAAATGAGGTAAAACAAAAGGAAACAAAGTGATGGAAAGTGGAGCACAAGGCAACTTGCCCCTTTTCCAATTTTTTAAATGCTTTTCAGCATGTTATTTTTTATTTCATTCAATGATAAAAATCCTTGAATTTTGCAAAAGACATTTGTAGAATTCAAATACAGACAGCAAAAGCAATTGCCATTTGCACAACATTAAGGCAGCTTCTAAAGCTCAACATTCACTTCATCAGTTCCAACAAGCCAGCTTTTTGCTGTCTATACCACTACACAACTACACTAAATTGCTGTCATTTATTTTTCATTTTCTATTAACACCAAAGTGTTCAGAGTGATGGGGAAGCCTGTCTGGCTATTGCCGTGCATCCTAGACAGAGCACATAATCATACATGGAGCAAAAGCAATAATAAAAATTAAAAATTAATAACCCACACCTATGGAGAACAAAATCTGTAATGAAGATCCTAATTTTCCAATTCTGGATGAAATTAACACTAAATTTTAACTAAAAATTCAAACTTCATTTAATAAAAGATTTCTCCAAAGATGGCACTGCTAATAATAAAAATCTCTATTTAAAAAGGCCAGAAAACACATACACAAACAAACATTGAAATTTAGGGTTAATCATAGGCCAATCTGTGTACAAATATTATTTTCTCTATTTATTTTTTCCTCTAATAAATGTGCCAGCAAGCATCTTCATGATTTCAATTTGGATCACTAGGTAAAGATTAAATCTGGAGTAATTGCTTGAAAAGTTCCACTTGGGATCCCAATTATCTGGATTGTTAGGAAGCCTCCAGAAAACTGACAAATAAAATCAAATTATTTATCTATATATTTATTTGACATTTAAAATCAGGAATGGGAGGATAAAACCTCTTGAGATGAAAGTTTTCGAGAGGGTCCTCCTTTCCAGTACATAAACAGATTCAAACAAGAATGGCAGAGAAAAAAATGAGCAAAGAAAACTAAACTAAACTAATTTGACAGTAAAAGATGACAACACTCATGCACATTCATACAAAACACTGGCTCACAATATACACCTCTCCTTCTCATAACAATTCATAACAAAAGCTAAAATTACAAAATGCAGTAGCTTCCATTAGGAAAAAAAGGGATGCAAATACAAATATAACACGCATTAAAATAATGGCAATATAAAATAAGAAAATTAAAAACAATGGCATGAGTGTTCAAGATGAACCAAAAGAGCTTTTCTAAATGCTGGGAAGGATCTCAAAGAACGTAATAAACAAGGAAGGTTGTTCCAGTCAGTTGGTGCCTTAAAACAAAATGCAACTTTCCCCAACTTTTTGTTATTCTTGGTGCAGAAAAAAACCTGATTATTCTAACATAAGTTTAAGTTGTGAAGTTAAGGTACAGACTACTGTTTCAAATAAAGGAGGAAGTAAAAATAAATGCATTTAAAAATGAACTGTAACCATTGAAATGGCCAACCCAAACTATTATAAAATGTCCAATGTGTTCTCACCTTGGTGACACTGGAGGATCGATTTCATAACAACAAATGCATATCCCAAGTCTAGACCAAATTTGTTTTTGAACATATAACAATTCAGGCATTTTATTTTTCCACAGAGAAAGTGCAAGTCATTTTTACTCATAGTACTCCGTGTACGCTTTCCCTTAGAAACCATTCTAAAATCTCAGTTTCAAAACTGCTACATTTCACAGGAAGTGAAACTAGAAGCTGGAGCAGCCATGGTGCAACTTCTGAAAGTGAAAGTAGTACTAAACAAAATACAATCAAATAGAGAAATAATCCCTTCTTATTATTATGATTGAAAAATGACTCATAATAATCTCTAGTCTGTATTTTTAAATGCATAATAATAAAATTAAGTCGGTAAAATATAGCAATTCAACATTTTCTTATTCAGCTACAACAGTAGACAAGCGATCAGCTTGTTCAGTCTGACTTCTGAAAGAACGTAATGCTCCTGGAGCCTCTGGGTTTACCGAAAAAACTGTATTTGCTGTGTGTTCGTGCCGATGTCGACTAAACTGCACAAACCATCTTTCGTATTTCACAAGAAAAGCTATTAATGCCCACCATGGATGTATTAAAGCGGTGCAGTGAAGGGACTCGGGGATTTGGTGTGTTGGAGTTTAAACATGCTTCAAGGCTGATATGGGCAGAAACAAAAACAGCACACTAACTGTATGAATATTAATGTGTATTCCCGCTTACACAACCTTTCAAAGGCACACATAAGCACACACATAGCCACAATAGACAGTCGGTGAATGGTAGGGCCAGGCAGACTTGCAGGTGCTGTGTTAGAGGAAGATATGGCTTCTGTCCACCTCAGCATTTCTAAACACTCACAGTTATCTTGCCTCTCCACAGGAGGAGAGGTCATTTCTTCGTTTTTCTTATGCATCAATATGCTTTCCACATTTGTGCTTTTCCCTCTCCTCTCCAGCTTTTTCTCCAGTCTCATTTATCTTCTCCAAGACTCTCTTCTTCTTCGAGTCTTCCTCTTCAGCTTTCATCTTATTTTTTCCCAAGATTCGACAGTGTTTTTTCTTTTGGTTTTCCACTCCACCTTTCTCTTCACCTTCCCATCTCCTTCCTCAGCTCCTTTTCGTCTTCTGTGCTCTCCGTGGAACAGCTCATTCAGCAACAAAACAAAGCTGCCTACAGCATCAAACACTGACTAATCAAGCAAAACCAGAATGCAGCAGCCCTCAGATCTACTCAACGAAACAGAAAATCTAGGAGACTGTGGGATTTACTGAAGAGGAGGGAGTTAAGAAGTTTGCCTCATCATCTTGAGGAGCTGTAGCAACAAGAGATGGTGGGACAAGACATACAGGG
The DNA here is from genome assembly GCF_002922805.2 of Oryzias melastigma. Lineage (NCBI taxonomy): Eukaryota > Metazoa > Chordata > Actinopteri > Beloniformes > Adrianichthyidae > Oryzias > Oryzias melastigma. The sequence continues at coordinate 15,856,573 of NC_050524.1, read as the reverse complement.
ACCAAATATGCAGGGAATAACAATATCCCATCACATATAGATGAAAACTCCTTAAAGCTAAATATATTTTAAAGACTATGGTTCTCAGCTGGAAAACAAAATAGAATGCCTTCTCTGGGTTAAGAACAGGTCACTCCCATGGGTGGAGGAGTTTAAGTGTTCTGTACACAAGTTGGAAAATGATGAGGATGAGAAATGACCACAAGATTGGTGCGGCTTCTGCAGTCTTCCTACTTTGTACGAGTCTGTTAAGGATAAAAAGAATTAAATAGGAAGTCAGGGTTCTCAACATACTAGTCAACCCACATTTCTTCACTCATCCTTGAAGTGTGGGATACGATCACTGATGCAAGTGACAAAAAATGTGTTTCCTATGGAGGGTGGTTGGGGTCTTCCCAGGAGACTGGGTCCACAAAAAAAACTTTAAAAAAATCAACCATGATGGAGGAATTCAGGGTAGAGCCATAACTCCTCTACATCAGGTAAAGTGATGGTTTGGATATCTGGTAAAAATGCCATTCAGACGAAGTGTAGGAGCATGTCAAAGTGAGAAGATGACCCACCACTGACCCCAAACATACTGAAAGGGCTTGATCAGATGGAAAAACTGATTTAGGAAAGCTTCTTAAATAATAGTCAAAATCTCTCATTTACAAAAGTAAGTGCAGATGACCCTTTCAAAATCATTTTGGGTTTTGACATCAGGAGGACTGAGTCTTTCTACACAACAAACTGGGTTATAAAAAGCTGGTTCAAGCAAAGAGAACTAAAAAAGTAGATTTCTCTTTTATATCTAAAAGTTACTTAACCACAGGAAATGGTTAGATTAGACCAAAATTAAACCAAACAAAACATAACATAAAACAAAACTGCATCACCTTCGGTTTTTGGTCAAATGTAAAGATTACAGCACAGTCTAAAAGTCAAAGTTGTTTTTGTTGACTACTGATTATAAAAATCAAGAAAGTATGAAAACATCAACATTTTTTACGTGGGTCAAAGAAGAGTCAAACAACAAATCTATTTTTTCCAGTTTTTTAGATAAACTTGGACAGCTCTCTCAGATGGATCCAACTCTGAGCAGACTGAATTTAAACACAAGAGCCATAAACACCTCCAGTCATAAACACAAAATTATGTTTGAAAAAACAGCACAACAGCCTAATTGTTCTACAAAACACAATGAATTCTGTAGCTGTGAGGCATGTGGACAGGGACCATCCATACATTGATTTTTCCATCTAAAGCAACACAAGTTCAAAAGTGCAAATTCACAGATTCCTTAAACATTGATCAGTTTTCTAATTACAGAAATTAAATCTGTAAACACTTTTCTTATGAATGTTTTCAAAGTTATGGCTATTAGCTCTAAATAATCAGTAAAATGTCTGTTTTAGATTAGTCTTTAGGCAAATATTCTAAGTTTATAAAGGCAGTTTTAAAGTTATCTGTTCAACTACACAGTTCAGAAAAAGAGGTATCTGACATTATTACTATTTTCAGATTTTAAAACCCATCCTGTGCTGTTTTTTCACATGGTTAAGACACTGGTCATTTCTTAAGTTACTTTAAACTATTATACAAATTGATAAAACAAGAAATGGAAAACTAAAAGTAATAGAATGAAAATGAATAAAAACTATGACTGCTTCACATCTTGCAAAATTCTACATACAAATGCTGAGACCTTGTATTTCATTAAACTCCCTAAAAATTGTCACAGACTCTGACAGAAAGATATTTTTATTTTTGTAACAGGAACAATTCACTCCTTTAAGAGAAAACAAACTGTGACTATCAAAGCAAAACAAACTGATGTCTACACAGCTTGAGATATAGATGAGGATAAAGCTCCAAGGTTGTCATGGAGACTAGACAAACTTTGAAGGTGTGATGGAAGACGACCCAGTGTTAAAAGGAAAAAAGTGGCGAATAAGGAAGATGAAAGTTCAAAGCATAGAGGAAGGGGGGTTGGGGGTGTGATGGCAGGCAGTAGAGAGGACAGATGAGGCAGGGAGCCACAAGTGATGGTGTGCTGTAGAAGAGTGTGTGATGGCAGGATGGGATTTGAGTCTTTTAATTTCATTAGTTCCGCCTCAGTCTGGGGTCTGTAGATTATGTCTAATTAAGCAGCTTAACGTGGTTTAAAAAGCACCACACAGAAAGCACAAGAGCCTTATCTGTCAACCTGCTCAAACGATTCTCCGCTTTCCTTTCATTCCTGTAGCAGCCTAACATAAATTCCCTTGCTTGGCCTTTATACTAGAGAGATTAGTGGCTTTGACATTGGTGTGAGCTGTATAGCTAACTGCCGCAACATTAACAGCTTGAGCTGTTAAGAGAATATGTGTGGCAAGCTGTGTAGAACAGCAGAAAGACAGGCAAGTGCTCCCTTGTAGACTGCAGTGAGAGTCAATAAAGAAGGGTGGGGCTTACCAAACAAGTAATCCTGACCACGGTCATTCAATACTGTTAGTAAAGCAGCTAAAACTGGATCTCACAAACTGCTATCAGAAATACAAGGGATGAAATGCAAGCAAACTGCATTACTTACTCTCACTGAAGTCAGTAGAATTCAAAACAATAAGGGAGCAATATAAACTGGCCACTTTTTTGGGAGCAACTGTGAAAGCTCACCTGATCCAAATATGCAAACCATGTTTTCCTCTTCTTGCTTTTTTTGCTGATTTGGTTGGGGAATATCACCCCAAGAAAGGTAAGTGGTATTTGGAACTGTGTGATCAATCCAGACAATTTAGCCTGCTTGAGTCTTTAGTTCACTTCTTAGAGCATCAATCCAAACAAAGTCACTGGTCTCTCCTTCAAGTAAAGTAATTTCGAAAAGGTAGTAATTTCTTTGTCTTCTATATTTTAGAATGGATAAACAACTTCTCATTGGATTGGAACAATAAAACAATTTACATAATGAAAAAAATAAGAGGTTCAAATGTTTAAAAAATAAATAAATAAAAAAAGAGGTGATGAAAATCAAGAAATGTGGCAAGACAACATGACCTAGGAAGGGGGGGGCATCCATGGCTTCAACCAGCTGGGATTCTCTTTTCTAAAGATCACCAGATGGCAGAAAGGCTGTTCAGTTGGTTAGACCTTACCGGTCTGTTCATCTGACCAACCATGGAAAAAACAGCTGATGTCAATGCATCCCAGCAGTTGCTTGATTCTCCAAAATACACTGATTTTGCACAGGAACAACAAAAAAGCAGAGATGCTTTCTGGCATGTACATCTTGAGGTACATCTTACTGCAAAGACTGAAGGAACCCAAGTTTCTAATACACTACAGTCTGTCTGTGCCTCATCATAGCATTTATGCAGAATTATCAGTCTAGTCAGTTGTCCAGGTGAGTACTTGGTATCTGTGATGCAACACCACATGATTACCGTAAATTCTTTTATCAAGGAAAAAATAGTTTAAACTTTTTCCTGAATTGCTACATTCATTTCCCTTGTCAGATTAGTGTTCAAACAGCATGTCACAAAGCTGTCCACCACTAACACACGACAGGACCACACAGTCTGCAGAGTCTTCCCACTGAGTCGCAGTGGAAGTCAGAGGTGTACAGAGTGAAGAGAAATGATCACAGTACAGTCCCTTGGGGTGTTCCTGTGCTGCTGACCACTTTTTTAAAGACACAACCTTTCAGTCTTATGAACTATGGTCTGTCAGGTAGTCAATGCTTAAGGCAGTTGTGGGGGCACCCAACTGGGTTTTCCGAAGCTTTTCACATAGTAGCGCAGGCTGAATCATGTTGGACGAAATATAGAAATCAAGGAATATGATCCTCACAGTGCTGCCTGCTTTGTTCAGATGGAAGTAAGCTTGCTGAAGCAGGTAGATGATGGCAAATTTTAGCCTGAAGACAGTAAGACAGCTGCAGTGGGGTCTAAAAAATTATTTGCTTAGGTTGGCCAATTTTCTTCTTTCCATGGCTTTTTTTTTATTATGAGACATGAAGTTAAACTGTCTACTGTCTTCAAAGCAAGATGGATGAAGTTTCAGATAATGCAACACTGATGTCCTAACTGGTACTGTCTCCTTCTTGTGAACCATGCTAAGACCAAACAGGTGCCGTAAAATCCCACCAAGCCTCGTCCTCTGAGCGTTTAGTATTAGTGGGATATTTTTCTAAAGAACCTGATTGGTGATTTTCAAAATATGTCATTATGTAGCTAAGAAGAAGCAGGATAGAATGGAATACCAGGAAAAATATGTTGCAAAGCAAGCACTTACATTTAACATGTAGCATTTAACAAAATGTTTAACAAACATTAAACATTTAGAATGTGTACTAAAAAAATAGAATAAAGCATTTCTAGCAGACAACACAGTTTCCTTTTAAAACAATTTTTTTGTAAGGTTATAATGAGTTTTTTTTTACACTCACGTTGGCGGTGATTAACACATTTTTCTAACCTGTCTAAAATGAGAAAGCTCATTTATTTTTGAGTTTCAAACTTTTGTATTCGTGTGTCCACATATTTTTCTTCGGTTAATTATCTAGCAGGTGACTCATCACCCAAACAACTGCATTGTAAGTCACCAGCCACAGTACATGAAACAGAGCAGCAACTCAAAACAAAGTAAGTAAATGATGAACAAACAGCAGGCCAATAGTGTTTTCATCATTATTAGCTGGTGAAAACTTGTCCATCCACTTCCAAAACACAAACACGAGCAGATCGACACTAAACAGGGCAGTTGTCAACAATTCAATCAAGTCACACCAAATGTGAGGACTATACTTATACACAACACCACTCATTATGCCTCTTTTACAAGTGGGCGAAAGACAACAATGCCTTTTTTTTTTAAAGTTTTGACCCTACATGACGATTAAGAAAAGAAACAGTGGACAAGCCAATACAAATTTCACTTACTGAATGTATGAAACTAATCTACATGGTTTGCAACTCTAAGCAATTAACACTGGTGGCCTTCTGTAGCACACCAAAATGTTAAAAAAAAGATGTAATGGGGTCAGATTCAGTTTTTCTAGTTTATGAAGAATAAAAACCATACCGGTTACAATACAGCTCAGCTATGACAAAGCTGCAAGTCACAAAATAAAGATAAACCCAACCATTTCTTAAAAACATGCAGGATTTTGCCACATTTCCCATGTGTACAATGAGCTGTTGCAATATTTCTGTGGTCTTGTTGGTAATGATTCAAAGATGATGCTACTGTAAAGCGATTAAAAGTAGTCACTGCTTGGGCCATGAATTTACTAAAAATGACAAAGTTTAAAACTTTATCGCACTCTACATTTGATGAACAAGTAACATCTGTCTTCCACCGAGAAAAAGTATTAAATACATGTCTGGAAATGAGAAGATGGAACTCCTAATATTTAATTTATATCTGTTTAAAATAGTTCCATATGATCTAAGGCGCAAAATTTGTACTAATCTTTAAAATACTTCACTTTGGTATTTTACGCGGATCACTTTTTGTATTGTAAAGCCAAGGATTGATAACAATTGTAAAGCCTCAAACCTTATATAGACAAAAGAAATTGGGCATAAAGTGCAAGCCACACAAGTAGATGAACAATATAAGTTATTAATATTTGGATGAGTACTGATTGAAGCAAACCCAAAGAACATGTAGGCTAACTGGTTTAAGGCAAGAGGCAGCGATAAAAGGATGAACCAACAGCTTGACTGATGTGGTGACGAGAAGGAGAGGTAAATCAGCAATGAAAGAAGAGATAAAGGCAGAGCTCCTATCTGATAAAAGGGATTTGCCCTTCCCTGGAACAGTAATTTTGCTAAAGCCATTCTACAGAGACCCATCAGTGACGATCCTCTGGCAGATTAGTCGACAAACCCTCATCCCTCTCTTTCTGCCCAGCCAATCAGCTTCACGCAGTCATCTACACAGGCCAGATGACAAAGGCAGGACAGAAAAGAGGACGAAAAAAAAAAGGTATTTCTGTGTCAGTTGAATTTAGGAAGGCCTCATGCACATGCTTACAGAATACATACAACAGATTGAACTGGAGTCAGAGCTAATGCCGATGCAGTTTCCCACCCTTAGGATACAGCAGCTAAAACCGTTTGGTTGCGAGGAGCTGAGGATTTGTCATTTATAATCAGTTTTCTGCTCTCATTTTCTTTGCGCTCACTTGTCCGCTTCTTTTGCAGTTTCTATCCTGCCCCAAAGGCCCAGACAGCATTCCTCTGTTCTGTCAGTCCGGCAGTTCTTCACCCACCCCCATTCCTACTTTCACCACGTCTCTGCTTTTCAGTTATCTCACCATGTCCCTCTTCATGTGCAAAGCAAAGCCCCATCGAGTGTGCCCCAGCTGTGCAAGCAGTGGGAACTGTTTACCATGGTACACAATGGGGGGGCCCCAGAAGCGACACTCCACACGTCTGCAAAGATCTCACAAATGTTGCACAAGTGTTTAGCAAATGCTGTTGAACATTAGCGTCCCTCTGAACAAGTTTACAACCCGACACACTCAGAGAACCTTTGTTTGAAAAGTGGCAAAACTCTCACAGCATGAAATCTCAGCTTCTTGTCTTCACTTCAAAAACAAGGAATACCGAGAAAACCAATAACAAAATGGATATAAAACTTAAACGAAGATCCGTCCACCTCATAATGTGCCAAATGGTTCCTGTATCCCATGGAGCATACACACAGTTTTTTGGCAACAGAGCTCTAACCATTAACATCCTGCATGTCCGCTTTTAGCACTGACGTGAAAAAATAAACAAAGCAAAACAACAGCAAGCTGTTCCTTCCCTCTCTCTGCCCCCCTCTCTCTCTCTACAACTACGGCTTCCCGTCCAACAGTTTGAAACTGTTGCCCAACCTCATCGGAGGTCTAGATCCTTTGAGAGGAGAGCTGACATCACCCACCCATGTCTCCTGTCAACCACCATCTCTTGAGAAGTTGGCAACAGGAAGAGAAGAGCAGGCGAGACGTCTGATTTGGGTTTAAAAGCTGAACAGTCTAAGAACTGCACAAATGTTTAGAACTTGATACAGTATGATCAAATACTCCCATAAGAAAGACAGAGGGTAAAAGCAGCTGGAATGCGAAAACTGAACTGCTAAAACTAGAAGTGCTTAATGTTCGAGTAAACAAAGGTACTGCTGTCTTACTAACACTGCGGTACCTTAAACTTCTGGTTTAGAGACAGGTTTAACTAGTTTGCATCACTGGTTTGGCTTGCTCTTACTCAACAGTATATTAACAAGATGTGCAATAAAACGGAAAAAACTGAAAGGATCTGACAGCTATGTGAACGCCTAAAGTTATGCATCTCACGCTTAATATTAAGACATGGATTAATACAGATAAAAAAGAAATGAAATGATTTGGCAATATGAGATTTGTGCCTGACCTAATTTATAACATGAACTGGAAATGTGTCACTGTGCATTACACCACCCAGGTACACAGCATGAGATTGTCAGCATCATGTTTTCATTTCCCTCAACTAAAATGTACATGTGAAAGATGAATGACACATGAATATTGAGCAACGGTAATTCAAACTCTGAGAGAGAAGGGCTTGTGGTGGCGTATTTATTGAATTTTTGCAGTGTACTATAGTGTGCAGCCCTGCAATGGATGGACAACCAATCCAGGGAGTACCCTGCCCTTACCTAATAGTGGCTGGGATAGGTTGCAACACCCCATGACCCCAAAAGGGGGTAAAATGGATGGATGGATGACAAGTCAGTAAGAATTCAAGTTTATTTCCAAATGTCTTTTTAGCATTTAAGTGTTAAGACATCTGGAGCAGTCATTGAGAAACGAATAATGTGTAACATAACTGTGTTTAACCAAGATAAAGGAATAGCATGTTTTTTTTTCCATGACAACAACTGACCTCAGTGGTCATTTGAGGAAATGCACCAGTTGGTACTTCCTAGTTCACAGCTGATCTGAGACAGTAACGTGGGGACTTGGCTTTCCTGCTGCTACAATTAAAGACAATTAATTTGCTTAGGACTGTGTTTCTCAATTTAACTTTATTTTTCTAGGACTAATTAATGAACATAAATGCTTCTTATAAGATGGTTTTGTTTACTTCACATTAACTTTACCTTATGATAAATCATCCATTCATTTTCTAAACCGCGTTGTCCCTTTCAGGGTTACGGGGCCGCCGAAGCCTAACCCGGCCACTTCTGGGCGATGGCAGGATATACCCTGGACAAGTCACCAGTCAGTCGAAGGACCACAATCACACCATTTCGTATTCACACCTAGGGACAACTTAGAGTAACCAATTAACCTATGAAGCATGTTTTTGAGCGGTAGAAGGGAGCCAGAGTCCACGGAGAAAATCCACACATGCACAGGGAGAACATGCAAACTCCACACAGAAAGGTCCCCCAGCCAAGACTTGACCAAGGGGGCCTTCTTACGGTGAGGAAGAGCGCTAACCCCTGTGCAGCTCCACAATAAACACTCATACTAATATATTCAATTAAAATAGTTTTGTGCGCTATGCTAACAATAACTATAACCAATATTAACCAAGATATACTTCTTTCTGTGAGGTAAAAAAGAAACTTAAATATTAATCTAAAATAGTTATTGAGGTTAAAAAAATATAACACAAAGAAAACCCCACTGTATGATTATTCCTTCCCATACTTTTTTGCTCCTAGAATATAAATTGTAATTGTTCAGTTGTAACATTAAACTATTAATGTACCTCAACATAATAGGGCAGATGAATTTTCTCTCTTTTGCAAAAACTGCATGCACAAATGTAGGAGTCTTTAGATTTAAGTTTATAAAGTTGTTTAGTTAACGCTCACCTTTCACCACCTCTTTTTCATCCCAGACATCCGATGGATTTAGGCTATAACAGACCCAGTTCATCTTGACCTGACAGACTGCATTCCCAGCAACCTTTTCCCTCATTGGGTAGAACTGCTTGCATTTTCATTCTCCAGCGACAGTGACTAATGCGCACCGTGGTGTGGTGGGGCTGTCCTCTCTCTGAATAACCTTCAAACCAAAAACAACTCCCAGAAATGTTTACATTCTTCACCCATGTTTCCCTTACTTTTATCTTCTCAACTTCGAGCATACACGGAAGCCAGCAAATGTTACGAAAGAAGAGGCGAGACTTGTGCGCCCTCAGGTTTGTGGTGAGCTGCAATTCACAAATCAGCGATTTCATATTCAACAGTATTATTAGAAAAGAACACATCAGCAAGACTATTGTGAAACCATCCCAATTTAAAACCATGACGTGTACATCAAAAAAGGAAACTTTTAAAGATTATCTGGAAATTTGGCCTCTGCTTGTGCTGTGCCATCCAAAACTTGACCTTGACAACACTTCCAGTAAATTTATTGAAAGAGTGGAAAGCGTTTTGAATCTGGGGAATTCCTGGGAAATTCTCCACTACTCATCTTAATCCAACTGTTCTTAGGTATTTCTCTTATGAAATAGAAGTTAAAAAGCCTGACTCCCAACAAACGTGAAAGTAAACAAAGTCCACACTCATCTAATCATTATCAGAAATGTTACAAAATGGTGGATCTTCAGGAGCTGCTGGAACACTGCAACAGGAAATGACCTCTGACATGAGAGCTATGGACCTTAGGGCCACTACTGCATCCTGGGAAATTATGGTATTGCAACAAGAGAAATGACCCGTGTCATCTGCTCAAAAATCCAACGACAGGAATCCATTTACAGCTAACTAAAATGGCACAGTTGACATTTACAGTGCAATGCTCAAGCTTTGTGCACTTCAGATTGTTTTCATGAATAGTAGCATGAACAGCTTTCACTTATCAAATCTTAACCCACAGGAGATGAATAAAATCAATCAATATTTACTGAATATCCTCTGAGTTTAATTAAGCTTTAAAAGTGACTTTGAAAGTAGCTTATTTTATTGTTGCTGTGATTTTTAAGGCTTTGTTGTTTTCTAGTAACATCTACTGATCCTATTATGCAAAGATATACCCATGCTACCAGAGTCTTGTGCACTGTGGCTTAAAAAGCAGATTGAAATAACAATTTTAAATCAATGAAATGCAACATTGAAAAATAAATAATAATTTCCATAAATATGATTAAGATAGTATGTATTCACAACAAATGTCACATGTTTTGGTCTTATGTTCACCTTACTTTTAATGGATACATTTTATCTTTATTAGTTTAACTAACATGTATCATTACTTGTTTTATCTCAGTGCCCTTGTGGTAGAGTGTCCGCCCTGAGATTGGAAGGTCGTGAGTTCAAATTCTGGCCGACTCATACCAAAGACTCTAAAACTAGGACCCAGTGCCTCCCTGCTTGACACTCAGCATTAAGGAGTTGGATTGGGGGGTTAAAACACCAAATGGTTCACGAGCGCGGCTGTGTCTGCAGCTCACTGCTCCCCTGGGGGATGGGTCAAATGTGAACAATGAATTTCACACACCTATGTGTGTGACAACTGATGGGACTTTAACTTTAACTTGACTTTGTCTTTAAAAGATGTTACACTGTTTTAAGGTTCACTCGTCTTCTTGCTGTTCTCTCATAGTTGCAGTTTCTGACTGGTTTTCTGCCCATTTTTCCATATAGAAGTAGTGTTCCACTCGACTGTTGCTGATTACTTGCTTTGTAAGGGGAATAGACCAGTAATTCCATCAATGCGATTCATGTTGGTCACTTCTTAGACTATTATTGGAATAGAATTAGGACCATTTGGCTTAAATTGGAATGATTTAGATTGTTAAAACCATAACAAGTTTAGCCTGGTTTGATGTTTACTGACAGATGTGTGTCATCTAGAGACAAACTTACTAGTTTATGGGGATATCAAGCATAAACTGAAACTGAACAGTTTGACCAAACTGTTTGGCCTCATATGATACCAGCTAATAGATAGAAAGAGAGTCTACACACATACCAGCACAGTAATATAGAGGACTAAACTACCATCCTTGCACAGTTTCCCACAGCTCAACTCTGCTCACACACTACTTTAGGTGTGGTTCCCTATCATTTAAATCCATCCTTTCCTCCGATGCCGCCATTGCCGTCAGACGTCCTGTTTTATGGCTGTTTTCCAAGCTGTGAGACAACGGCAGGGACATCATTAGCTAAGTGGTGGCTGGATGACAGGCTGTGCTGCTGCAATCGATAATGGCAGGCCCTGCCGACGACGGACACAGCAGAGCTTACTCATCAACCCTGGGTGTGTACGAGCTTTAGTTTGGGCCAAAAACCAGAATGGAGTTGGATTAGGATGCTAAGGTGAGCTGTCAGTCATTTACAGTGAGTGATATCAAATGCCTTAAGAAAATTCACCTTCTCTACTCAAAAAACATTATGATGCCAACAGTCACACAGTTGCTCAATAATTATACACAAAACTCCTGTGAGCAACAGCTTTGCTTATCTTCACAAACTGCTTAGTGAAATAGTCCCATGTTGACTATTTAAAGTAAAAAAGTAAAATAAAATGTAAAAAAAATAAAAAAAATCATACAACTCTTAAGATGTTTCAAATAAGTCAAATACAAGATGCTAAATTAGAACCTACTGTTCAAATAAGTCCCAGGAAAAGGTTAAACTAAACAGAACTAATCATAGCCATGCAAAATCTGCCCTCAAATCTGGAACCATATCAGTCCTTGCTCATTTGGGAGACACCAAAGGCCATGTGAGTGGTGGCCAGATTCCCCTTAAGTGGCAGCTGAAGCAAACATCTAGTGACAAGGAGTTGTCCTTCCTTTGTCCTTAACTAGAACTAAAGCTAAAACTGCACCACTCAAGGCCAAACCCAGAAGAAGGATGGAGAGTGCCATGGGAAAATAAACGGATAAATGCTGTGTGACAATCAAAGGTTATGAAAGGGAAAGAAAGCATTGGAAGAGTTGTTGTGTTCCGTTTTGTGGGTTGATACAGTAAAACTGCATAGGAAGGGTTTAAAAAAAATGCCCAAATATAGAGTACTTTAAAAAATGTAAAGAATATGCTTCTAAGCAGTTACATATTAATTAACAAATGTCCAGAGGGTTCTTGACTGAGAACTCTGAAAGATAGAATCGGTAAGCATCGGGTTTTTCCCAATACTTTTTTTGTTGAAATAATGTGTACATTATTTTTTTTTCCTGTAACTTTATACAAATCAACGTATTCTTATTTTCATTATTGTGCTCAAGGATAAACATAGAAGATAAAATCACATCACAAAAGTTAGAGTGCGCTGGAGAAAAATCAGAAGTCAGATCACTTCTCTGGGGAGCCTCTGGTTGATTATCAATGATTTTTTTCTCCTTTCCTCTTTTCTGCTCTACTTCAGTCTCTCTTCCCTTTCCTCAGTTACATATCATTCTGTGATTAAAGTTGTCATCTTTAATTAGAACAGGTTTGAATCAGAACACATCTAAGACTCCCTTTCTCTGCACATCTCTTCAATGTATCTGAATAATGAAGGTGTATCAATAAAGTCACTTTCAATAAAGTTGTGATGGTCTTGGGTAGTAGTAGTGTGAAAAAGACACCACATAAATACACATAATGATAATGTAACAGAACATTATACACAAGCAATGCCAGCTTGTGTTTACACGAGTACTAACAGATACCTGCAGCATTTATAATGTGGAAGGACACAAATCTAAATTCAAACAGGGATCTTAACAGAAGGAGCCTATAGGCAACAGATCACATCATTTTCCCCACATGTTTTGCTTGCTGTAAAGTGTTTTGAACTCTGAAAAATGCCCTAATACCATTAAGAAAGTGTCCAGAGAAATTTCAAGGTTGATGGTTCTACAGTAATTAGTCTCAGTCCATTTCTGTCAACTCCAACACTTAAAGTTTTGAATAAAAATGGTCTAGTGTCTTTTTTACCAACATTTGTAAGGGCAAAACTTAAGACAATTGATACTGTCATCAATTGGTAAGTTCTAACAACAAGAAGTTTTTTACCCTCCTTTTAAAGGGCTCCATGTCAGATGTTTAGATTGATTACATTTGTTGAGATAGTGTCTGCAGTGTCATGTATTTACACCAAAAGGCCAGTAACCAAAGTCAAACATTATTTTCATTTGTTTAAGCCAATGAGAATAGCTTACACTCTAAAGGGCAATTAGATGGTTTCCCCTAAGGTTCACAAGTTTGTGTTGTCTTGCTTCTTCTGGCATCTGTAAGTTATGGTCTAAGCCTTAAGCATTGAACTTAAGCTTTTGAACTTTTGAAATAAACCTTTTCTGTCGTTTGTAAAATGGATGTCTGCAAATAAAAAAAGGTGTGCAACATTTTTATACATTAAGACACTTTAAAAAGAATCACAAATTACAGAATATAATGATTCAGAATTTCCATAGCTGGTCAAAAAAAAATCTCATGGATACATTAAAGCTGGTAACTTGAGATTCTTTTTTCTTGAATCGCACATTTAATGACACCACAGAGCAGCAACATTGCACTTATATGTTCATCCTTAAACATGTCTTAAAAATGTATTAGAAACAGTTTGCTACAGCAACAAAAAATATATTTTACAAGCTTGCATCAAAGTTCCCATTGTTTCAAGGTTTGCTCAAAAATTAGTACCAGGAATTCACCGTGAGGTAGAATACAAGAAATACTTGATAACACTTTGCTCTGCAGGGAAACCTTGATTTCCCACATTCTTGTGGATTTTACACCAGCAAACCAAATCCCACCTCCTGTCAAGCTGCCTCATCCAGCAGGTCATTAAGGCAGAACATGGCTGAGACCATGTTGTTGACTTTCAAACATCCCATATGGCTATTAGATTTGAGTATTTATGAGAAAGTTTGGATTAACACCATCTACAGAGCCTCAATCCAGAGAGAAACTACCAACACCCACCAACCCCTGAATAAAACACTGAAGAATACCACTAAAGTACAGATTCTATGACCTTAAGAATTAAACTTTTTCTGCCACAATATAGCCAAAAATAACATTTTACATATACGGTTAAGGTGACTCGTTAAAATTTGAAAGAAATGGGAGAGGTCCCATTTGGAATTCTGATATTTCATGTGGTACATTTGGACAGTAGTCACTTATGGTTATCAAAAGCTATCTACTCCTCAAAACTGGGCTACCAGAAGTCGATGCAATAAAATACTATGATTCATCTGGCACCAACACTTCCATTCACCTTTGACCCTGACCCTACCCTTCCCACTACTTGTGGCTCCAAATGTAACTATTGCAGAGGCGCTGTTTGAATGGGATAGGTGGACTTCCTTCCTGAAGGAAACGCAAGAGCACGATTAGGCAGAAGTTTCAGTAAAAAAATAACACACAGGAACTTCTCCTGTTTTGTCAAGCTGAAATAAGACAATGAAGCACAGGGACTGAAAACTGAAATAATGGGGAAAGTCGGTACGACATGTTAAGGCAAAAATGAAAACTCTCAGGTTAATGTGGGAAGGAGTGTGAATCTTTCTCCACAGATTAGAACCATTCTCAGGTTTATCCTTTAATATTTGTGTAGGCGGATTTTGTGGCAATCGCTCTTTGCTCCAGAGACTTGCGGCAGTTTTTTCATCATTTCAGTGTATTAAGTACCAGCAGCAGATACGACCACTTTTTCCAAAAACAATTAAGAGGCTATTACAGCCATAACACATAATGAAGCATGCCAAATCTGTTTTTTAGGGTTGCTCACTGCACAGCGAACAAGCTTTGGAGGAGATTTAAGGCTTTGCTGGAATCTAAGTGCATATTCGATTGAAACAAACTTTGTATTTGCAAATACAGCAGCAAAAATCCAACCTATTGAACTTTGAGCGGTGGCCTCGTTTCACTGGCAAAGACTCAATCATAACATCTTATCTACGGACATGCTGATTCATGGAATTCAGCTGTGGCCAATAGCCAGGCAGTGGGGTTACTTATGGCAGTCATTGATTGGTTGATCCCTGAGCACAGAGCTAAAAGGGCACATACCAGGAACACAGCCTGAAGCACAAACTGGCAGCAGTTTGCTCACGCTTTGCTTCACTCTCAGTCTACTAGCTGCTGTTTTCCCACTGACAATCGACTTTACTCAGTCTCCTCTGCTTCTTCTCCCCCCAGGATTTCAGTTTCTGTTCTCCTTCCACCAACACTAAATTCACTGGTCCTCGCTCTTCCGTTGCATAATTGTGTACTGAAAAGCAAAGCCAGGCTATGAGGTCCAAAGGTTACCATTCCACTGTGACTTACATCCTGGTTCTTCATCTCCATGGTCACTCAAATTCCAGTGTTTCAATCCATTTTTTTTTTTTTACACAGAAAAATGAAGTCCACTTTGCAGTCCCTCAGCAGAGCTTCTATGCTCATATTTGAGACATTAATCATACCCAAAGCACTCAATTTTCAGTAGAATGATCAATTAATAATGCATTTGTATTGAAAAAGCAATGCCATTATAAACGGGGTTGGAGTTACAGAGTGAAGGCAATCTTTGCTGCGTACTGATTGAATTCAGAATTATTTTCAAACCCTAAAGACAATTTGTTAGCTGAATGCAAAAGCCCAGAGCTTCACTCAAACTGTTTCTGTCTTGAACTTATCCTGGGTAAAAATATTGATGCTGATTTAGGGTCAGTTCACTCATACATAAAATTGGTCATCCAGCATTCAGGGTTGCACTGGCTCCAACAGAAAAGAGACACTACAGAGGCCTTTATGTCAGCCTGTACCCATCTGCGGTTCTATAATGAGCTAGGGAGCAGAACCACTACGGGAGTGAAGAGGACCTCAGTTCTGTTGAAGCAGACAAACGTTCTGATGGAAATTCAGATACAATCATCCCAGAATGCACTTTCACTGCTTAATAATCAGCCACTAGAACAAGGCGGCCATTGAGAGGAGAGCGACAGTAATCCGGTCCACCAAACTCAAAAGCCGCCCGCTATAATTAGCCCCTTTCTCAATCAAATACTGACTAACAAGCAAAATTCTGAAGTAACACGACAGAAGAGATTTAGTGACCGGCATAAATTCCCAAAATGGAAAATTTTGACATCCTTTTAATAGATATGACCATCACACTGACAGTCAAGTTTAAATTTAAAAAAGCAGGGGAGAGACACTTTCCTTGAAATAAAATGGCTAGTGACAATGATAACTTTACTCCACATTAAAGATGGATCAAGCCCATGGACTTACTAATAATAGGTCAGTGATCCTTATTTTCCACATAACATTAGCCAACTTAAAGAGAACCCCATATCTTGTGTTTTTACTCAATTTCTCGCACAGCATAATGCAAGAGATCCGTGTCTATTTGAGGCTTGCATCATTGTGAGTAAAGACAAACTCGTCTAATCTGATGAGCATGTACAAACTCAAGGCTTCACAATCCAATCAGCAACCCCAAGGCAAGCCAGAATTCAAGGAAAGAGGACTACGCTACCAGCTAGCATGTTGCCCGAGCAAATGGAAGAAAATGAGGCTTCCTGGAGAGGTGTGACTGCCTTGCAAAGGGCCCAATCAAGCACAGAGCAGAAGTGCTGACAGCTGTTCATACATTCATCTGAGAGCACCCAAGACCATCTTCACAGGAAGGTTTAGAGATTTGTTCACTTCCTTCCAAGCATCTTGCCCTTAAATAAAGTTATTACTATGCACAGAGAAGCTTCCCGAAAGCGTTCAGCCAGAACACAACCACCAATTCCACAGAACCAATACATACACATATCATGAAATGACAAAGTTCCTGTTTGGGGGACTTTTCCCTCGTATCTAGCAGTGACCAGTGACTATAAATAATGAGACAATGACACAGCATTAGCAGTGAACCACATTCCTGTCTTTACTGCAGTGTGATAAGGTGTTATCCCAGTCAACACATAACTCACACTGAAATCATTCAGACAGTATTAAAGCAGTATGTCAGAGTTATCTTTAAGGAGTGCACTAAGGTCCACTGGAAGGACACTGACAGAAAGGGAGTGGCTGCAAGAGAAATGTCCTATTCATATGAATTGGTGTCAAAGTGGTTCTGGCTTTAAAAACATAGGGGGTAGTGTTAATTGTCCTGTCACTCAGAGTTTTGCTTTTGGGGTATTAAATCGGTGCTGTTAACTTACAAGAATGCATCAATCTGCCAAGATCAAAAATATTATTTTTCATAGAAAAGGACTTCATGCAATGGCTTCAGACTGACAGAAAGAGTAGTTTGGTGAGAAGCACAAGTAAAACACAAAAATGAAAGAAAAAAACAACACTAACATAAGGGGAACACCAACTGACAAGCAAAAAAATGCTGGCGATCCAAATTTTTTCACTGAAAACGCACAGTCCATCTTTGGTCAAACCCCAACATGTTATTGCTTCAACAGTTTAGAGTGGTTGTCCCACCCCCTCACCCCACTTTTTTTTTTTCTTAAGCATGACATGGTGTGGAGTTTCCCCAGGCCTGACAAGACCAATGCATTCCAGGTGTTTGTTGTATAAACAATTTTAAGGTTTGGACAGAACCCGTTTTTTAAGGTTCTTTATTCTGTAAATGTAACATTGAAACGAGCTCAGGGTAACCCTGACATGCCCTACAAACGGCTTTCATTAAGTATAGACCCCAGCATCACGTTAAGTATTATAATTATTATCATTTTTAAAGGTACTTGGAGCCATAAAATCATGTCTGCCCTCAAGGGAAATGAGGTCGACTCCCAGTTTCTCGATTTTGCTTGGACTTTGGCGCAACTGGAGCAGCAGGGTAGACTTAAAAAATGTTCATGTTCTTCCTTTAAAAAAAAAGCGAATTTTCCCTTAAACTGTCTAAACGATAAATGAGAGTGAAAATGAGCAGTATCTACGTACCAAAATCATTCCGGTCTCGCGCTTCGGTTCTTCATCCGTGCTCCACAGCAGCCGGGAAAAGACTTCAAAAACAGACGAGGAAAAAAAAGCTTCCCAAAAACTCACATCGATTATTTTCAGTTGGTCTGGTAAACACGCTGTCTGCTCCCCACATGAAATGTGCCGGAAGTTTCTGGACAACTGAAGGATAGTCGTTTCTCTTCAACTATTAAGAGAGAAATAAACTAATATTTGCTAATTAGCAGCGAAGAAAAAAAATGCCCCGAAAACTCCTTTTTTAAACAACGACTGCAAACGTATTACGAAAAGGGGGAAAGGGGGAGGCGTAGCAGAGCGCTGTTTCGGTGTGTTTTCCCTTCTTGGCTCGCCACCACGTTGTTTTGACCGATTCTCATTCGCTTCTGTCGAGTCCCAAACAGTCGGCAGGAAAGTCGCTCCCAAACGTGTCCGTAATTCAGCGGAACGGTGCTTTCCGCGTGCGGAGGCTCGCGAGGAAGCCCCGAGATCTCCTTTCTGATGTCGAGCCGTTCGCAGGAGAAAATGTGTGACGCTGTGTCTATCCCTCTGCCCCTCACTCCCTTCGCTTTTTTTCCGGCTTCCCAATAATGGCGGACCTTGTGAATCCAGCATCTCCACTGCTGCTCACAGAAAGACTCTCGCCCAGTGGTTCATGGACACAATTACAACACGCACGCTGTCTCTGACAATACACAACAACACATGATGGAGGAAAATTGATTTTTCAATAAAAACATAGCACAGAGAGTGATGAAATTTGGTGTCTGGTATATAACTTTCTACTAAAGTGCATCTGTTGAAAGTGTTTGTATGATGGTCTTAACATTAGCCCTAAAAGGGCCTCTACACTTGCAAATGTAGCATAATTTAGAAGGGAAATAAAACAGTTTTGCTATTGTTACTGCTAAAAATTAATCCACCAAATCATTTTTCTTGGTCTTCACACATTTTTTTTCTTCAATTAAGGACAGATATATTCTTGGATTTTTTTAAAGTTCAAGAGAAAATGAACCTGTTGGAAATACCCATAGGCACAGGATGTGTACAATATTCATCTACTGTAGATGTCTATACAGGACATCTCTAACTCTTTTTTGTTACTCTATTACAGGGGTGTCAAACTCAACCACACAGGGGGCCAAATTCCAAAACACACTTAATGTCTTGGGTTGAACAGGGTAATTATTTTTTGAACACACTTAAACTCAAATTTTAAAACTTTAAAACGTGACTTTTTGACATAAATATGAATAAAAACAGGCAGGAATATTATTCCATAATAAACCAATTTACAACTTAAATAACTTTCAAAATTTTACCCTCCATAAAAATATACTTTGTTAAAATCATATAAGTTAGAAATAAGCACAAGATAACATTAAGCCATTAATAACAATAAAATAAAGTGATCTGGAGGTCCACCGCTGGGCCAGATCCGGCCCCCAGGTCTTGACTTTGACACATGTGCTCTATTAGACGTAGTGTTCTGAATCTGATACATCTACTTGAGAATCTAAAATTTGAATATTTTTTAACCCTCGTATGCACTGAGCGGTCTGGTACGGTACAGTTTGGTATTTTGAGCATTTCCATTGTCAAACTGACCCATTAAACAGTACTGATTGAAAGCGTTTCTTGTGTAATCCTGGCGACCAGTGTAATACTTGGTGAGCTAGCGGCACGCTAGCGGTCTACACCATGCAGGCGGCGTGAAAACAAACCGCTCAGTAGAAGTGAGGCTTAACTGCAGGAAAGCAGGAAAAAAATCCACACCTGTAGAGGGACACCATGCAAGCTGCATGCAGAAAGGTTCCAGCCGGGAATTTAACTAGAACTATGAACTACTACCAGTGGTTCAGGTGGTTGAGCAGGTCGGCCAATAATCGAAGGGTCGGCAATTCGATCCCTGCTGCCCCCATCTGACTGTCATTGTGTCTTTGGGCAAGACGCCTCACCCTCCTTGCCTCCAGTGTGGCCCCACTGGTGTGTGAATGCGTACGTCCCACAGAGGGGCAGTAGGCAGCCACGCCTCTGTCAGACTGCCCCAGTGCAGCTGTGGCTGCATCAGTAACTTACCGTCACCAAGTACAAATGAGGAGTGAATAAATAATGGACACATATTGTAAGCGCTTTGAGCGTCAGGAAAAGCACAGAAAAAATCCAATCCGTTAAAGGTCACAGAAACCTGCATCTAAACAACAATCCAAAATTTCTGTTCAGAAAATTTCTGACTTTTCATTTAACTGAAAAAAACGAAGGTAAAAGTTGCCAGAGTGGATTATTATTAAAATTACATTAAAACACATTTTATTTTCTTATGCAACACAACAGTAACTAGTTGCTGTTCAGATGCCAAGTTCTAAATCAGCGATGTCCAAAGGCAGTCCTTGAGGGCCGCCCTCCTGCTGGTTTTCCAGAAATCCTGTCTTATCTGCTGCTAATTACCTGGATCAGGTGTGTCTGGCCAGTAAGGAGCTTCAATGGCAGGTTGGTTGGAAAACATGCCGGACACCGGCCATTGAGGACTGCTTTTGAACACCCCTGTTCTAAATGTATAGCCTTGCATTCACATGCATAGTTTAGAAAAAAAGTGCATTCTACACCAGTGTTTAAAAAGTATAAGTATATGACCACAGTCAAACAAGGCACCATACATGAAAAGTTAAAAATTAAAATAAAAACATCAGGTAAAAGGTTAAAAAAGTAAAGATAAAAAGCATAAATAAGTGATATTAATAGGTAGAATCAAGGAGAAGAAGGATGACAGGACAGCAAAATCATCATGATAGAAACATGTTCGACTTGCCTTTTCTATTTTATATGTTGTAAATGTTTAAAAAAAGTACACCAATAGACACTGAAAAATATTAAAAATTCAGATGTCTGCAGGTAGATGTGCAGGAGACCTCTACATGCAGAACAGCATTGGTAGACATCTCATAGAGTAACAGAGTTGTCCTGTAGACATCTACAATAGATGTATTAGTTAAATAATAAATAAAATGGCATCTAATACATCTGTTGTAAATGTTAGATCAGTAATATACATACAGTACACAACTAATATGCATTTATTGCAGATACACATTAGATAACTATAGACATCATGTGTCCAATGGGAAGAAACAACCCAAATAGCTTGTTCACAATGAGCAAGGCATGGTGGGACCACGACGCAGTTAACTTTGGGAAAGAGATCTAAACCTCAATATTCAAAATACCTGTATGAATTTATGTCTTTCAGATGCAAAATGCATATCTATAGCTGTGAGCCATGAATGAAAATCACATTATTGGTGTTTTTCACATGTTCTTGTAGCATTTTTCTCAAGATGGAGGACATGTATAGAATAATTTAAGATTAAAACTGTTTCTGAGTATTTTTTTTTTCAAATTTTGTTGGATCAAGAGCAGATAAAAGCATTTTGATAGCTAATGTTGGCCAAAACATTAGCATTCACCTGAGTTTATGTCACTCTGTAACCACTAAGTACAAAATTACCATGGCTCTTAAAACCTTTTTTATTGAAAAAAATTTTAAAAAATCAATGGGCCTATGCCAAATCCTGTAAACAGATGCAGTAAATACACTTTATATTCAATTTTCATACATCTTAAATTTGAAAATATATCTAAAAACAATGTGTACAAATCATAAAATGTACAAAACATTAAAAAACAATAACATGAATGAATTCTTTCCAAATCAAAGCAAATACATTTTAAAACAAAAATTTTGAACTTGAAAGAAATAAACAGTAATGATTAAAAACTCATAAATATAAAGTTAAGCCCTGATAACTCATACAACTTCTCAGATTTACTGGGATATTAACCACAGTTGCAACAATATTATTTGTTCGATGCAAAAGGCTCCCATTTTCTGTTTGGACAAGAAGGGAAAAAAAAGCAAAATTAGATAAAGTAAAAATAAAACAAAGAGCAAAAAAAAACTCATGATGCTGCTTAACTGGCATAGCATCTCAAAGAGTTTAGGTTTAAGTTGAATTTTGAACTCCTCTCTTTGCTCCTATCTGAACTTCGAGGCTGTTGGAGGGTTGACTGACAGCTAGAAAAAGCCTTCTACCTCTGAGAATACGCGAATGACTGCTGGGGCTGGGATTTTATTATTATTTTTTTTTTTACAAATTTCTGAAAAGTAATTTGAAACTGCAAGGAAACAGAGAGCAGAGAGGAAAACGAAGCAGTCATAAATAACCGTAAATTATCCTTTAAGACACAAAGTGACTACATCAAGAAGCAAAGTGAAAGAGAATGGAAAAAACATGGTCACCAGAGAACGAAACACAAGCAAGGTTTGTAGCAGAAGCAAAGCTCATTTGGGGAAAAATGTAAAAAAAAATTACATTTTAATCATTTCAATAGGGTTTGAATGGTCATCTATGAGGTGAATCCTTTGCCATGAAGATGTTTGCATAGTGATTAGTTCAGCCAGTACACAATAAATAAGTTATTTCTCTAAGGAGGACAGTAGAACAACTAAGAATTGTCTACTTTGTTGTAAACACAACAAGCTGACTAAGAACTCAAACAGATGTTTAGTGTTTCTCAGTGGGACCTTGTTCGGAATTTATTCCCTTTGACTCTGTCCCTCCCCGAACTTCCTCGAACACCCCATTCCAGTCTTTTATTCAGAGTAAAAATGAAGGCATATATTTTAAAACCTAACAAATACTTAAAAATGCAATTAAAAGTGTAAGTCCAAAAGTATTAGTTAAAAATATTTGTAGGATTTTTGCAGCTTCTTAAAAATGTGTCATGTTTTTACCATTCTTTACCTGATTGAGTTTAAACAGACACTTCAATCTGTGACAACATTGTATTAAAGCTGAAGTTTTACCTTAAAATCACAGTAAATATTCAACTTTATTGCAGTTTTTAACCCCCCTGCAATGGAGAATAACAAGACAAACATAAAATTTAATGGCTGTTATCAGTGGGTAAGTTGGCTTGTTTTTTCATGGGATGAGAAGTTATAATAAAGTGGGTGTTTATATGTATTTTGAGAGAATTATGACACCAATAAATAGACGTTGAAGCTGGGTTAAAAGCTCACATTCGGTCTTGTGAACAAGTCTTTACACTCCTGTCCAATCACATCACTTAATGTTCTTGGCAATATTTGCATGACCCCAATCATGCAGAGAAAGATTAGCATGGGTCAAAGTTTTTGTTGAACAATCTGCTTCTGTTTCAAAACCATTTTCTATTATTTCAATGCAGACGAGGCACACTATAAACAATCTACTTTAACTATTACATTTCAATGCAGATATTTTATTCTTTAAAAAACATTAGCACAGAACTGATGTTTTTAAACCCTAAAGCACATAAAACATAGCTGGAAGAAATAATAAAAAAAATTCTGACAGTTGATGTTTGTTTTTTTTCCTTCTTTTTATTGAAGTTTACATGTAATAAACATGTTTTTTCTTATCTGACCTCAACCTCTTCAACATTTGCAGCTGAATTTTTCCTGAGTCCTTGGGGAAGCACATTCCTTCTGCTGCAGTTGTGCAATATCTGATAATCCCAGTCTCTGCAAGCTTTTAAATTAAATTAGGAAGTCCACATTTCTCCACTGCAGTTTTAGCAGAGAAAAACATGTTAAATCACACATTTAAAAGAAAAAAAAGCTAGGGTTTATTCTTCAGTTCTTCAGCTAACTCTTTATAAAACATTATTGGATACTATAACAAATAAAACATGTTATTTTTGTTTGTAATAATGTGTGCTGTAAGGACTGAAACAGTGGTGACATTCTCTCTTGGTCATACACATCACATAGCATTCCCCAAAAGATTTCTTCATTTTATCAGGGAAAACAAGATTTGCTGTTTTGATCTCTGTGTGAACAAACAGTGGTAAATTCAGACATTAAACACTGAAAATCAAAAAGTAAACCTAAAACGTTACAAAACGGAAAAAAAGATATTTAAATGTGTTTATTCCACACACTTGTGTTCAGGAGAAGTGACATTTGAAAGGTCTAGATTCACACCTTCTGATTCAGCCGACATTTGGGATTTTGAAGACACCTGCTGTGCGAAAGAGGAACTGGTTGGCTCATCCTCTTGGCTACTAACAGATACAGAGAGAGCTCCAAATGTTTTAGAAGTCCTCCTGATTGACATTGAATTTAGCATAATTATATACGCTATTCGATCTATCCATTTTTTGAAAAAGCCGAATTGCTTTCAGGAGGCTGCTGGAGCCTATCCCAGCTACTATTGGGCGAAGGCGGGGTCACAGTAGGGTGTAAATGAGATTCTCAGGGGGGAAAAAAGATTTGCTTATATTAATAAATGTACATGATTTCACACCATATTTAACATTATTTTTTATTTTACTTTTTGCATTACCCCTAATACAAAACATCTTGGGCGATTTCAGGCATAGTCCATGCCTGAAACCCATCAATGTATAGTGAAATAGTACAAAAAAGTGGCGAGCGCCAAACAAAAATTGAGCTTTTTGAAAATAACAACTGTAAAAATGCCTAAATAAATTATTCTTCTACAATTCATGTGATCTTTGGGGAACTGGACATGCCCTTGAATGGCGAACGCTGGTTTTTGTAGTTTGTTCAACATTCCTGGAGGTTCTTACTCATGTGAATAAAACACATTTCCCATGATGCACCGCAACTCACTGAAGCTTTCCTTTTCTTGTTAGCTAGTGCTGATAACCGACGAGCTCTCGCCAAAATACCCGCTTATTAATGAAAAACCACTAAACTGTTACTCAAGAACTCGATATTTTAGTCACCAAAGGTTCCGCTAAGGATACGAATATGGTAAAGTCGCCTTCATTATCCAATGTTTTGTATTTACGCCCATTACTAGTCTTTTAACATTGGTTTGCTAGCATCGAGTTGTACCGATTTAACGTTCAGTGAGTCACTGGACAGCATTTGGTTGATTTTGGAATAAGAAACACAAACACGAAATACTATTTATAAATGATTAATATTTTATGAATTCTGCAGAAATCGAATTGTTCTCGATTTGGGTCAAGTTACGGTTAAATGACGCTGTCAAACTAGATAAGCTAACATTAATGTCAGGCAGCCCTTGAAAACGCGTTGATGGTTCGTGGAATTGAATGAAACTGTACTATACTTTAAGGTTTTTGCTTTTTTGTCGTCTGTTAAATAATCTTTTTAACCTTTGTACTTGTTATAAATGTACGTTTATCTCATATATAAATTTTTTTCTTGTTTTAATTCCAAAGATCCGTTTCATCCTCATCCAGAACCGGGCAGGAAAAACCCGGTTGGCCAAATGGTACATGCAGTTTGATGATGACGAAAAGCAAAAGCTGATTGAGGAAGTGCATGCTGTGGTTACTGTCAGAGATGCCAAACACACCAACTTTGTGGAGGTAAGAAGTTTTCTATTCATATTTTTGACTGGCAATGCTTCATAACATTTGCATCAATTTTTGTTTAGCCCGATTTCTTTCATAAGTACTGCAATTGACTTTTTCATAGAAGAAAACGTGGCTTCAATTTGTCAACCTTCACTGATGCTTCAGTAGATTTGGTGCAAACTATTTTCCCACTGTATTTTACAATTTATGCATTCAAGCTAACAAATATTCAAACCCATAACAAATTTAAATAAACATTATTGAATCAGCAAGCTTCTAAAATTAAGAGTTTGAAAATATTTTTAAAATTCTATCAGGGGTTTGTATGGTTGTAGTTTTGTGGAGCATCTAGAGATAGATTTTAAGTCTAATTATTCAAAACGCTGATGTTATTTGCACGTATTTACATCTTACTAAGCATAAAAACCCATAGAAATTTATGTTGGCCACATGGTTAAGTGTTTCCAAGGCATTATGTTGTTGTCGTAGTAACCTAACCCTAACCCCTCCTCTGGGCTCGTGCCAGTAAGATTTCAGCACTGGCCACTCGTATTTAGAAAATAAAGTGTGAATTGTCACTTTCTATTCAAAAACAGCCTTCTTTGCCTTTTTTTTCCTCCACATAAAGTCACTTCATCTGCTTCAAAGCCTTTCTCACTTCAAATCCTCCAATTTCTTTCTTTCTTTTTTTTTGTTAATACAAGAATGTATTTCTTTATTGTAATAAACATAAAATTAACATGCTGTGTTTTGCCTTAAAGTCTGTCAGCCTATCCCCTAGTAAATCTTCTGTTGTCATAATATGAGAAACTCTATTATTAACAGACTTATTCCACTTTGTTCCCACAGTTCAGGAACTTCAAGATCATTTACCGGCGTTACGCTGGGCTGTATTTCTGCATTTGTGTGGACGTGACTGATAACAACCTGGCGTACCTGGAGGGAATTCACAACTTTGTAGAGGTAATTAAAACTCATGGTGCTCTGATTGTTTTGTTATTGAGTTCTAATATGTTTTATATGTCTGACTTTTTTTTTCTTTTCCTCCTGAAAAAAATCAGTTTATAGATGTAATTAATAAATTTATTGAAATAAGTTTGATTCAAAAAATTGTGTTTTATAACACAACCATACTCATAAAAGTCCATTTCTGTGGAGACAAATTTAGTTTTTGGGGGGGAAAGATACATTAATTAATAACATTTACTTGAGGCAAAGTTTTACCTATAATTTCAGGTTTAATCCAGCTATATAATTTGGTGTCCTCTTTTG
Source organism: Oryzias melastigma (assembly GCF_002922805.2). Classification (NCBI taxonomy): domain Eukaryota; kingdom Metazoa; phylum Chordata; class Actinopteri; order Beloniformes; family Adrianichthyidae; genus Oryzias; species Oryzias melastigma. Next base: position 15,830,083 of record NC_050524.1, on the reverse strand, counting down.
ACAACAGTGTTTTATTATTTAAAAAACAAGTGTGCAACATCTAGAATAAATAGCAATTATGTGTTTATCAGCAAACACATTAAGTAAACTCAAGGGAATTTCCAAACAAAGAGAATTAATGGTCAATAATTTGTTGGCTTTATTGTCACATTATAACAGTATTGTGCAAATTCCATTTATTTGGAAGCTTGAATAAAGAATCCCGTCACTTTAATGAGCTCACATTCAAAAGTCTCTTGTGATATTTTATTAATACTTTCAGCCATTGTAACAAAATGCTCTCGTCTCAACGAGCTGAAACCACCAATGAAGTGAGTCTTTCCTGATTCCTGAATTTAACTTTGGATTTTTCCTTTGTGTTCTGAAAGGTCCTGAATGAGTATTTTCACAATGTGTGCGAGTTGGACCTGGTGTTCAACTTCTACAAGGTAAGAAGATTTTCGTTTGTCCATTTGATTTTGTGTTATTTTATGAATGCCTTGTAGAGAAAAGAATGTTGAGGAGATTTTTTCTTTTTTGTCATATTTTTGAACTAAATTCAGTCTAGCTAACATTTCCAAACTCCCATTTTCCCCTTATCAGAATTCTGTCATGGTTAATTCACCTTTGAACATTTTAATGACAAAAAAGTAACGTTTTTAAGAAGAAATCTTTTATTTTGGAAATGAAACAATTTTTTTAAGACAAACAACTTTGCTCATGTTGTGTTTGTTATGAACAGTGTGCAGCCTGATTTACCATGACCCTCTTGGTTAGTATTTTGTTTTTTTTCTGACCTTCTCTGCTGTGTGTCTTTTCTCTCTAAGGTGTACACAGTAGTGGACGAGATGTTCCTGGCAGGAGAGATCAGGGAGACCAGTCAGACCAAGGTCCTTAAGCAGCTTCTCATGCTTCAGTCGCTGGAGTAAAAACAAAATCCTCGTTCCTTTCTGTCCACTTTTCTGCCCACCCAGCATCCGAAAAAATATATATAAATATATATATATATACTTTGTTGTGTAATGTCACTTAAAAGAAAAAATCCTTTAGTTTTTCAACATGCTGAGTTACAGCAGGCATGTGGAAGACGACTACACAACATTAACATTTAGACAACCTATTTTTTTTTTTTCCTCCTGCAGTTTTTATCTTAACCTCTGAATCATTTTTCACACTACATTTCAACATGTCAGCATTTCAAGTTTTAAAGAGGTTGGTTACCTTGAGATGGGTTATTCTTGATAGTTACCTTTTCGCTCGTGGCATTTATCTCCATGCTCAGTGGAAACAGTGACAACAACCTCTTCATTCCCACTTTAAACAAAGCCGTTCTTTAACAGCACTACGATTTCTAAAAAAGCACCATTAAAAACAGACCAGGCCCATATCTCATCAAAGTTCTTTAAATCTTCCAAAATAATGTCTTTGGGTGGCATTAATAGTTGTGTTAATGTGTAATGCCAACATGTGTAGATGTGTGTGAGTGATGACGGAGCCTGTAAGAGAATGAAGGATTACCAATCAAAACGGTGCTCTTTAGTTACTATTAACATTTAGAAATCGATAAAGATCCGGACATATAAAGGTGTGTTTATTGTCAAGCACTGCTTTGGAGTTTGCTTTGTGTGATCTGTATAAATATTGTGAAATGACTGGTCATGAAGATTACCTTCAAAAATATGTACTCGTTTGAGATCAATACATTCCTGCAGCATCGTATGATGTGCGTTTAAAATTCCAGAGTAACGTCTCTTTGGATTGCCATGTCTGGTGAAAATCCCATATTTTTGACCTTATTTAGTCCCGTGATATGTTAGACATTTTGTTTTTCACGAAGACAAGATTGAAACATGTACCCACCTCTCCTCGTCTGTGAGTTTAATGGAAGATGTTACTGTCTTAAATTCAGCTGCCTACATCAGCACGTCCCATTTTGTGTAAATAAACATTTATCATTCAGCTTTTCTCTGTTATTTCTTTGAAGTAACATTTACTGCTTTAAACTAAAAAAAAATGTCAGTACATGAAATATGTAAATTATTGGAGCACCATCTAGTGGTAAAACAGTAACAAATGTGGGGTCATCTGGAGTCTGTCTCAGGTCAATAAACCAGTCAATATATCCATTTCAGCTCCATTAAACCACTCTTACTCTTTCAACCTAAGAGCATAAATCTAATTAGAGACGGCCTGTATTTACTCTTCATTATATAAGCCTTCAGATATCCTAACAAACCTGGCAACCTTAAATAATGTCGAGCTAGAATCAGATTTCATGTCAAATTTGACATGTTCACACTGTAAATACTTCCTTTAAACACGGTCATCAAATAAACGGCATGAACTGAAAAACAAGCACTTTACTGGGAATTGCATAATCATTACAGTCAGCAACACTCCTAAATAGACAAATCTTATTTACAGGACGAAGTATCTGAGGTGTACAGTAGCATTTGAGTTTATTACATCACATCATTTACTGAGCGACTGAGTCAGATTCATCCAGGCTGGAACGAGTCAAAATAAATTATGAAAACATGGCGGCTTTAGTCCACAGACCTCCTTCCATACTCAACCGATGACCTGAAGTTCATGTAAAGGAATAGAAGTGATGAGAGTAGCTGCTGCCACTCCCCACAACTCAGTCTACACTAAATTACCCCAAACATTTCAACTGTAAGAATAAAAAAAACCCTCTACAATTAAAATCTTTATTACTTATACTCTTTAAAATAAAATGTACAATTCTTTAGATACAGTATATAAACAAAACAGACATTTTGAAAATAAAAGTGCACTTTCAGAGGAGAGAAACCCAAATTTTCTTTGACAGCAACACCTGCTAATTGACTACATTAGATTGTTCCATTCACCCTCCAGTGTGCTCACTCACTTTTCACATGCTGATGTTCACGCACGACGCTTCACTGGGTCATCATGACATGAAATCATTTTTTTAAGCTATTTTCCTCAAGGCCTGTTTAAAAAAAACAAACCTGAAGTGTGACGATGACTCAAGAGATAGAACGAGTCATCACTTCCTGTGCATGGCTTCCTATCAGCGATGTTTGGGCAACATCCGACCTTTATGGAGGCTGAACTACAAAAACAAACGACCATCCCTTGTGCTGCATGTGTTTACAACATTAGTCACAAGGGGAGATTGAAGAAAAAAAAAGTTCAACAGCAACAGCCAAAAGAAAAAACAGATTGAAACAGTTTTTAAATATAAATAAGTTAAATTTACAGACTTTGGGATCTTGAATGGAATAAAAATATTATTTTTGTGCTTCTTTAGCTACACAGTGGAGTGAGTAAACAAAATCCATTGAAAAGCTGGAATAATTTTAGGAATACTACACTATAAATTCACAAATTTTAAAACTCTGGATGGCCCAAATTTTAATTATATATATATATATATATATTCCTCCTATACTTTTACAGCTGACGCTCACCTTACATTCAATAGTTAGCAGGTTCAATGTTCAAGAAAACTTTGAAAAGGATAAAATGTGTAGTAGATTCTATATATTTTAAATTTCTTCAAGTATATATGTTTTAAAATACAAACTTTATCACAATCACATTTAGTTTTGGGCTTATCATCAATCATGTCAGGAGATGCTAAATAACAAGAGTGCTTTAACCAGTGACAGTAGGAAATTACAGAGAGAAATGTGCAAATGCAAAAAGCAAGGTTTCTAAAACCAGAATAAAAACAAAGAAACAAAAAAAGAAATCACAAAGTTGAACAACAGCAGCCCAGATGAACCACCATTGACTCGTCCTTGTCTGGTAAGCAAGTGATGGGGACATCGCTTCCTTATGGTCCCATCACGCTCACACTAAACGGGGATGCTTCATCCTAGATGCAGGGCTAAGATGGCACCCTCAGGTAAGGAGGCTTAGCGGGGGCTGTAGGGGTCTCCGTGACCTCACTCGTCAAGGTGATGTAAGGTGAGTGAGACTATAGGGTGAATGGTCACACACACCAAAAACACCTGGAGCTGAACTGAAGGACTGTACAAACAAAAACGAAAAGTCACATAAGGGATTTCTATGTTGGAAGAACTTCTGACAAGAACCATCACTGACCTGTAGGGGGCGTCCTGTCCACGTGGGCCTGCGGGCTCAGGTTAAGGCGTGGCCTGACCCCTAGCAGTTACACTGCTGCTTGTTCTGTGTTGTTGTGCCTCTGGGCTGTCGCAGCTGCCTTAGAGACGCATCTCCATACTGAATACCTGAACCCATCCTCTCCGGGTCCAGCTCTCCTGCAAATACCATGAGAGAGGAAGGGATAAAGAATGGGGAAAACATGCTACCAAAATGAAATGGGATAAAAAAAAATTAAAACAAAGAATTTTAAAGCGAAGAGCAACCTTTCTTCATGCTATCCTGAACAAGTTCAATTTTATTTCTTAAAAAAATCCTGCCATACTTTTATCCTGGAAACACACAATTTTACTAACTTTTAACTTTTGGAGCTCAATACCTATGAAAAAGTTTTTGTGAAAGTTTTTACAACTATAAAACCTAACTGAATTCTATAGCAATTTTTCTGAGAATTCTTATGAAATAGTGCTCTCCACGTGTTCTGGTGGCATTTTTCTGATTATGGAGACATATTTCAATGTAAATTAGGCTCAAAATGGAATTCCTGAGAATGTTTTACTCAAATTATTGCGATTTAGGAGCAGACAAAAAAAAAAAAAACGTATTTGTTGCATAGAAAAGATGGTGGTAGACGGCTAGAACCATGTAATCCATAACTCAAAGCTGCATGTCTGAATAGCTCAAATATTGCTCTCCATTTTTGTTGCACTGGTATTGTTAGGTCTGGAGTGTGAGAGGCTGTAAGCTAGAGGGAAAGTGCGTAAACTGAGAGCTCAGTTATGGGTGAGAGGAAGAGGGGGCGGGCTTACTAAGTAAGCAGCAACCCACAACTCAGAGACAAATTTCTTAAAGAAATACTGCCGCTCTGCAGAAACTACGTCCTAGAAAACGAACGGCATAATCATAATGAAAAGACAACCGGGAACACCTTTAAAATAATTCAAAATATGTTCCGAGTGGGACTTTAAGGTATTAAATCTTTTGTCAGAGAATACAGAAAATGTTTAAAATGTCAATTTGGTCATCTTAAAAATGTAAATTGATCAAATACTTGTGCCTATAAAGACAAGCCTCTTGAACAAAGACTAAAGTGTACCTGAGTCTATCTTGTTGAGGATAGTGCGGGCACACTTCAGGAAACCCTCCTCCACGTTTTCCCCTGTCAGTGCACTTGTTTCTAGAAACATCAGTTCTGTGTGGACAGAAAACAACCGCATGATGGTCAAAGGGGGAAATGAAGCATAAAATATGGTCAGCAAATAGACAAATATTTCTGGACTGATGTGATGCTAAATCTGTTCAAGATCAGTTACCATTTTCCTGAGCGAAGCGTGAGGCTTCCAGGAAGGTCACCTCTCTGTCTGCGTCCAGGTCTTTCTTGTTGCCACACAGAATGATGACGATGTTGGGGCTAGCGAGCGTCCGTGCATCAGTCAGCCAGTTGGACAAGGCGTTATATGTCTCTCGGCTGTAAAACAGAGACCAACACGACATGTGTTCACACTTCTGTGGTTGCAGAAGGAGTTCTCATGAGTTTTAAAGCCCAATGTGCTGACCAAACCCTGATTTCCATGGTAACATGAGGTCCGGAGAGTGGGACAGAAGGGTGGAGGCCTAGACTCTCGATGCTGAACAGCTGCTTTCAATAACTAGTAAATCTGACGCAATTCCGATGGCCCAACTCCAGCTCATGTTTCTCTCGCCTCTCTCCATTGTTTTCCTCCACTTCCTCTGCTGTCACTCTACCTGGGGGTTTTTGTTGATGGACTTCTGCCGTCCAACACAGAACGCTCCAGCATCGCTTTATAGCTGCCATCAAATCTGTGCTCCACCTCCGCCCTTTTGCAAAAGCTAATGCCTTCTTACAATTGCAAACTGTATTACATGTCTGTCGAGCTGCATTAGTGTATCTGCTCCATCTGGACTCCCCAACCCCCTCTATCATAACACAGTTTGAGAAATACAGGCCTGCTTCTGGCTTTTCCAACTGACTGCATGAATCTTCAGTAAATCCAAAGAGATAAATAAAGACGTACATGGATCTATTCGTCTGCAAGTGGATGCATCAGAATGGAGCAGGAATTCTGTGGCTCGCCCTAAAACCCAAATAGGCCCCTTTTCAAATTCAAGATTCACGGTTTGAATAAAGAAATACTCAGAAATGCATTTTAAATATACGTGTCCTTCATCATGAGAAAAATGTGATAAGGACATGCATCTGAGTGGGTCCAAAATGTGGCATTTTTGTGGTTTTGATGATATTTTGAAAACATTTCATCATCTACCGAAGCAGAAAGTTGGAGAATTTGTTGCAGGTTTCACCTGACTGCATAGCGTTTGTTCAAAGGTGTTGGGGTGAGTGGGAGCAGGGACAGCTGTACCTTGTAATATCGTAGACGAGAAGGGCTCCAGCTGCTCCTCTGTAGTAGCTGCGTGTCACTGAGCTGTGAAGAGAAAGCAGGCCCTCTGCTCAAAAGGGACGGCAACAGCACATCATGACAGGAAATGCAACTGAGGGGGTAAGGGGAAATAAAAAACAAAGAAAAGAAGAATGAAGTACCGAAATCGCTCTTGTCCAGCAGTATCCCAGATCTGCAGTTTGACCGTTTTCCCACCAACGTTGACGACCCTGGAACCAAACTCTACACCGATGGTGTGGTTGGAGTCCTGCTTGACTGAAGGAAAAAAACACGACAAATAAATACACAATTATGAGGACACAAGCAACACTTTCCAAGAACCACACAATTATACTTTTTGACCTACAACAAATGACATGCTTGTTTATAACCCACAAAGCTCTTATGAGCAAAGAGTTAATCATCTGGTAATTAAAAAATAAACAAATACTTCTTACATTTGTTCTCAATGAACTGGTGGAGAAGGCAGGATTTTCCCGTCCCAGCACTGCCGATCACCAGAAACTTGAACAGGAAATCTGAAAGTGGATGAAAGTCCAACACTGTCAGGAGATCTGGGAGCCTTTAAATCGAATCTTAGCCCTATAAAAAAAAAAAACACTACTCACATTAGAAATCACAATGTGATTTAGCAATGTGATCCTGTCTGCAGGCTTTCAGCAATGCTTCATTAACTCCAGTTAAAAATGCTCGTCTACAATCTGATAACTGAAAACGAGATGGATATTTATCCATCGTTTATCAGAGACTGAGCAGAAAGAGTGAGATGTTGTTGTTTTTAATAAAAAGAGGACCTTTGCTCATTAGACAACCACCCAACCCACACGTACGATGTGAAATGAGTCAGGCCAAAGACATTTGAAGCAATCCAAAGTGCAGACATTACTGTGTGTTTACAAAGGAACGGTGTAGTGCAGCAGCACACAGAAAAGTCCAACATTTTTTAAGCTTTTGAGTCACTGTCCACTAGAAAATGTATCTATTTTTACCTTTTAAATACTTTTTTTTTAATGAGTCTAACAAAAAAGGACCATGTGGAACTGAAAAAGATCCGTCTCTAATTCAGAGAGAACCGAGACTCCAAATAACACATTTCCTCCTTGAATGCAAAGACTGTGGTTTAGACTTTAATCTTAAACAAAGTGTGCAGAGAAGCAAGCAGGCAAATGATTAGTGACTTGTGTGAATGTTACATGTCATCATGGTAACAGCCCGAGAGTTTTCAGATGCTCACTAAGTCAACTAAAGCAGCAGCTTAAAAAAAAAGAGATTACATTGCTTTTCAGTTCCTGTGAGGTTTAAAGAGGTTTTTGGTGTTTCTAGAATCTCCTTCACACTCATGCAATTTAGTATTTAAACAGGCGTTTCCTTAAAGGCCAAGTCCAATGAAAACTGTTTTTTTAACATGATGGAGGACATATATAAAGGAAATTTTGAGATCAAAACTGTTAATTGTTTATTCAAATTGTGATGAATCAGGAGCAGATGAAAAATTGCTGCTGAAAAAGCTTTTAGTTGCTGGAAATCAGCAGGAGAGGCGCTTGCTTTCACACCAACAGTCCCGGAGTTTCTGATTAACTCCTGCCGCTCTGCACAAAATACATCCTAGAAAATGACACAGGTTTTTCTTGATTTTGGCTAAAAAAGACCACTGGGAACGCTTTTACAAAAGATCAAAATGCAATTGGAGTGGGACTTTAAGCAGCACAGGTAGAGGTCAAAACGATGACAGCAGGGAAGCGAAGTGACTTCCAGTTTCACTGCTTTACTGTGGTCACGCTTACAAATCAGCCACACATTCCCAGTGGCTGTGACAGCGGAACTGGCGGAATCAAAGGCGAACAGATTCCTTTCAAAAGCTTGCCTTGGCACTACACGCAGCCATCAAGCTGTCAAATATGTCAAAGCATTGGGGGAAAGCACTGCTTCTCCCCTAACAGCAGCCACTTGGGCAACTGTATTCTATTTGTTCAAATATTAAATAACCCCATGAGGTAAGAGAGTAACATGCACTCAAAGTGACACATGTATGATACTTCCGACATGTCTTCACATCTCCTGACAGACGACAGTTTGAATGTTAGTAGACTTTAAGCAAGAAAAATTTCAAACACAAAAAGAAACTTGAAAGCGAGCGGAATTGGTTGACTTTTCTAAGCTGCTTGAAATGATGGATACATTTAGAAAACATGCTAAGGAACCTCATATGCAACTGTTTAACCCTTAGGAGAAAATTGAGATTAATAAGCTATTACAGCAACTATTAGCCACTTTTTTTTTAATAAATGTTGCCTGTGTGGATAAAGTATCATGCAAGAAATATGAGGTAAAAACAGCATGGAAGAAGAAGCAGCAGCAGATGGCATATAAATGTGAGTGTAACATGAGACAACGAAGCCGGGCCTCTTTCAAAACCTTCCCATCTTTCTTATCTAATAGGCAGTGTCGATTTTATGGTTATACTGTAAACAAATATAATTATGATTTTTAGATATATATATATTTTTGTCAGAATTAACATATTTTCCGTTTAAACTTAATCCAAAAATCAACCCTTAGAGATTTTAGGATTAACTAAACACTTAAGCTGTGTAATAATGCATTTTCAACATTTACCTAAGCATTTTTTAATGCATATCACCAAGATAATAAAGTGCAAAATTGACTAAATAGATTAAAATTAAGTAAAGCTTCTACTATGTTGTATCCATTTAATATTTCGTTCCTTTTGTTTTAAATACACCACTTGTTTTGCAGTTTCCCTCTTGAGGTGAGATCAAAGCAGCTGTTTCTCCACAGGTAAACAACAAGCTCTGGCTTTCCTCACTTCCTCTAACAGAGGCCATGTTTTTATTTGCTCATCTGCAATTAAAACACACTAATCTAACATGTTTGCTCTCAAGATTATGATAGAGGCACAAGCTTCTGCAAACACCATATTCGTGTATCGACGTGTGATTTTTCTCATTAAGTGTAGTTAAGTCAACTTTTCCCTGCACCATCACCCCATCTCATCTGTGAGATTCCGTTACTAACCGGTTAGCGGAAGAAATCGAGCTCCCCCCTGTATAGTCAGGTAAACAGTAAATAAACTAAAATGAGATCATTTTAGTCTCAATTGAAGGTGATGAAACGGAAATAATGCTTCCCTGTTCATCATATAAGCTACAAACATGTTAGCAGCGTGCTAACGACTAGCAAGAATGCTAAAAAGCCAACTTGTTAAAACAGCAGTGAGGGCTAGCGAGCGTTCATTTAGACGCTACTTCCGCGCGAAGACGTACCGTATGTCTCAGACATGTCGACCCTCACTGTGGAAAGGAGGCCTTTAGGACTCTAATGCTATTGTGACGGTTGCGTGATGGCCGTGTAACACCTTTTCAGGGTGTTTATCTAACGATGCTAGAGATTTCCTTGATCCTTATCGAGCTTCGACCACAACCAAACACAGACGCTGCGTGCTACGTCACAGGCGTCCGTGCGGTGCTGCGTTCAGGTACTGTCGTTTATTTGAAATTTTCTGACAATAAAGCTCAAATTTAATATTAGAAAAAAAAGAATAATTGTTTAATTTTTCCCAGAATAAAATATGACCCACCCTAAAAAGGGGGAAAAGGATTAAAAGTTAAATGAAGTTGGCTATGGAGGTTTTTAGGTCATAATTCAAAGTATTATGAAATAATGTACTCAAAATAGACAGAATAATTTATTATTTTAAACAAATCGATTAAAATTGCAGCCAGCTTTTAGTATTATTCAATTAAACAGGAAAATGTATTTATGTTACAAAATAATAGATTAAAAAATTGAGCTTTTTCTAATTTTTCTAATATCTAAAAATACATTCATTTTTTTCCACAAACAGTATATTTGTTTGTCAGCATATTATTCTAAAATCTAAAAACACTTAAACAAAGTCAATACTTTTTTACAGAGTAAAAAGTAGTTTCTCATATCTTAAAAACCTAAAACAGATTTTTTTTCTTTCACAAAATATTAGATTAAAAATCGAGACAATTTTTAGTATTTGTCTATTATCGAACTCTAAAGCAAGAAAACTACCCCTTATATATATATATGGTTGGATAAGATTAAAAATACTCAAGTTGTAGTGTTATTATAACTCATAAAAAAATAGCAAAAAGCAAAAAATATTCATAAAAAATATCCCAACTTATTAGATTGAAGATAGAATCAGTTTCTAGTATTATTCAGACATAAAAAAGTACTAAAATAAGAAAAAAAAATATTTGCCCCCCAAAACTGTTGGATTAAGCTTCTACTTTGCTTTTAAAAGAAGAAAAAACACTTAAAATATGGAACAAAATAGTCTTTCATTTTCTGTTTCCTTTATATTGTGGTTTAAATCAGTCAGCACAAATTAGTTAAACTGTTTTCTAATTTAAAATAGAAAAAACATATGTAGGAGCTTCTGTAAGTCTGATTTAAGATGAAAATAATCTTTTGGAAATAGAATACCAATAGAAGTTGTTCAAAGTCTAGTACATTTAAACAACAGTTCTCTACCAAGCAGTAACTTAAAAAAATTCTGCTCAAGAATTAAATAAATATAACTAAATCCAATGGCTATAACATCCTGCTTACATTTTTGCTTTACCATAAAAGTTTCTGTTTTTTTTCCCTGTAGTTCATAAAAATGTAGTTTTTTAAACTTCTCACTTGTGACTACAACTCTTTTTTTCAAGTATAGATTTGTCATTTTGATCAAGAAATGGCAACTTTTCCTGCTCTGTAAAAAGTGCTGTAGCTCGCTATGTATCTATGGTAAAAAAAAAACAAAAAAAAAACACAAGTTTCTGCATTCTGAATTGATGTGCAAGGTTATGAAAAGTAGAGACAATTTCCATCAGCACATATGAATGGACTGTGGCTTTTATAGCTTTGAATTACTTTATTTATTACATTTCAAAGCATTTGAAGTAGAATGTTGTTCTGTCACGGATGTTTTTTCTAAAGATTTGTAAATATTGCTTTGTGGAAAATTGGACACATCCATTCTAGAAACCAGGGCAGGATCAGTTGCAGGGTTAACTGAATTGAAAATAATATTTGTAAAATTGTGGTCAGTATGTCCTAGATTAGGAAAATTAACATTTATATGCTGCTGTTTTACATGTATATGAAGCATTGACTGCATAATTTGTCTGACTCGTGAGCCCCCAGCTCAACTGCCAAGCGCTGGAGTTCACTCTGGTGGACGAGAGGGTCATGTCCCTCCACCTTCAGGTGAGGGACAGGTCTCTGACTGGTTTTGACTTATGGGCCGAACAGCAGTTTGGAGTACCCAGCCTTCTTGGTGTCTCGCGGAAGAGTCAGAGAAAGTGCCCTACATGGGTCTCAATTGTCCTCCAGGGGGACATCAGTGCGCACGTGAGCAACAACAGTGGCACCTGGAGTGGCGTGACTAGTCGGAAGAACTTCCCTGATCTGAACCCAAGTGGTGTTTTGTTATTAGACTTCTGTGATCATCATTGTTTGTCCATAGTGAACACCATGTTCGAGCACAAGGATGTCCATCGATACATGTGGCACCAGGACACCCTAGACAGGAGGTCGATTTTAAAGTCGTTTCATGTCACCTTCAGTCGTGTGTCTTGGACACTCAGGGAAAGAGAGGGGCAGAGCTGTCCACTGATCACTATGTGGTGGTACCTGGCCCGCCAGCGAATCCAAGTTGGATTCGTTGTCATCACAGTAAGAACGGAGTCCCAAACACAAAAACCCAATAGGAGCTTCCTCTGTAGGGTGACTGGGCGCTCCCTTAGAAATATGATGAGAAGCTCGACCACCCTGATGGAGGTCACAGTAGAGCTGCTGCTCCTCCCCTCGTTTGTGTTCCAACAAACAAGTGAACAAGCAATAATAACAAATAATTTCACATTTTAGTTTTATAAAATTCAGACCACTGTTGTTTTTAAGCAACAAAATAATACAAATGGATGATTATTAGAACATTACACTGCATTGTACGGTAACATATCTTTGCGAAATTCAAAGTGTTTCCACACATTGGACTCTAATGATGGATTGATCATTTTTGTTGCCATTACATGTGAGTTGTTATAGTAAAATAAACCTACCGTGTCTCAATCCAGATGTTTTTTTCCAATACTGATATAATCGATTTATTTAATTTTGAAATAATTTTAATCCATCTGGTTGAATTGTGGGAATTAAATCGATTAACTGATTAAGTTGATGGATCATTACACCCCTATCACATACAGTTTAGAATGATTAATTGTTTTTTGCAGTCATTGAGTAAATTGGTAGTTTCAGCATCTTTTTCAGTCTTTTAAAACTTTTCTTTCCTTTTCTTCATGTAGTATTTACAGAAAAAACAACATTTACACTCTATCACCATCAGTAATTCTTTTTAGATATTTTGAAGATGTATCCCCGCTTTTAGAGCAAACTGAATTTTACTTGAGAAAACAAACATAAGTGTGTGAACTTTGTATTTGCAGTGCCCCTTCAATCTGAATGCTTCAGTACAAAGAAAAGCCACAAGGTGGCAGAAAAGGAAAGCAAAAGGCAGACACCAGTGTGAGGACTTACTTATTTTGGACATTTTCAGCAAATCCTGCAATAGTATAACAATTTCTGTGGTGCATGATGAATTTTTTTACAACTTTTTTCAATTTCCAATACACCAATTGACCATTCATGCAATTTTGCTGAAAATGGATGTAGTGAGTAAGACTATGGTATTGCTCTTAAATCAATCTGATAGGCAGACATATGATTAAAGCAACAACATCACTTGTAGAAATAATTGTTCATAGATTATCTTTTAAGGATTTCTAGGAATGAGGAATATTTTTTCCCCCCTGATTCATTCATCACCTTATGCTGTCTTTATTTAGGTATACACACAAACTCACAAAGAGCCCAGAGCGGGAAACGCAGGGCTGCTCAAAGGCAACAGGTGATAAATTACAGAGTCTCCCTCCCTCCACTATCCCTCAGAGTTCCTCTCTGCCTTTGTTCCTCTTTGGCAGATCCACTCATCCTTCCCAGCCTTGTTAAAAGCTCTTTTCACTGAGATTAAAGGTAAAAGGAAACACAAGGCTCAGCATCGTGTGGGGGCACGGATGTTTTCCTAAGGTGGGCTTCAAAAAAAAAAAAATTCAGGAAGGCTTTTACTTCTGGTGTTTTCCTTTGTGTGAGCCTTCATGCACATTGTGTCTTTGTTTCCCCTTTGTCCTTGTCTTCCAGGTGTCGTCACCGGGGCAGGTATTTGTTTTGGCCACACCACAAACAGCGTGATTGTTTGTATGTTTAAGAGTCAAATGTTCTCTCCCAAGTATTTTAGAGGCCTACAGAGTTCAAAGACTGTCAGGGAGACTTGTCGAACATAAACACAAGAAAATTATTGCATTTAAGAAAAAAAAATCTTATGCTAAAGGTGGTTTCTGACCCAGGATCAAAGCTGAAGTCTTCCTGATGAACACATCTGGGAAGCCCCATGTAAACCCCTCATGATTTAAACTGTTTACACCAAACACTGAGTCATTTTCCGGAGTGAATCACCTCTTTGAGCAGGTAAACTCTGTGGTTTGCTGGTATCGCTGCAAACGCCAAAGGCTTTTGTCACATCACGAGAAACACCAGGAGATTCCCGATGACCTGCTGCTTTATGCACAGACCTGACTGCTTTGAAATAAGGGTCATTAAAACATGACACGTCGGGAACAGACGCAGCCTAATGGATTAATGAGCTGAAACATGACGAAGAACTTTAATAAGTCAGAAGCATGTATTTAGACTGAACCCTCGCTGCTTTTGCCAGATCTAAAACCCTCCAGTCAAACCTCCTCAGACAGACTGACGTGAGTCGACGTGGAAAACAAACCCCACCGGTCTGATTCTGTCAGGTGGGGGAGCCTACCCTGCACAGTAGTGTGTGTGGAACTCCTTGTTTGCACACCATGACATCCACTTCAGTTTCCACTCCACCTCCCATTGCTTAATTTTTGCACAAACATATAAGCAAAGCTCAGCAGGCTTTAAAGCATGGCAGGGAGAGCAACAGACAAGCAAATGGCATTTAACTAATGAAAAAATAACATAAGTACAAGCTTATGATAGCAGGTTATCAACTTTTGCACATGAAAAGCCAGAAAATAAGCAATTTTTATGACTTGCAAGAGAAATTCCAGCCAGGAAGGATAAATACAATGCACACCTTTGATATTTTAACACAGATTTGAACTGTACTGTGTGTACTTTATTTCTTTAATCCTCTCATTGTAGGTTCACACTAGGTGGTCATGAATGGGTGGGCTCTCAGAGTAGAAGAGAACACCAACAGTACTAGTGAGGTAAAACACTACAGATGAATTTTTACAAATTTTAATTCAGCCCTCTGGTAGGTTTGTGTGGTATAATAATAAAAAGATCATAAAAGGCTATGGAGGTGAGTGACACTGGATAGGGAGCCTTTAAAGATTTTTTTTTCACTTAATTTGCAAGGAAAAAAAAATCAAACCAAAAAAATCTAAAGTCATTGTAAATTTTGTAAAATTTAAAAAAGTGCCAAACAATCTTTTTCTATTTTTAAATTTCTGTCAAGTTAAAAGAAAGGTGTCATTGTGCTTTGTTGACTTGAGTTCATTTTCTTCTGAATATTGATTCCTTTTTATAACTTTTTGGTTGCTGATTTATTAATTGATGTCTCTTCTCATGGAAAGCTAACTCTCACATGAGTAGTATGATCTCTAACAAGACGAGATTTGTGTTATGAATCATGTGAGAAAGCTTCAATGTGCATTTCCAGCTGAAAAGTTGAAAGATAAAAGATTTTTATTTCTCTCAGCTGTTTCAACAGAGCAGTTTCACACCAAAATAGGAGACATGTGTGTTGGTCCACAATGCAGAAATTTCACAATAAAAGGTTTAAAGGGGCCATACCATGAAAATTCTACTTTTTGAGGTTTTTAGTGCATTATACTGTTTATTCCTCACTATAAGGAACCTCAAAGCGGTATTTTGATTCGATCATGCATTTAAGAGTAATCCTGTAGAAACCTGCGAGGTCTGCAGCAGTCCGTCGCTTACCCACGAAAACGAGTGGTTGGAAACGTGCTGATGTAAGCACGATGCCAACTGCTTCCTCCAGGAAGAGTCTGCTCTGACAGCTCCGCCCCCAGACTAACACAACCCTTGATTTCTCCACTGAGCTAACGGTGATCAGCAAAAAAAACGTTCAATTTAGAAGGAGTATAAGTATATCTTCCAGTTGTGTCTTGTCTTCAATAAATTCCAGCTCAGAGTTCTTCGTTACTTTAGATGCGGGCTCCTTTAAGACCCCCCCCAACCTGGTCCGGCACAGTCGTGCATAAGCTCGTGTATCTCTGTTATGAACCAGTTCAGCGATGGCCAGGGCTCCTAAAGGCAGATATATAGTACTACATCCATCTTTGGAGAATTTTGGATCATTTTCGTGGGAGAAATGCAGACGCACGGCTTTCTCTTGGATGACGTCATGAAACGGGCAGCAGCCACACGCAGCGCCAGGCGGAGCTTCAGGAATCGAATTGTTTTATTTCCGGGTTTGAATAAAATAACTAATATTTCATAATTATTTTTGTAGTGTTCCAAAGGTAATATATGATCATAAACATGGATATAGGCTGAAGAAAATTATAGTATGGCCCCTTTAAAGATTTTTTAAAACTCAAAAAATTAATATATATTTGTATCGTTTATGTAATTTATTTAGTTTTGTCAAGATGTTGGTGGATTTACTGTAGCTAAAAACCATTTGTTTTCTCATTTTCAGTTGTTTTTCACTTTATTTTTTTAAGAAACTGATTTGAGCCTAAAGCGTTTGTCCTAAAGCTGTTGAAAACTGATAATGCACAGTGACAAATGCTAAATATTTATTATGTCATAGGTTCCATGCTGTGTCAACCCACAGAACCAAAATTGGGATGTTGTTGAAGATATTAAATGCACATTAGGATTAAAAGAAGACACTTCACTCTAAAATACGATTCAGAGGGATTCTAAAGTCATTAACAACAACAGTAAATGTTGTGAGTCAGATTCTTGGTTGTTTGTGTGTTTCGTCACATTGATAATCCCTGTCCTTTAAACTTCCCCCGAGATCTCTGTGCTCCAGCGGGAAATTCAGAGCCGAACTGCCAGATATCAACTCCTTACATGTTCAGTAAGTGGAAAGAACACCAAATCTATTCCACATGAGCTGGATGGCTGAACTTAGGATTTATGATCCTTTTAAATGAGAATTAAGAAACGCTGCTGTAACTCAAAACATCAAGAGCATTATAAAAGCGTTCACAACTGTTATTGTGAAACACACTTCAGTCTGGCCGTGACTGAAAGTCTTGAGTTTTCAAGAGAGAGGTTTCCTGACAGCAAACAGCATGAGGTGTAGACGTGGACGTGAGAGATCAGAGGTCAGGATCTATTGTGGAAAAATCCAGCTGACCTCATCGATGGTAGATAATTATCCCGGCCCCAGCGGCATCCTCCATATATCTTCCACCAGCAGCAGGGCTCAAACGCAGTTCACTTCACCTCTGCATCACAAATTCTGCTCTCTTATCTCAATGTCAAACAGCAGCCCGGAGGGAGAGCAGGGGAGCCAAAGGTTGTTTGTCAGGTGTTTGCAGCAGGAAAAAAGAGTTGGATTCTGTTTGTTTTGGGGGTTGCAACATCTGCTGTTGTTTTTTTTCCCATGTTGGATTTGTTTTTTGAGCAACTGACAAAAATAATTAGATTATGGTTTCAACTTTTTTTTATGAAAAGGGATACAGATTAAAACAATAAAAACATACACATCAATAGATACAAAATTTGCCTGTCTTTTAGAGTGAAATAGACCATTTTCACACAACATCATGCAAAATGGCGAGTTTGCAAAGTGACTTCCTGTTTAAAGCTGTCAGGTGAACACTGTTTAAAGTCGTTTATGTAAATAATAGCTGAACTAACTGTACATTAAATTAGTTCATTTTATAAATGTCCTACCTGGTTGTATTTGTTTTTCCCCTCTTAGATCAAATGTCAGTAGTCCTGCCAGCAGAACGCTCCACAACTGCTTCCCCAAAATCATATTGATGATATTGAACGAGTGGTGGATTATTTCTGTCTGAGAACCTGATCATTGTTAGACGGTTACAGATACTGCATTGAAGGCTGCTTGTTTGATTATGAAGATAATTAAGATGTTCTTCGTCTAATTTATGCTAATGCTAACGCTAGCTTTCCATGATGGGGATGAGATGTAGAGCTGCAGTCAGAAGATCTATTCTGCCCAGTTAAAGTACATGTCTGTGCTCACAAAATCACTAAACAGAGCTAAAGTAAGACAATTTAAACATGTCTTACAATAACGAAAAACTAATAACTGTTGTGTCTTATCCCCGCGGGATAATAAAGGCAAACAAGGATAAAAAATAATTTTAAACCATCAAAAATATACATAAGGAAAGATTTATTCGGACGTCATTTTCAAAAAGCGTAGAGCTAAAATTTTTTCCTGGGCACTCTTATTTTGAAATCTGAAAATAGGTGGCTTCATAGTGGCACCTAACATAAAGAAAAGTAAAGATTCCTATTTCTTTACAATTTCCCCTAAAATACCCCCTAAAACAGCAAATACCTCTTATTACAACAACTAAATTCAGCCTTGGAAGCAGTTAAAACACGCACAGCCAACATGCAGAACTGTGCATCTTGGCTGCTCCTATTACATGTGGCCAACATGAATTTCCATCAGTTTTTTCCACTTAAAACATATGTGAATGACATCAAGCAAAATAGAACACTTTAGAATAATATCTGCTCAAATGAAAGGTCGGCATTTTTTAAATAGAACCTCAAATATTGTATGGTTATTCAAATTTGTATTTAGATTTGTGAACCATCTAAGACAGGAAATGAGATACAGTTCGACAGGACATTCATAAAATAAATATTGTACATTTTTCGGTTTAAATTGGTAAGCTTACCTTATGTTATGTGCATAAAATTGCTTTACACACCTGTCAGCCTTGTCGCTATTTTGTCTGATGTCACCGTTTTAGTCCTGTCTGTTCTTACATTTTTGCAAAAATGTCTCCACCAAAAAATATTGCTTTCCCACCTAACATTTGACAATTCTCTGGATTTGAAACAGTGGTCCTCCTTAAAACATGGTGTGTTGATTTGATCTCAAAAGTCAAATTTCTGCCTCAGGTGACCAGCACAGTTTCATCTTCTCTCAGAATTTTTAATTTTTTTTAGATTTTCTCCAGCAAACTCTTGAGCGGCCGGGATTTGTTGGGACCTTGCAGGTGCTGGAGGCGTTTTGCTTTGTGCTGTATTTTTTTGTTACCGTTTCATTTCTTGGCGACTTTGATTCCAGCTCCTTCAAAACGAACAAAAACCTTAACCTGATTCCTCTCTGTTTCTAATTAACCTGGTTTCTTAAATGTAAACCAGAACACTAGTAGATGAAGAGCTGTGTACATGCATCCAATAAAACTCCACAGAGTGACTTTATTTTTTTAAACCACACATTATATACAACATTAACATTTCATGTACATTTGTGGCTCATTTTTACTCACCTTTTTGACATGTTTCATTTGAATGGCCCTACTCTGTGCTGTAACTTCAACCTAACATTAAATTCATTAGCAAACCCTTACACTCCACCAGCTTAAATAAAATTGCAACACTTTTGTTTGGCAAGAAAAAGTCGACTGATGCAAGCTTTTGCTTTGAAAACATTCTTTTTCTCGGCTTATCTCAAATGTACCCTCACCAAGTTGTTATTTTCCCGTGTTTGATCTGTTAGTTGTGTCAAAGCTTGGAGTCAGATGCTGCAAAGTGTTGCTAAATCCCAAGAAGAAAGACATTTTCACATGATATTTCAATTAGTTGCATGCCCTGATGCTTCCCCTCCTTTTGGGGCCTGGTTGAGTCCATCAATCACAGTGTCAGAATGCACGCATACTGGATGTAACTTGCTGAAGAATCTAAGCATGATGTCATTTGCTGTATGTGGAATTCATAACGATCTGCTGTGAAGATGTTTTAGGTCCTCAGGGATTAAAAAAAAGTAAGAGGTAGTTCATCTAGCTTGACTGTTGCAGTTTTTTTTTAAAACATATTCATGTAGAGATTGTTCTGCTGATTTTGAATTTGTAAGCACAAAAATCAAAAGACTCCATCAGAAGACATTGTGGTTTACAAGAGCAGATGTTTGACGATTTGACGTCAGATCTTTGTCTCTCTTTAAAGCCTCAGTACCATCAACCTATCACTCCAAACAGCATTTATAGTACCTTTGGTGTAAGAGGGGATTGCATACTGATTATTATTTATACAGTCTTTCCATTTGATGTGTTTTTTTTTTCCTTTAACTGCTTTGTTTTCCACTTGCTCTCCGACATCAGAGCTCATCCGTGCAGTCTCCTTCACCTCCCGCAGGCACAAACATGAATCAAAATCCTCCTTTTTTCCCTTTTTGTTCTCACACCTGTGAAAAGGTTGAGAATGTATCATCTTCTCATAAATATGATCCTATCTAAGATATCTAAGCGAAGAAAAACTTCCATTACTGTACTTATGTTTTTCAGATAATTAAAATTACATTTTTGGCGAGAAATTATGATGGACATTATCTGACAATTAACAAATAATTGGATTTGTTGTAACAAAAAGCAACCAGAAATAGGTAAATATATATATATATATATATATATATATATATATATATATATATATACAGTGTATATATTATGCAGTCTTAGGCAGTTGTGTAAATCAATGTCACCTCCTGGTAATGAAGCTAAAAATATGATACATGAGCAAAAGATTTTCTTGCAAGTTCCTGCTGGTTTGTCCTGCAGCAAACGTTGGTGGGAGATAACAGTTGTCATGATGAAATGATGTCAGGGGTTGTGATAGATGACATCTCTGACCAAAACACCCAGAAACTCCAAAACAGAACCATGAGTGATCTGCTAAATTCTGTTATCAAAATAGCTTTAAAATATGTCATGATCTACTGTCCTAAACCGACAAAAAGGTCAAAAATAACAGACAAAACAGAGGAGGAAAAGTAAGCAGCTGCAGAAAAGTATTTTTAGTTCAAAGAACTTTGACGATAATAAGAACCTGCTAATGGGTTCTAATTCCACCCTCTCCTTATTTACAACAAGAGAGGGTCACTGACCTCTCAGGCAGGTTAATCTACGGCTTGTTGGGACTTCCAAAGGCCCAGGTGTGCAACACCTGTGTATTAGTAAGAGTGGCGGTGCAGGTGAGTGTGCGGATCACCTTCATCCAACCCCTCGGCTCTTCTTTAAGCCTCTGTCATTTTGTTCTCAGCTTACATGCACTTAAAAAGCTCCAAACGGTGCAACAGCGGCTCCTCTACTTCATCTAGTGGACTTTAGTGAGCATCTCTCTCTAATACTTTATTGGAGATGGAAAACTGTTCCGATCACGTGAATTAGTTCGGGATGAGTCGTTCTAAAATCTGTGTTTTTGCTGTTTGTAGTCACCTTCTTTTCCCTAACAGGATGTCACCAAAGCCTGGTGTTTTCAGAAAATGTCTTGGTTTATGCCTAACTCTGACATTTTTAGCCCTTTATGTCGATGCACAATAGTAGTTAAATGATTGTTGCCATAGAAATAGTTGAAATATTTCCACTGGTGTCAATCAAAGTTCTTCTGGATGTCACTTTTTGTCCAACCGCTCATTGAGAGGGTGTCTATCCCAGACACTTTGACTGTAAGACGGCCCTTGAGAATGACTTACCTTCATAGATCATCTTTACAGCTGTGGCAACAAAACACGTCATTGTGGGGACATGGTGGTGATGAGTTTGTCCTGTGAGTTTGAAGCACTCCAGCAGCTTCTTCCTTTCTTCATCCCTCTTGTCATTACTCCTAACCTCAAATCATGGGGTAGGTGCACACAAAAATGTGTCATTCCCAGCTGGAGTGTGCCTGTGTGCATACAGGGTGAAACGGTCTTTTCAACATCTCCTCATATCTGCGGGACTTGCCTTCTCTAAAGACCGGTCACCTTTGTTTAAACTGTCAGTACTCACAGTCACTTCATGATAGTCCATTCCCTTGAGAGGCCACATTGTAAATTAATAATCTCTGGTCTAGTGGACTTCCAGGAGCCAATGATTGGGTTAGAGGACTGTTCTGTTGAGTGGTACGCCTCCTGGATCTCGGATGGTGGCAGAACACAACACAGATAAAATATATCATAAAAACCAGACATGAGGCAGAAGATTACCTCACTTTTTACTGTACTTACAGATCATTCACAGTGTTATAAAACTGTATGTGGTCAAATAAATGTTCTTAAAGTCCGACTCTCATCTTTTGATCTATTGTGAAAGTGTTCCCAGTGGTCTTTTAATTATCATTATGTCATCTTAAGCCAAAAAAACCCCAAAAAAACCAAAGACGTAGATGGATCTATTAGTCTGCAATGGGACGCAGCAGAATGGAGTGTAACAGTGAGCTTGTGGTCTGTTGATTGTAGATTTTACATAAAAATGAAAAGATTTTACAAACATCATTTTGTTGTCTGCTCCACAATGATTTCAGTAAAAAAAAATCCTCAGAAATGCAGTTCTAATCTTAATTTTTTTACAGACACTATGTCCTCCATCATGAGAAAATTACTACTAGAATATGTTAAAAAATCACAAAAAACACAATTTTCATTAAAGTGGATATTTAACTCGAACTACATTCAATCAAACACTGAAAGACTTGCAACGACTTTAACTTATCAAAGTAATGTTGATGTAATGTAAAAACCAGATTTATCTAATCATTTTAAAAATTCAAAATCAGCCAAACTATCAAATAAAGGGCATGTGGAGCTCAATACAATTCCAAATAAAAGAGTTAAATTGAATTCTTAGATCTGAAAACAGAAGCTGGAAGATGTGAGAAGTCTTACAGTCTTCATGAATTGATGCAGACAGAGGAGGAAGTCCCCCTCATTACTGACTCAGAGCTACAGGTAGCTGCCGGCCACGATGAGCCGCCATAGTAACTCCACTTCTTTCATCTTCTTAACACGTCTGTATATGTCAGTCATATACAGTCACCCTCCACCTATAGACTCATGCACACCACAGCTTAGCTGGAAGATTGCATGAGCACCTGGGTATGTATGGGCGTGCTCGTGTGTGTTTGAAGCTCTTTCATTTCCTCTGTAATCTCTTAATCTTGAAGCCCACCTGAGGGCGGCTGCTTTTGTTTGCACAGCAGTCACTTTCCATGATGTCACTTTCCTGTCTCACAATCCCCAAGAAGAACACAACTCACACTAAATCTGTAAAATAATAAACAAATGTTTAAATTGAAGTGCTTTTTGTTGTCACACAACTGAGTCTGTAATTTGTCTTTTGCATTTGCATTCAGAGCAAACCGTTTGATGGTTCAACTCCCCCCCAATCTAACCCTTTTGCTGAGTGTCAATCAGGGAGCCATTGCTTCAAATCAAGCCCCCTCCTTTTGTTCGCATACAAATCAGAAAATATGAAATGTAGCAGTTCCTCAAAACAGCCACTAGGCTAGTACAATGATTGTATACAGAGAACTGGACTGAGTGACCTCTTCCCCCTTGTATTCCAAATAGGAAGTACCTGTTGGCTCCAAGAGGCCAAAATCACCATAGACTTCTATAGATTAATAAACAGTTATTACTCCATCATCATGATTGTCAGAATAACCATTCGTGCTTTAAGATAGTTTTCCTTTTTTTCTTGCTTCTTTTCTTCTAAGTTGTTTTTTTATTATATTTTTTCTTTATCACAAGTTATTGAAGTTACAAAATGACCAATTTGATGCTTCGGAAAAAGTGCATGCTGGCCCCCACCTTGAACGTTTGATTGACAGATTTTCACAAGTGGCATCAGAAGAAGGGGTGTGGATTTCAAATGAGTTTACTCCTGATTGATGTCAGTAGTTGTCTCAGACCGATCGGACCAATCAGTGTCATCTGGTTCCAAGATGGCGACATCTGTATCTTGAAAAAATGGCTACTGAATTTACTTTATTTCGCCAATTTAAAAAAAAAAAACTGCGTGAGTTATTATTGCAAGAAGTCAGTCATTCTACGCATCGTATGCAGGGAAAAAAGGGACTAGCAAGAAGTTTTCACCATGAAGCTGATACCGTTGGAAAAATGGCTACTGAATTGGTTTCATTTCACAGGAGCCAGAGGTACAAATACAGTCAATAGGCTGGTCAGATGGGTGTCATTTATGGTTAACTCTTAAAACAAAAAAAATCTAATTGAACACTAAAAATAAACACATGTATAATCTGGTGGGTTTTTTATGTTTATTGTTTTATCTTTCCATAATGTGTAAAGGAAAGGAGAGATGGAGGACAAAAGCAGACTTTGCTCACAAGACACATCCAAGGCAAAGACATGACACTGGAAGAAAGATGGAGGAAGATAGAAAGACATAATCAACATCAGATTTAATTACCATGATTGGCTGCATGGAACCTTAAACTCCTCCAGAAGATTGACTCTGTGTATGCATTTCTCTCAATTGTTTTGGCTTTGGGCCATACAAAATTATTTAGAACAAAATAAAAAAAAACTTCCATCTCTATTCCCTGTTGTAGACTTGCAGCCATATGTGCTTAAAGATCCACCCAAATAAAAACCATGTTTCTGGGGTTTTTGACATTTTCTTGTTTCTCATAATGGAGGACATTTACAAAATAATTTAAGATTAAGGCCGAATTTGAATTGTTCCCTACCCCTACAGCTTCTCCCTACCCAAAAGCTTATCCCTCCATGGAAAAATAATGTATTCAAAATCGGATGTCACTCCTACTTGATGACATCATCATTTTTTGCCGGTCAGCTACATTAGCGCGTAGCTTCCAGCGCTTGGAAAATACACAATAATAGTTTTATAACTTTAAAAAGTTGTGCAAAAATAAAAAGTCATTACTTACATGTAAACTTCTGTGCTTTAGAGCATACCCTCATGGAGGAATATGTTTCTCCTCCGTGGTACAGTGCAATGTGCAGCGGAGGACTCTGCAGCTTTAAGTCCCTACCCTTTCCCCTGAAAAACAATTTTAGACCCCACTAAAGTTCCAAATGACCCAACAATTGGGGAGAAGCTATGGGGGTAGATTAAGAATTCAGATTGGGCCTAAAACTGTGTTTCTACTGTTATGGGTGGGTCAAAGTCTCCTTTCTCTGCTACAATTCTGATGCATCCACTGGCAGACAAATAGATCCATTAATCTCTTCTTTTTCGTTGTCTGGTCTGGAATCTGGCTCAAAATTGTAGCTAACTCACTGTTTTTATTTATTTATTTTTTTTGGTTATGCTAACGTTAGCTTTGGCTTATGAGCTGCTCTAAGCTAGCGGGAGAGAGTGTAAACAAAGTGCGGATAGGAAATTAGCGGAGGCTAGCTTCCGCGTCACTCTCGCCCACAACTCAGAAGTGAATTTCTAATGAGCTCCTCCCGCTCTGGAGAAAATACGTCATAAAAAACACATGCTTTTTAAATGTAGCTAAAAATGTCATAATCTTTAAAAGACCACTTGTAATAATTTTACAATAGATATAAATATTGTTGGAGTTGGACTTTACGGTTTTGCTAGTTCTTCTAAAAATACATTTTCAAACAAAATGCGTTTGCAAAGAATCAGGAAAAACTTCCTAATGTCCTAGTAATTGCAAAACTTCTGCAGTATTATTATCCATGACTCACAACGGAAAATGTAGTATTCTGATCTTTTGGTAATCAGTCCCGCACTTACTTACAGAAAGATGATATTATTTATGAATGTTCCATTAGTATGCCCAGTCATGCAGAAAAAGAGTTTTGGTGCATTCGGTTCCTTCACGAGAAGCAAAACTTTCCAAGCACATGGTGCAGCTTTTATGTGAGCAGCGAACAGTTCGTGCACACTTGCACACACTTGTGTAGAGACACAATGTTCTGATGTTTCGTTTACTGCTGGAGGGGACTATTCTCACATACAAACACTACAGTGTGCTTGGATTTACAACAGCCACAGATCACGTTTTTATGGCGCAATTATTGACAAAAACATGCACAATGATGCTTGTTTGTCAGTGCAACATCAGTACTGCATTACTGCCGCCCTCCTAACCTATTATTACTGACGAGAACCTGCATTTTCTCACCTGTGCATGACAAAACATCTGCTTAATAATGTACAGTTCTTTTTATAGGGTTTACATAGGGAAGGACATGGCGGTTTTTTGAGGAAATGATGCCAGAGGCAGTGAACTGCACTTTGTTTTATATGATTTTAATTACTGTACTTTGGAAACTTGAGAGACTTTATAGATGAAAAACAGGCCAGTTCCAAGTGACCTTTGAAACAGAATACAGAATGTACCAAAGTAACTACAAAGTATTTTACCCCCCAAAACAGATTAAATCTGAAACAAACAAACAAAACTGTTAAGTTCTTTAATAGTTCTGCAGAAAACAATGACCCTAAAATATAACCCAATATAATTATTACATTAAGGAAATATTGAATGACAGTTCATTTGTTGTGGGCAGACAAATTTTACTATAAAATTTAGGAAAGTTGATTTTTGGGAAATCTTCTTAGGGGTTACATGAACATTCACTACGTTAAAAGAGAATCCTTCAGCTGCTTCCCTTTTTTTTCTACATTTTGAAACCCAAAGCTGATCTTTTCCTATATACGAGAAAGCTGACTTACCTTGCAGAAATCTTCGAAGGATTTTTTTTTTTTGGTCCCTCTTCTGTTTACAGAAAATAACCGTACAAAATGAACTGTGGGTCCATTAGAAGGTCACACTCCCTTTTATGCACAATCATAGCCAAAACAACAAAAAAAAAGATACACATTCTAAGGAACTACAGCCAGTACAGCTTTTATGGTTTTAAATTTAAAGAGTGTTGTGGAACCAGACTGCAAGTGTGTTTATTCCTTTTGTGAGCTCAGGGTGTTTCACACTGGAGTGAATAATGACTTTCCTGAATGTGCAACAAGTCCCTAGACTGTGAACTGATCTAGCTATGCCATGGTTGTATGAAGCCAGTACATGGTGGTGTGGTTGTCCGTACCATCACCTCAGGGCCAAACTGCTCTTGTTTTGGTAGGGTCCTTTCTGTGTTGTAATTGATGTCTTTAAGGCGGGACTTAGATCTTCTATTTGCAGCAAAACACGTCACAGCTTGAGTAAGTCATCAAAAAGCAGCTACAACATTTTATGGTCTTCTCTTTGAGGTTTAACTTGTTTACCTTCAATTTATATAAAAACAGTGCAATATTTCTTGCAATGGTTGATATGGATTACCATCATGTTAGAAGAGTGACCTTTGTTTGTCTTTATTTGAAAAACAAATGCAGACGTCATCAGGGTTGTCGCCTTGTCTGGGTTCACCAGATAAACCAGCTACGCTCTACGTAACTACCCAAGTCCTGATTGGTCAAAGTTCAAGCTTTTGGTGGTACCACAACATTCAATGGCAATGTGTTTTGTCCATAGTACATGAAAACTGTGGTAAAAACTTCCATAGCTACACATGAATGCAAGAGTTTTGAACATGGAAGCCCAAAACATGTGTTTACACACGTTTGTGTAAACTATTCATTGAAGTGACCACTTGAACAACGACCACTGAGGGCAGAGTGTACATATGTTTTACCTAACTCGGATATAGACCCAACCAAGCAAACCCTGGTCCTCTCAAAATCAGAACCTTGGCGCACTCATAAGTAAAGCCTGGTGGGGTCAAGCGTTGGGGCACAAATCATGTAGAGCTTA
Source organism: Oryzias melastigma (assembly GCF_002922805.2). Classification (NCBI taxonomy): domain Eukaryota; kingdom Metazoa; phylum Chordata; class Actinopteri; order Beloniformes; family Adrianichthyidae; genus Oryzias; species Oryzias melastigma. The sequence continues at coordinate 15,802,733 of NC_050524.1, read as the reverse complement.
GGAAACACTTTCTTGGTGAGGAAGTGCAGGGCCTTATGAGTGTCCAATTGACTCTAGACAAGCCTATGCATTCTAACTCACAATTTGTCATATATGGGCGTAAGGTTCTGGCCACCTCTGCTCCACTTTTTGACATTTTGGATGTCCCCAACTTGTCGTTTTTTGTTCCCATAAAATCACGGGTCCCCGACCTTCGGGATGCAGTGACGGACACAGAACTGGTGCCGGATTAGGGTAGCGGTCCCATAACCGGTCCATGTTGCAAGGGTAGGAGACGGTTGATTAGTGTACGATTCTTTTTTCCTATCTATATCCCGGTACCAAGCGGCCCTGGGATCAGCCTGGAGGTTGGGAACCCCAGATTTAACAGGAACAGCCAACATATCAAAAAATGACGAGTTGGGGACACCCAAAGCATAAAAAAATGACACGGAGGGGGCCTGAACCATACGTCCATATATGACTAGTTAGGAGTGAGAATGTGTTGGACAAGAGGGTCCTGACAGTTTTCTTCTTGATGTATATTTTGTTTTTTGGTGAGAACCTTTTTTGTGCCAAAATGATCCGTTGCTGGCAGCTGCACTCACTGCAAGAGGTTTTCAGGCCGTTTGGTCAACACAAATGTGAAGCAAACCGCCCCAAATGAAGGTGTGAAATGTGTCGACATGCCCTGACCATTTGAACAGCTGGACTGAAAAAGTGTGAAAACAGCCTTAAACTCCCTAAGTGTGTGAAAACACACACACAATGACTCCCCAAGCTGTTCTTAGAGACCAGCGTCACAGGATCACAACAGGATCACACGTTCTTTATTTACTTTTGACAGTGGATGACTATCTTATTGCTCTCCATGTCACCAGCGTGGATTCTTACACTGTTCCACGTGGCGGATAACTATAATTATCAAATCATGTGATTATAGTGTCCCTCTCTCCCCCCAAAAATAAAAAAAATAGCCCTTTCAAATGTTTTATGCTTTTTGAGCCCAGTCCTGTCACTTCTTGCCCGACAGACCTGTTATCCTCCACTGGACCAGACCAAGACCATCATCTCCAAAATACACAGCAATTTGCCTGTAAAATAACCACTTTCTTCTAGTTCTTTAATCAATCAATTTAAGCTCCTTTGACACTCCACTGGCTAGACGATCCCTAATAAATGCTTAAGTTAACACACAGTCAGTAAGAGATCTCGGCTGCTGCACACATATACAGACATCAGCCCCATTTCTGCACATAAGCACATGTACAGACCTCTTCATCATCCTGTACGGCGTCTCTCTTGATCCCTTCTGCCTGTGGACGTCTGCTCTGCCTCCCTCCCAACCCAAACAAACGCATGTTTGGGAAAGAAATTGACCCAATAAATCACAACTGTAACTGACACCAGCACCATGCCAGTGTTTCTTTGTCCTTCTGACCCCGGATCCCCATTAACAAGGTCTATCTGGGTCCGGGACAGAAGCGGGGCCGCCTGAAATCCTTCCTCCTCCTTCTGCTGCCTCTGGCCCAGCACAGCACATGGCACGACATGTTTCCCACACACTGTCGGGGCTCACCCCTGACTTCTGACCCTAAAAAAAGGAGGTGGATTGGAATGAGGAGGGGTGGGGGTGGGGGTGAATGACGACCACCCAGTCAGGTTCTTAGCTTCTCCCCCCCTCCGGGGATGGGAAGGCTAAGGGGTGTGGGGCTAAAACTTTGGGGGAATAGTATTATCCCAGGTCACGGAAGGGGAAGAAGATCAGAGACAAATGTGTTGGTGGTGCAGAGGTTTGAGTGGAGCGGAGGATGGAGGAGAACTGTGGAGGACGTGTGACAGCAGCTTTAGGATTTTGATCTCTACAGGCTGCAGTAGGTGACCAATCGGGGAGAAAAATAACCTTCTCATCTACCTTAGGTTTAGTTCAAGTTTGTTCCTCACGTTGAGTTGATAAGGTGGGGGTCATTTTTTCGAGAAAAAAAGACATTTTATTTGTAAAAAAAAAATGTGTCTTGTATGCAGGAAGATGCAGTAATGAAAGATTGCACAGATTTATCTTCCATTAGTAAAGCTTACCACTTTTCCTTAAAGGATTACTATATTACATTACATTAAACCTCATAAAGAAGTAAACAAATTTGTAACCTTCTGTCATTTATTCTTGCTTTGCATCTTGAAGGACAAACAGTAAAATACGGCTAAGAGCCAATCAGGTAACTGATTGAAGAGTAAAACGAAAAAGAGAGAAAGAGTTGAATTTATGATTTTTGTAAAATGTTTGATGGAGATGAAAAGGGAATATAAATAGTGGATTGTGCAAAACACAATTAAAATAAAAATCCTGGCAGCAACAAACTTTAGTTACAAATCTACTAATGACTGAGTCACATTTATTCTCAATCAAGGTTGGGATAGTTAGCCGGGTGTGTTATAATACAAACAGAAAAGACCAGAAGTCCTTCAGCATCATGGATCGATGCAGAAAGAGGCCTTGGGTGTCTGATTTCACAGTGAAACTGCATACTTATCCATCATTATCTAAGTGACTGGATCAATGTTTGGAAAATGTGTTGGTCCACAACACTTCCTTATCATTTCCTTGAGCACTTTTAGTTTCTAAATCCAAACCAAAAAAAAAAAAAAATTCACCCTCCCTTACCCTTTTAACAACTTTTTCCTTTTTCATTGGGTAATTTTGCAGAATAACCACTGGCTTCAAAATCTTTTAAAAATGTATGTCTCAACTTTATTGCTTTTAGAAAGACATTAGTGAACTTTGGGAATTATTCTACCACGATTGCAGGGGGGAGGAGCCATCATCTTGAGTTTTTTAATGTTCTCTGATGGATTGTTGACATATTTCAAATCAAATTAGTGATTTCTTCATTTAACTTGACACTAAACTTCTATGTAAAAGTAAAAAATATAGAATATGCAAATATATTGTCTGTTTCTTGGCAAACTGGATAAGTGGGTTTGATGTTGAGTCATAATTAATAGAGGTCGTGTTTGTGTCAATAAAGAAGTATGGAGAGGAATGAGTCCCACATAGCAGTAGTGTCCCAGATACATTTATTTACCACCAAACATGAGGTTTATTGAGTTTTGGCTTCACCAAATCCAAGTTCTTTTGTGTGTATTATTTCAAACCGATGGAGGATTTAAATGAACCATAAATCATTGCAGCCGGTGTAAGAAGTAGCTGTCGAATGAACGATAAAAGACTGAGGCGACGTGCAGCTTCTTTCTTCTTGTGCTGACGGCGTGTCGTGTTTTGTTTGGCGGAGTGAGCCAGGTCAGCCATGGACAGGGCATAACAGATAACACAAGGAGGGAGGACCAGACAAACAAGGTAATAAAGACAGAGTGACAGAGGAAGTAAAGGAACAAAGTGGGTGAGCACAAAAAGCTTTGACAGGGATAACGCAGGAATGTGATGGCAGGTAGAGCTGGGGCCCAGGAAGCAGGATCACATGGGAAAACTTGGAATCTGCGTGTGTGTGTGCGGTCAGGTTTGGTGAGGCGGTGGGACTCAGGAGTGGATCAGTTTACCCACCATCACTTACCTGTTCACACTGAGAGCAGGCCTCAGAGGGAGAGGCATCAATAGCAGCTATTCATCTCAGCACAGGAATGTTTGCATGTACGCGTGCACGTCTGCTAAAGACATGAGCTGTTGACTAATTGATGTAAAGATAGGGAGGAAATCTTTCAGACTTTAGACACATGCTAAAATAAACTAATATTTGAGATGTCTATAAGGATTAAGCTTCTAAAATGTTGTGATTTTTTTCTCTTTTAAAGGATTACATCTGAGTACAGAGTATGCCTCCCTGCATTGCATACATTGTGGAGTTGTTCATCACGTCACACCGTCTCATTTAGACACGCAGGTGATAATGAAGATTAGACTTAATAGCTCATTTTAAAGGAATGTGGTCTCCTTAATTAAAGGAGGCAGTTGTGTTCTCCACCTTCCATTCCCAAACTTGACCCAAACCAGGAAGTGTCAAATGCCACAGAAAGGAGCCATTTCCCATTGACTTCTATGTTGAAAGGTCAGATTTTATATCAAAATGAATGTATGTCCAGCCTTTTGTCTAAAATGTTTTTATTATTATTATTATTATTCCTTAAACTTTATTCATGACATCTATATTTCATTTTTCAGAACATTACTAAGTTGGGTAGACTGAACTCTATTCAGCTTCAGTTTGTTTCACCACTCAAATTTAATGAGTAACAATTATCCAATTTTTACGCCAAAGGTCTAAATCATGTGGTATGATGGAGGTTTTCCCAAAGTTACATATTCCAAGTTTCACAGTTCCGTATTTTTATTGTGTTTTCTTTTGTGGTGATTGAATGTAATACAACTAAAAACAATCTTAGAAGTTCTTTAAATATGCATAAAATCAGTTTCTATCAAGCAGCTCCTCAATGGTCTTTTTTAATCCTATAACACCGGAGCTTTGGTTCCGGTATTTATATTCTTTCAAATACTGCAACTTTTCAACCTTTTTCGCAATTAACATGATTCCAAGCAGATTCTGAAATGGAGAAAAGCAGGCTTACTCTGATATGGAACACATTACAGTAGAAATCAGCTAATTCTGTCACAGAGAAAGGCGGCTTTGGTCGACATGATACACTTTTATCCACGTCAGAATCAATTACTTGTGTAAATGGTTGAAGAGCTCCGGTGCATCAAAGAGCATTTTTGTTATTTAGGCGTCACCAGCAACAATGGTTAGGAAAGATTGCAAGGCTATGTAATTCCTTCACTACTCACTACTATTGCACTATATAGTCCATTCTCAGGGTGTAAGAAAATATTGTTTTAGTAAAATATCGATATACTTCATTTGGCAATTCTTGTATTGATTTAAAATGCTGCCAAAGTGATATTTAAATATTTATAGGCAAACATAGTTCAGCATCTTACTTTTGTTTTCCACTAAAACTACCGAACGGGATGTAAGGATTCAGTCAAGCCACGATTTGATTAATAGTTTTAAAGTCACAATTTTGATTAATTTAGATTTTTTTTCTGACTCTTTTTTTAACATAATAAATTAAAGGAATTTTAAGGTCAAATATGTTTTCTTTTTGCCCCTTACATTAAAATCTCTGTTTTCCTATTATTATAAAAGGATTCAATTCAAAAAAACAATTATACATAATACTGAAATGATCACAAATCGATTCATACTCGCTTCATGTTATACTCCTTGTGTGACGGACCCCTCCACACCCGCTCAGTGCAACCCCCCCGCCACTGAGCGCCCACTTAATGTTCAACCCAGTTCAACATTTTCATACATAATTGCAACAGTGCAATGACCAATCAGGGACCTGGATTTGGGAGTTGTGCGTGCTGTCTACTTCAAAACATGGAAGTGCCAAACATGATCACGAAAGAGAAATAAATAGATGCCGTAAAATACTCGTATTGATTGATTAGATTTTTACTTTGAAAAATCTGTGACATCATACTTGCCATTAAAAAAAAAAAAAAAGTAGTGAGCATGATGCCTGAATTGCTTTTAAAATCCAGACCAATTGTTAGTAGTTAGGGATTCTGACGTAGCCCGTGTTTCTTTTTTAAAGTTTTTACAGTCTTGTAGTATTTAGTCTAATGCTAATAGACAGGATTGGAGCTTTGTTTGCATTTTCTCCCATTCCAGAACAGGCAGCAACTTGGTTGATGAATCTAGTTTACTGTTTGCCTTTCAGACAGCTTCTGGGTTTGCTCTCCCTTCTAACCCTTATATGCTGTTCACAGTTTCATCCTGCTGCTTCTCACTCATTGATAATACAGAAGTGTGAATTTTTTCTTTATTTTTATTTTTTTTCTTTAGTAGGAATGTGAACATGATTAAATGGGAGTTTCCTTTCAGTGGACTTACACTGTTAAAAAAAGATAACTTTAGTATATATTTTATTAGAAGATTCATTGCATTGATTAAACTGAATTCATGTATTTTTATGGTTTTAATGATGTTCACAGTAAAAAAAATAAAGAGTTAAAACAAGTTATTGAGAGTCTGTTTCCTTTGAGTCAATTAGAATGCTTATTGAAGTCTGCTCCGTGAAAGAGAGAATCAAATTTAGAAGAACTTTACTGGTATGCATGGAAGGCTGACCCAAACCTCAGGACACACCTTAAAGATAGACTGTAAATCAGACATCATTGGTCTGAGTCTGTGGTGAACCACAGTATGTTCCTTGAGGGAGAACATCCCGACAGTCAGATTGCAGATATCCAGAAATGATCATCTTGAATATCCGCATATTTTGAGAAATTGCTTTAAAATATGACTGAAATGTGGCGTCCCTACTTTGACACAACTTGGTGAAATACAATTTTGCTTGGGCGGACTGATAGGCAAATATGTGCTGGAGAAGAAAAAATGCAAAATGACAGTCAAATGTGGCAGATGTTTGAGAGTAACCTGAGAGGAGCGTTGGTTTGCTCGTCTGCAAGAGACATACTATTGGTCACATGATAATCCAGAACCAGTGGGTCACAGCAGCAAGAATACCATGCATGTACTTTTGCCACATTTACACTTACATGTGTTGCTTGAATATTTTCAGGAACATATCTGGTAAACTGTTGTGTCATGTATAATCACACATTTGCAAAACAGATAAGTAGTTAATAAAAAATAGATGACAGTCATCAGTGATAAGCAGAAGAATAATTCCATCTCTGTCTTGATACGGACATATGGAGTAGGAGTGAAGGGGAAAATCGATTTAATTATCTATGAGCGTCCTTCAGCGTCTTACTTTTTCTACTATGATAGAATATATATGATAAATGATTTGAATATATTTCTATTATTCTGATACAGTTCACAAACTGTAAAATGTATTAATGAAAAAAGAGATTGTTAATAGCACATAGTGTTACATGGTTTATCAAAAGGAAAAGTTTTAACAAAAATGTTCAGATTATTAACATTAAAACAGTGTTTTCTTCTCCTGGAGGGCGTTTCAGTTTGGCCACTAGGTGGCAATCATGCTTTAGCATTACACCTTATTCCAGAAGAAGAAGACAGCATGAGGAAAAAAAAAACTGTGTTTTAGACCACGAATGGTTACTTTAAAAAATATTTCCTTAAGAGAGTCTGGAAGATTCATACCTGTGAGTATTTAAAGATGTTCATTTAGACACCAATGTAAGTTTAGGTCGACCAAGCGCTAAAAACGTTGCTAAAAATGTTAGCTTCAAGCTAGTGGACTTTAGCTTTATGTGCTAGATCGATTGATATTTTTTCGAATCAATTTTTAATCTGTTAAGATTAAATGGATTTAAATCGATTTTATTAATCCAGCCCTACATATAAAACCACCGATTGTGTTGCTTCATTTTGGGCTAAGATAAGAATGAATGAAGCAATCCAGCTGTGTAGGGGGTTATGCATGGAGCTTCAGCTTAAAAAAATAGTGAAAAATTGTTCTAGTATAGTTTCGGGATATATCGCAATATAGCGATACATGTCGTATTGGAAGACTCTTGTCAGTGCATACCCTCAATATCAATCTATGTAGACTTGCAGATTCTAACCTCCAGCTGTTGTCTTGTTCCACTCTGTCACAGGTTTTCTGCCAATTTTTTAAAGCTGAAAGAGTCTGTCATTTATTAGAACCATAAATTCTTTTACAATCTCTGAATCTCTGCAAGAAACTCGACAGCTCCACAGGCCAAAAGACAAGTTTTTTGTTTTGATGCTCAGTGCTGTTATATAATCATGAACGTGTGAAAAAAAAAATAAAAAAACTGCAGTTCCTAATAATGACAGTGGATAGAAGCACACACTGATAGTTATCAGGGGCAAAAATGCAGGCACGTTGCACAACATAAGTCACGGTCAACAATCACAAACATAAGGGTTAGGATTTGCTTTCCTCTGCACGTTTAGCAGCCTCAGATTTTGAATGATGGGTTTTTTTGTGTGTGTCTGCTCCAGCGATAAGTGTGTGTCCTGTAAGGCGAGGTCACATTGCAAACAACGTCCTGGTGAAAACTTCAGTTTCCAATTAGAGCAAATAATCTGCCTGTTGAAATGTGAGCTTTGAGGGTTTAATGCAGGCAGGCTAGTGGATGAGGTAGAAAAAAACGGCGCAATTATGGCAAACTTGACCCTTTTTTGGTATACAGTATGGGGATCTTTAGTGAATGGTCACTGTGTTTAATTAGAAAAGGGTTCATATAAGGTGCATGTCTGAATTTATGCCAGATTTGGTCGCAAGCGAAAGAAAATGTAGAGTGTGTTAGGTATACTGTTGTCACTTAAATGTACAGAGGAACATGTGCAAAAAGATCATTTTACTCAGTCTTTCTCTTTAGGTTTTAAGGATATAAAACACTGAATAATAATAAAAAAAGCATAAATGTCCTTAGGAATATGCAAACCCAATCCAGCCTTAAATCAAATATTCGGCATGGTTAAAAAGAGGTTAAAAGCCCTAGGCTTAAGATAAACCCCTGAGACTGGGCTTAAAGTGATCCCGCTCTGCTCTGGTACAGATCACATGTTTGTCATCATTGCTCAGCAGAGATGGGCTGTTCGTGATTTGTGTTCAGAGCAAGCAAACTAAAGATAAAGCGTTTCTTTTAACTATTGGGTTGTTTCTGCAAAAGAATATGATCCAGTGTGAGAGTAAATGTAACCCATTTTTTTTTCTCCTTCATTTGTACTTAGAGGTAGATTTGATTTTTTTCTAACTTTTGTCTCTCCTCCTCATTGACGTTTATTTAGGGTTCTAAGGATCAGGTTTTGTTGGTGCCATTTAAAGCAAATCTTTGTTTCTCAGTTGGAGGTCTCATTTTTACTTAGTCTCTGATTACTTAATGGCTATCATGAAATGCTAAAATCACAATATCCACACAGGCTCCAACATCTGGATTGTATGATATGATGTCATCCCTATGTCACATGTCAGCTCTGTGAAGCTTCATGGTTGGTCCTTCATTATGTTTCTTTAATCTTGCACACTTTCAGAGGCCTGCAGGGTTTTATGCGTGTTTGTGAGCTAACACTGAAAAGTGTTGTTCATGTGACAGACTCGTTGCTAATCGTTGCCAGCTTTTTTCTGTGTTTGTATGTTATGAATTAACATTTTGCACATGTAGTCAGTCACTGCTCACCTAACATTTGAGAAGCAATCACTGCACAATTAGTCATTTTGATGAATCACTGCACAGCTGTCCTGCAGCTGGTTCTTCTAGTGTTTGGAGAGTTCTTTAAAGTGAAAAGAGACACACAATACAGCATAAAAGCCCTTCTACGGCTTACAATAGACCGACAGAACTGTGGTGTGGGCATTTTGAAAGGAAGGCAGGTCTTCTTGTAGCTTGAAAACTGAATTATTATCTGTGATTGCACATAATGACAGTTTAGCTAAAATAGCTTTTCACAAAGGAACATATTCTGCACACTTGAAAGAGTCTGTTTTTCATGTGCTCATGTGGCCGATTCAACTCTAGAAGAAAAACAACAAACATCGGTGTGAAATCCTGGATGCAACTGCATTGTCCTGCTATGATTTTTGTGATATTTTCAACTGATTACTGCAAAACTACAAGGCTGCAGACAATACAGGGGGAGCTGTTTCAAAAAATGATGATTTGGAAACATTAATTCTTTTTTTCTATACCAGCTACAGCAATCAAGAAACATAATTCATGCAACCCTTCCCTAAATTTATCTGTGGCCTTTGTTAAAATAATTGCTCTCTAATATTAAATCAAGTGTTTTAAAATGAGAAAAAGTGGAATTAAGTAAAGAATTATGAAAATTTTACAACAAAAACAAACAAAAAGCAGATTTTTTGTCAATAAATACCCCTAAAAATGCTTGAAAATAAAACAGATTCTTAAATTTGTTGAATTAATCTCAGCAAAAAAAACACATTTGAGCTGATGTATAGATTATTTTTTAAACCTAGCCATATAGTTTTTGTGGTGTCAAGTTGACTTCCACTTTGTGTGCAAAATCTGCTTTTTTTCTCAGATTCTTAAGACGCGACCTTTATATCCACAAACTAAAAGAAAGCTTTAAAAGCATTTTGTTCCCAAAGAAGTGTTGGATCAATTAACAAAAGTTCTGCAATTTTTTACATTTGAAATGATTAGTTTTCATTAAATTATAATTTTAAGTTTACTCAACTCAAATTTCTAATTTGATAAACACTAACATTTTTAAATGCTACAAATTACAGAGTTTTTGATAATTAATTCAATGTTTCACTTTTTACAGTGTAGCTTCATCAGCCAATCAATAAATGTGTTGGGGTTTCTATCAGTAGCAGATCTCAGCCAGATAATCTTTTCCTTAGCTAAAGTTGGACTTAGACTACCAATCAAAAGAGGACCACATCAACAATCCACATCTGTGACCTCCAAGGTCACAGATGGGATCAAACTGTAGATTAAAGTTTAGGGATCACTTCTGAAAAATACTCTCGCTTTCTGAATATTCGATCTCATATTATAACTGCAGATGTTTTGTATTTTTTTTCTTTTTTTGCATCAACAACATTTTTTTGGAGTTTGAAACAGGTTTATTTTCTCAATATTTTCACATATAAAACAATAAGTAACTGCAGGGTTAGTGCTGCAACCAAACTTCTTAGTCAGTCTGATAAGAACTGAATTAAATCACAAGGACACCCTCACATATCCTTGGCCTCATTTTTCCCCCACATGTACTATGTTAGACAGACATAGTTTCAACAGTCACGGTCCACTAACCAGGTCACATTGAATGTTTCTATATCTGCGACGGCTCAGGTGTGTTATATAAGTGGACTTAATAAACACACGTGTTCCCCAGCTGTCTTTAACATACAACGATCATGATCTGGCTCAAATAAACTCCTGTTTGGTCCTATCAACAGGGGTGGAAGTGTCTCTCTTTGTTCCGTGAAGGATCAAAGTCTACAAGGTTTCCCATAATAATTCATCAAAGAGACTGTTTCAGAGCTCGCCTTCCAGTAAATGGCCATTTTGCAGCAGGAGTTTTCATAAACCGGCGTCCTTTGTTGAGTCTAATCCTCACAAACCTTTTACAAAGCTGCCCTGATATTTGCTGTTCTCCCTCTGACGTCAAAGCTGCAGTGATACTAACAAGGCTGAAGGCTGGATTTCCCATCAGCCCATGCTGAGGCCAGCTTTAACGACCGTTGACTTTTCTCTACAAAAAAAAAAAAAAAGTTTTCTCTTTTTCTTTCCATAGCTGTTCTACCCAAGTTTCCACTGTTTTATCTTTTTTCGGCCTTTATACCTTCCACTGTCTTATCTAAACCCTCCTTTGCTTGTCCGCCCCCCTCCCTCCCTCCTTTGCATCCTGCTGTCTCCTTTCAGAACACCCTCTGTTTCCACCCCCATGGTCAGGGTGTCTCGCCTTCAGTTGATTGGGCCCATCATTTTACTTTTCCAACATCGTCCCGTTACATCATCCTCCATGTCTGTAGCCTGCAGGCTCTTTTCAATCAACAGATTTCAAAGCAGCGCTCACCTCACACTTTTCTTTAGCTCAGAGGAACACACTGAGACATTTTTTACAGATAGGCTATATCGCTGCAAAGCAGGCACCCCACTCAGCTTCTATTCATTATCTGCACACACTTTGGCGTTTTGTCAAGGCTGTTTTTGTCTCGCCACCTCTACAACTTAGTAAGTTGAAAGCTGCTGAGGATGCATACTGTATCTAATTTGGGGTGATGAGACGAGACAGCATTTGCATCAGGCTCCCAAATAGGCCACCAGCTTTATATAACATAACGCTTCATCCAGCAGCTTGTCAAGTCTGTTTATCTTTCTATATTTATGTTACTGGGTGTTTCTACAGTCTGATTCACTCCCCAGTTACTGGGGGTCTGCGACAGCTGCAAGCAAGTGCTGTCATTGGATTGGGAGATCGTGGTGAACTTTAATGCCAAATGTTTACAGTGAGCTTTATGGGTGGCTGTCAGTCAGTGCATTGTTTGTTGGGGAGTGTGAGTGGCAGAGCTGTACATTGCATTGAAGTTTGGGGTGAGTTATGTAACGCGGTGGGCGTGATGGAAAGGACGGAGTAATGCAGGAGGCGCACAGTAAGCTGTCTCACCATGTTGCTACATGCTCGGTGGGGAGAATGCTGCCTCCTGTTTATCTGCAGCTTCTCTCACACGACTCATCAATAAGCCTCTTTGACAGAGACACAGATACACTCTATGCCATTCATCAACAAGCTCCTCACTCCTACAAGATGACCCCTGGAACGCTCCCACACGCCTCCCACCAACATGTAATAAAACAAAACACCTATTCAAAAAGAAAACAGCAAACTGAAGTCAACATTTATGGAAAAAAAAATGAGGCCGTTTTGTCCTGAATAAACTGTAGAGGACGGTCAAACTTTAGATGTTATGGAAAAGAGAACGTGCAATGATGGGTTTGGTTTCTGTGATAAAGACACATTGTTATTCATGCGTGTCCAGATGGAAAAGCAGACAGACGGTGCGATGACAACACTGTTTAAACAGATATCCAGCATCACTCCTGCTCAGATTTTCCATGAAAAACAGAGCTTGAGCCTAACTTTAACTCACGCACTAGAAACATGACACTGACGACGATCGGCGAGGCTGTAAAATGCGATATACATTTATCACTGAACGTTAAAATAAGAAATAAAAAAAAGTTTCTTGGATAGAAATCTCTGCTGCTGCAAAGTTTCAGATGCTGACGGAGTGACCTCCCAGCTGAGAGGGACTCTGTCTCCTGAGACATCAGCAGCAGCTGGTAAGTGCAGTCATTGGGCACACATTTATTTTCTGCCACAGATACACAGACTTGCTGGATGCCATAATGAAAGAGAAGGAGTACACAGGATAGGTGTGTTCTCAGTAAATGACAGACGGGATATATGAAGAAGTAAAACCTACTGTTGAAACAAACTGGGGAACGAGTGTGTAATGAAAGTTGCAACACTACATAATTAGGTCAGCAAAGAGATGGTCCACAGACACGGGGGTTCACTGCACCTTGTAGAGTTCTTAGATTTCAGTGAAATGACAAAAATATCTTAAAACCAGGGAGATAAAAACAACGAAATAGACAGATAGTGACTATTACCTCCAAAATTGTTGCAAATGTTCTTATTTTTTTAATGTGAACATGCAGCTTGCAGCAGAACCTCACTTTCCACAAAGAAGGTCCAACTTGCAGAGGATCAGCAACGGGTCTGTAGTTTTCTACTCAGTAAAAGTGGGTCATGCTAATCAGAAAACATGGAGCCTGTACAATGCAATTCCAGAATCACTGCAGTTGCTCCCTCTAATCCCGGGAGGCTACTTCATGCAATATTTACAGTGATCCACTGTCATTTAACGTCTAGACTGAGCTGCTTTTTAAATGTAATTTGGTCTTTGTCGGTCTGTGTGCCACACTTGAGCAGGAACAATGACAGAGCACAGCAGTGATACAGTACTGACACAAACGGATCCTAAGATCATGTTTCAGAACCAGGAACAGTAACTCAAATGTCGGCATACTCCTAAGAAGTAAAGTTAACAGTTTGCAGACTTCATTCTCAATCCACAAGACAATAAGTTGCCCTTCATCACCGGTTCTGTTCAGTTCTTTATGAACAGAATCTTTAGGCAGGGGCCAATGGCAATCTGGTTTTGGGTTTCACTTTTTGCAGATGGTGTTGTCCTGTTGGCTTTTTTGCGCCAGGACCTCCAGGATGCATTGGGGTTGTTTGTGGCCGAGTTTGAGGAGGCTGGGATGAGGGTCAGCACCGGTAGGTCTGAGGCCATAAGGTAGTTTGCCCTCTCTGGGTGGGTGGAGTGCTCTTGTCCCAGGTGGAGGTCTTGCGGTCACAAGTGAGGGAACAAGACTTGAGATTGATAGGTGGGTTGGTGCTGCATCTTATGTGGCTGCTGCACTAGTCCGTTGTGATGAAGAAGGAACTAAAACTAATAAATGCTAAGAACTGCTCTTTTTATTAATAATCATGAACACACATAATTATAGAAAGTCACCAAAGCTTTACCAAGGGGGGACTGCAATAATAATTTTATAATATTAATATTAGTCTATACTTACTTGGGTTTATTAAATAAAAACATAATGTAAAATGTAAATGTGGTCCACTAAATTAGACATTTATATATTTTATTTACTATCTAAGTAGCAAAGTAGCCAAAACTAGCAAGACCATCAAGCTAAAATTGCAGCCACCCTCATAAATGAGTGTGGGAAACTGACACAAACTGTCGCTCCCGGCTGTCTAATCCAAGGCTCAGACTCATTGAGCCCCACTTATATTCAGAACCTGACTGGATGTGAAAATAAATTATGTCAGTGCACCAGATTTACTGTGGAGGGGTCACTCGTTCACACATGAGCTCATGTCTTTCTTTCAAACACAGTGACAAACACACCTATTGACAGAGGGGATGACTTTTTAATAACCACATTGTCCTTTAGCTTGAAGTGCTCTGGAACCCACAGGTCTTCATGTCAAAGGCCGAGATCAGACCAGTCACCACAAACAAGGAAGTTTCCTAATAATGAGGCCACTCAGGACAGGAGGTTACTGGATGGAGGTTTTTAAGCTTTCTCTCTGTCCAGTTCTCTCTAAAGTTCCACTTTGCCTTCAAAGTGTTCACATTTTCACAAAAACTTTCACAAAGGGGCATGGCCTTTGACAGAGTTTGGTACTTGGGTACAGTGCCATGATTTCCTCACAGCTGAGAAAAGTGGCTGCACTCTTCGTTCATCCTTTCATTTTCCACTCCCACATCACTCCATCGGCTGTTCTCTGAGTCTCCTTCATGTGCTGCTTTCTCAGGCGCTCTGTGACTCATCCAGGCTTTCCTTCACTCCCTAACTTTCCTCCCTCTTTTCCCTATTAGCCAATAAACAATATGAAATGTCACTTGTGCATGTAAGAATGCAGTCAAACAAGGTGCTCAAATTATTTTCATCAATCAACTTTTCCACAACTACTGGAATCTGAAAGTAAAGTAACCAATGCCACCTTTACCATTTAAACATGGTCCGAATGGTATGAAATAATATAGTAAAAAAGGCAATTATCTTACGAGAACTGTCAACTCAGACACTGGTGGTGTTTGACGTTTGGAAGACGCAGAGCAAAGAGAACCTGATGCAGACCATAAATGGGGGCGTGGTTACTCCCATTTACCTTTTTTGACAATCAAGCTAAGAGCAAAATCAAATATTATGATCAAATGCTGTGTTTTCAAAAGTAAAAGGAAGCAAGAACTAATACAGAATAGGATTTTTTTTCTTTTTTACACTAGCAAGCTACATGGGCCGCGTGTGTTGCTTGTTTTTTCATCATTACAGGTTCTTCAGGCACTGGTGTTCCTCATTAACAAGTCGGTCCAGGAGCCAACGATGTGCATCCAGGTAAACTGAATAGAATTTGAGTTTCTACAAAGTGCATAAACCAAGTATGTGGTCAAAAATCAGGTATCTTATTTATATTAAAATTTTTAGAAGAACCTTTTTTTAGTAGACAAAAAAATGCCAGCAGCTTTTTTTTTTTTAAAAATGATGAGCTAACCCAACCCAAGAGTACACTAAGACTTCTGCTACTTTCTCAAAGGCTAAAATAGCTTATAAAAAGTTGATTTGAATCAGTCATTTGGAATCACACAGCTTTGTTTTTGGATGAACGTCACGTATAACTGAAATTTGTTGAGCTTTTAGGAACTTCATGCTATAGAGATAGAAAATGAAATTAAACAGATACTGCAAAAAGAAAAAAAAATAGTGAAGAATAGTACTTAAGTTTGGCTTTTGGTCATAGTTCAGGTCATGTTCTCTTTGCTACTTTCCCTGTCTGTCCCACCAGGTTTAGGATGCAAATTATCCACTGCTCTCTTGATTTGTTTTAATTATCCCCAGTGAATTTACGTCTGGTTTCCAGTTTGTCACTGTCAGGTCATCTACTTTGTTGTGTCCTCGGTTGGTTTCTCCTTGGTTTTGGTCATGTTTAAGTTTCTTTCTTAAATGTTGATATTTCTGCCACTAAGACCAGTCCTACACCACCAGTTCCTGACAAAAATCCAGCAGTAAAAATAATCTGCTAAAAACCGATCAACGATATGCATTTCCTGAAAGGCAAACTAGCAGGAATTTCAGTGGTGCAGCTTTTTTGAGAATCTTTTCTGTAAAAATTTGAATTATAAGTTTTACCAGATCTTCTCAGATTTGTTTTGGAACTTGTAAGCTAAACTAACAGGGCTGTAAGGGTGAAATTGTTTAATTTATCGGAACAACACTGTATTGAACTGTAATCTGTAAGTGCTTAGAGATAAACCCCGCTGCAGGTTTTTGTTCTCATTCTTACAGCGGTGAAAGCAGCTTTACTGCTGACACACACCAGACGTCATGACCCTGTTCCAAACGTGTCCAAACTCTCTCCCTGCTCCTACCAACTCAACTCCTCCTGATGTTTTGTTAGCTGACGCTTTGCAGTCCAACAAAGAAAAGAACTGGCTTTGCCTACAATGAATGGGAACCAGACAAAAACGGCTCCGTTCAAAGCATCAAAGCAACTTTCTAAAAGTCAAAGGAGAAACTTGGCTTGATTACTTTCCAGTATGACATTTGGAGAAAATCTTAGTTAAACAAGAGCAAATGGATGATGTGGATGGCATCACAAAAGGAGTTTGCTCTTATAAAGTTTACTGGGAGTGACTGAAGACTTTCATAATGTCAAGGGAGGGGTTGGCACGGGTGAGCAGTGGGTGGAAGAGGACGTTGAATAGAAAGAAAACGTTGATGTGAGGGTGTGAGTCGGTCTTTAATCCACACAAGGTTACAGGCGTAATCGTTCTATCAGTAAATGACAGAACTGCAACAAGGTTTCATGGCAAGACTGGATGTAGACATGAGCAAGAGGGGGGAATATCTCCCAAAATGTGATGACCCACAAAAATCCACAATTAACTAAAGTGGTAAACACACCCCACAAAAAAAAAATACACAAAAAAAAGCTAAATTATAAATAAATGGTCATTTATAATGATACTAATATGTCTGGATTTCCTATGTTGCAATCCATATGTTTGTTTTTAAGTACTTTAATTCAAAGTGACCATGTATTTAGACTTATTTACTCTTTGCATTGATTGGCTTTGCAACAATTTATAACTTTATAACTAATTTTTTTTCTTTTGATTTACATTGAATAGAGTCATGATTATTATTGCAGCTATTTCATAGTGAAATATCAATCATCTTACACCAATGCCAAAATTGTAGATAACCTTATAACAAGGGTGGGTACATTTTTCGACTTATGAGATTAAACCTGGGTTGGACAACTATGACCCGGGGACCACATGCAGCCTGTTAAAGTATTTATTCTGGTCAAAAAAACTCTAATAAATTATTTTCTTTACCCGCATTGTTTTATTCCCTGTAATTCAGATGTCTCCCCACAAATACATCGACCTTTGTTCAGGTGCAGAAAGTTAATCTGCATTTATGTAGTGTTTGAAGATTTTTTTTGTTTTTCCAATATTCAAGTTGGACAGTCATTTTTCTGATTATTCCAGCACTACATGAATGCAGCGTTTCCCTGAGTTTGAGTTTTTCCCTTAATGGACAGCAACCTATTGGTGTTATTGGCTCTAAAATGAGAACAAAAACCACAGTTTTGAAAAAAAAACTCAAAAATGTTCTGTTTAAAAGTAATTTTCAATCAAAATTAAGGCATGTTTTCATCCAAATCCCGTGTTATTTATTTTCTTATTTGGTAAATTACCAAAATACGCCACAAATCCTCCCCTGATCTGGCCCTTCTGTAAATTTTAGAACCATTTGTGGTCCACGATGAAGAAAGTTTGCCCATCACTGGATTAAATCCAAAACATAATTTGACTGACATCACCTTTTTCCTTATTCAAAATAAAAGGGAATTGAAATGACACTTAACTGAACTCTTGACTTCACATAACTTTAAATAAAGAAAGTATATTTTGTTATCTTTGTACGTGAAATCTATGAACCTAAAACTCTTTTGTTTGTGTCAAATAGAAAACTAGATAAAAGAATGAACATTCTGAAGTTTGTGGCTCTTGCTGTTTGCTTGTAAAATCCTAACATACCTGTGTTACTGTAATAAAAAAAAAATCCTTTAAACACATAGAGTTAGACTTTATTTACATTTTTTTTAATAATTTACTTTCCTTAAACTGGAGAAATGCAGAAATGTCTCAAGTCATGTGGGGAAGCTTTTATTAGCCTCGTGAAAGTAAAGGTACTTCCGTCATCTGCAGTTAAAAAAGAGCGACTGAGCTCAGAGAACAATTTCTGCTTTGACCTCTGCTCCTATTGCAATAGACCTGTTGACTTTTCTCACTCAATAAGTTTGATTTCACACAATGTGTCCGAGCTGAGACTAAAAACAAAAGGGCTGTATGGTGAAACATCTTTTTGGAACAGTTTTCTCAACAGTTTAATCCGATCTTTCTGTCTTCTGCTCCATATCTGCTGGATCTAGACACTTAGTCTGGACAGTGTCTCAGGTCAAGACCCTCCTGCAGAGCTTCTCTTGTGGGTCACATCCTGTCCAAAGGGGGAGCAAAAGGGGGGGTCTTTTTTTTCTTTTTCCAGAAAGGTGGGGAGGCTTAAGGTCAGAGATCAGGGATCTTTTCTCAAGTTTCAAAGACTGAGGGGAGGGGGGCAAGGCCTCACAATTATGGTGGGGAGATCAGCTCTAGTTAGAGCCACAGTGTCTTTTGGATCACAGCAATGGCCTCCACAATTAGGCACTAAAAAGAGGAAGCATTTATATCCCCCTGTTGAAAGAGGGTGATCATGGGGCTTAATGCTGGCTCTGGGGTGCCCCTGCCCTGCTGGGCGCTGCCGCTCGAGCTCAAACATTGATTTTGTTTGGTGTTGGTTCTGTGGGATTACTGAGCAATCAATCAATGAAAGTCTGCCGTCACCAGCGCCTGTGGTGGCAGTGACGAAAGAATAATGGATTAATTACTCAAGGTTTATAACAGATTACTGTTTCTAGCAAGTGGTGATGAAAAGTAAAATTGCAATTTATATATTTAAATTATTTTACAAAAGTGAGTGGGTGGGAGTAAAAAAAGAAAAAAAAAATAATTAAAGGAAGAGGAAGAAAAAGGTAAAGGTCATCCTGGTTAAAGACTGATGAATGGGTCATTGAATGCAGATTCTCAGAGTAAAGACAAAGTGTGAAAAGTACAAAGTGGAAAAACACTAAAAAGAGGGAGGGAGTGAAATTAAATAACTTTATCTAAAAAAAACAAAAAATACTAAAAGATGAAAGATATGACCTTTTGTTTCTTTCTCATTGAGCTGTAAATTTACTGCAATGTTTGGGGACAGAGAAGTGGAGCACTTCTGCAGGTGTTATCTCTGTTTCTGATAAAAAAAGAAAAAAAGGCTTGAGGCACAGCATGCAACGAGCCTAAAAAGAGCCTGGCTGTGCAGGGAGAGGGGGACAAGCTTACATAACTGGCCCTGTAACGGCCAGCAGCTGCCTGCTCTGGGCTCGCAGCAGCGCTAAAGCCTCCACGGGTCCAGATTTCATATCAGAAAGTGCACTAGACGAGAAGCTTGGACAAAATGTCCCTGTTCGTGACGGGTTTGATATTCCACCAAGATGCAGGCTGAGCAGGACAGTGTTGATCAGGCGCCAGAAGCA
Organism: Oryzias melastigma; assembly: GCF_002922805.2. Lineage (NCBI taxonomy): Eukaryota > Metazoa > Chordata > Actinopteri > Beloniformes > Adrianichthyidae > Oryzias > Oryzias melastigma. Next base: position 15,783,027 of record NC_050524.1, on the reverse strand, counting down.
GTCAAACAAATGATGTTGCAACGCTTTAGCTCACAGCCTCAAATCCTGAGGGAAAGGTTTCAACATCAGATAATCTGTGTATCTTTGATGGTTCGCTGCAAGGTGAAGAAACCTGCATGGAATAAACCACTTTCATATACAAGGAGGAAAAGTTAACACACTGTCAGAGGAAATAATCACACTATTACACAATCATTTTCAGCAAACAAGCCTTAGTTTTATAAAATATTCCAGAAAATGTTGGTAAATAAAACGTTATTTTGCTTAAATTAATGACGTGACTTTTTTAGGATTTGTTGTGGCACAAATTTGATCATTTTCTGTACATTTCTCTAATAGTTAAAGAACTCAGTCAGATCTAACCACATTTGGCTGACATGCTCCAGAGCAAGAAATTCAATTCTTCTCCTGAGAAAAATCGAAGATCAGTTTGTACTTAAAAAGTTAACTTGTAAAAGCACTTTTCCATGTCGCATTTAAACATCTGTAATTTGTTTGACTGAATTTTTTGGCCAAAGACCACATTACAAGATTATTTCTAATTTATGTTCTTCTAAAATGGCCTTTTTGGCACAAAATTTGGGTTTCCTCTTTCTGCAGGATGTTCATGCTGCTTTTCCCCCCTCAGGAGATATTAGGTTGATCAAAGCCAAAACACAAGACAGTTTTTTTTTAATTCCATTAGGTTTGTGTAAGTAATTAATGTTTGTGGTAGTGCCAAAAAACCCCCCAAAAACTGAAGTTTGGTTGTAATTTCTGACATTGTTGGGATTTTCAATTAAAGAAAGGTGTTGTACACAGAAAAAAATAATTTTCTACTTTAAAAAATTAAAACTAATGCATTTTTTATGTGTTGTATTTCCTCTGCTGATTTTTACTTTCATACCCTCAAAAACGTGTATAAGTTTGTGTTCGTTAGCCTTGTTCTTGGAGCCAATATTGTTGGTCTGACTCCATAAAACGTTAGTCAGTCGATGCTGCATGTGCTAAACATCACTATCTGTGTTTGCTCTGCAACAAGGAAACCTTTGGTCCAATGATCCTCACGGTCTGGTCACTGCACTCTAATGAGTCACTGGGGCAGGTAAATAATCAAGCAGCCCTGACCAGCTTTATTCTTCAGGTCCTTGGCGAAAGCCGCACTTTTGTTACGCTGCAGATGTTCGGAAACACCCAGTCGATGCACTGATGTGTAATCTGAGATAATTCTGTCAACCTGAAGGCTATTGGATTCTCAAACTAAACAGTGAAGGGGTGATACGACATCAAGGCCGGGGAAAACATGCTAGAAACACAACAGAACCCTTTATTTGTTCCAAATGAGTGATCAAAGCACCTCAGGCTGTTAGCAATCAAGTCAAGAAAAACAGAACGCCACTAAAGTAAACTGATAAGCAAGTGATGGAAGAAGGGGAAAGAAAGAGGGAGCGTGGGATGAAGTGACGGGAAGATGTGGAGAGAAGGGAAGAAAGCAGATACATGTGTCCTGAAGTAAATCAGGTCAGTGCACCCGCGGGCCGTTTCTGCAGATAACAGTGTGTGTTTGGACTCTTATCAGATAACATCAGCTGAGCTGCTGCTGCTGCTGAGAGCCAATCACAACCACTGACAGTGACATCAGCTGCTCACTGGATTCAAGCAGGGAATTTGATTGACTGGGAAAGAAAGAAAGAAAAGTCTGTTTGAGGTGTGAAATCCAAACTGTACTGAACAAAGTCGACATACCTGTGCTCCAGTTTCAGTGAAACGGCACCTTACTTTGTTCAACAAGGACAATTCCCAGATAAAATTTAGCTCTAAGCAATGAAACCGATGCAGACAACTCTATCCACAGAGATGTTTCTGCTCAGTCTATGAACTAAATTAATATAAACTGCTGGATCTGAGTGACAACTTTTAGATTTTGGAAAGTTTACTCAAACTATATTTCTTGTAGCATTCTTGTGCATCCATTTCACAATGAACATATTGTTAAGGCAAAAATGTCGTAAAAAACAGCCTGTAAATCTGCTTTTCCACACTTGTGACATTCAAATACGCCAAATGTTTCCAATAAAATGAAAAGAATGTGAGTAAATTATTTGGATGTTTATATATATATATTTTGGGAATCCACAACCACCCCAAAGGCTGTCATCAAGTTCAAGCAAAATCCTTTTGGGAATATGATTATTTTAATGCAATTAGAGAAACAGTCATTTATCATTTAGGCAAAACCGGTTCCTCCCCTATGTGGGATACAATTGTAGCAGGGGGTCAAAAGTTGGTAGATTAAAGTCTCTGTGAAAATCTGCTTGGAATGTAATTAGTTCAGCTCACAATAGCTCTCACCAGAACAGCCAGTTGATGCCAGTACATGAAGAAAAATCTACTTTAATGTGAGGGGGCATGAAAAGCTCTACCAAAAGAAGCAATAGTGACGTCTTAGTAGAGGGTGGGTCGAGTATTAATTCAGTTACTCAATAGACTAAAAGCAAAAAAGTAACTAGTTTAAGTCCCACTCCCACTTCTTTTTGATTTATTGTAAAATTGTTGCCAGTAATCTTTTAATTAGAATTATGTCCCACATTGATATCCCTGCATTCCTTTGTGTACTTTCTTCTCTCTAGCAAACAACCCCTCACAAATCCAAGCTAACATCAGTGTGGGGGAGAAAAATAGTGAATCCAGATTCTCCCCCTCCCCCTGCGTCTTCTCCCTACCCCTACATTTAGCCCCCCAAACGGAGAGTCCTGAAGAAATAGTGGCTACGTCCAAAATCCCTCCCTGATCCTTACACAAAAATTTCACATCTATTTATTACTTCACTGTGTTCTGATGATAAAAATGTGGATAATTTATTAAAAATTTACATTTAAACAAAAATTGTTCGACTACAATGCATTGTGGTCTATATTAGCTAGTGTAGTGAGCATCGATACACGCTAGTTTTTTGCAAAGACTTCAGGGAAATTTCTAGTGCACTCGATTTTGGATTTGTAGATTCAGCCAGTACTACAGAATGGTGAACCAACTATATAGTGCACTATATTAAGCTTTTTAAAAGAGAAATTTTAGCCCTTCACAAGTCAAAGCTACATTCATTAATGTTTATTTAGCATGCTAACATTAATTTTTTTTTCGTTTTCTTTACTTTTTAGTGTTGATTGAGAAGTGTGTATGTGTGTTTAAATAAAATTTATTCTATATATTTATTGTTTGGAAACCGATATGACGTAATTCTAGTGTTATTTTACTATATAGTGAGTAGGGAAGGAATTCAGACATAGCCAGTGTCTTTTAATGTGGACGTTACTCCCACTCAATGACATAATTAATAATCGCCGGTCAGTTATATTTTTGCCAAGCTGCTAGTGCTCAGAAAATACATAACGACATCAGCTTTATAACTTTAAAAAATCAAAAATGAAATGCAAACTTCTATCCATAACAGCACCCTAACCCCTCCAAAGGCCCCTACAATTGCAGGAGTAGGGGGGAGTCGTAGGGTAGGGAAAGAATTTGGATTCGGCAATATCTGAACTATCCAGCTGCACGGTTTTGTGCCACATAGTAGCATTATTTGATTAAAGAAATACTCAGAAAAAGGAATTTTTCATCTTAAATTCTTTAAAAAATGCCCTCCATCATGAAAAAAATGCTTTAGGAACATGCTTAAAAAAAGCAAACACTTCCTCCATAAAACTTCAATTCAAACTTGAAGTTGTCTCACAGAACCACATTGGATAACACATCAAAAAGCACAATAAAAATAGTTGGATTTACTCTAAAAACCTTCAAGATTGTAAATGTTTCCTCAGTGAATTGAACCACAAACCCCATAAACAAATTGATATTCAGTTTCTAGATTTTAAAATATTAAAATAAAGCTTTGTGTAAACAATTTTAACCATATTGATGCTCTATGAAACACGGGACAAACTGCAGGCCTGTGTAGGGTTTTTCTTTCTCTAAACTGCTAATTTCTAATTTCAATGATCTTACTAAACCTGTATGTGCAAGTGTAGAAACGTTCTCATCCAAAGAGTTTGGCTGACAGTCTCATGCTCTTCGCGCCACAAGCAGGGATGGGCCTCTTTTTACAAAACACAGAGTGCTTCAAAGAGGCACCGCTGACTTCAGGACACAAGCAAATCAATTAGCTTCCCATAATGAGACGGCTCTGTGGGGGGTGTTTATGTAAGCTTATTAAAACATAATCCTGCAAGCAGTGCTGCACCGAAACATGCCAGACAATCCTCCAACCTCTGTGTTAGCAAACAGCAGGCTGGTGGCTTCAGGCCATGGAAACTAAAGCCCCCGATTTATGTAAAAGTCTGCGCAAGATCATTCCAGCCAGATAAAAAGAGATTAGCAACTCAATCTCTTCTTGGCAATCAGTTTTCTGCTGCATGTATTTGTTTTTTTTATAAATAAGTCTTTTGCTACTGTTTAATTTAGTAGTGGTAGCTTCTCCTCTGTCATGCTCTTATGCAGCTTTAAAAAAACATGGAAAAGAATCATAAAAATCACCTTTACAAATTATATTCGGGTTATAAATAAAAAGAGAAAAAATCACATTTTTTAAATCATGATTATGGCTTTTACAGCACTAGTCAATAATCTACCTTTCCAAGTGTGGATACAGACACATACAGAAAATTCTAGTTTCAGAAACCGGTGGAGGCAATCTAGAAAGTTTCAGACTTTTACAGGTTCTAACCTCCTTTTTCTAAACCCAAAGGCAATTTGCATGACTTTTATGAGCCGAGCGCCCTGTTTTTATGTGACTGCAGGGTCATAGGTTATATATGACCCAAATGATTCAGCTTTAAAAGCAGGTTTTTGCTGAATATATTTCAGAGACTCATATTTGCAGCATTGAAGTTATAAAACTAAAATCCGAATTTGTTTCAGGATTATCATCAAATGTAATGTCTTGTAAAGTCTGCATTATGTAATAATGAGTCATTGCTAAAAAGAGAAATCGTATTTAAATGTAAGGAAGAGGGTGAGTCACATGTGTTTCTCAATGAGAGGATGTAGGAGACAGACTGATGTCTTGCTGTTAGATTTTTGTCAAGAATAATGAGTTTTACTTAGTCTTTAGATGGATGTCTTTTAATCGGGGCCTCAGACATATTACAGCGGCTTGAGAAACATCTAATCCTTAAGACAAAGTATACCACGGTCCACTGGGTGGATCCAAACCCGTTCACAGCAGCTATTAGCATGGCTAATGTTCATCAGTAATCCCATCCCTACCTCTGAGCTCGGGTTATTAGGCTGTAATTGCCTGATAGGAAGAAGAAAAATCCTTGAAGACATCAAAACTGATTACAGAGCTCCTCTTCATGTGGAGTCAGAGTTCACTGGTTATGATTTCTCAGCTGTTGTGTAAGTGAGCATTTACAGCTCTATAAGAGCAAGGACCTGATAACTTTTACACCTCAAGATGGTTACAGCTGATCTGGACACTGTAAAACCATCCAACATCCATTTAAGAGACATTAAAGGTAGTTTCCACTCTGGATGTCATCCTGATGGTTTATCTTTTTAGAACTAATGAGGATCTTTTCCAAGAAAGTGGATCAATAAAATGGATAGTACATGATATCTTTAAACGGCATGTTTATGCAACATTATTTGACAAAGTTCCTTGTTTGGTTTGTGCTTTTTTACACTAAAATACATCAACTCTGACCTCTAAGAATGTAATAGGATATCTTAAAACTATTTGTAATATCTTTGAAGTTATCCAAACCACTATATCCTTTATCTCCTCTATAAAAGTGTAAAAAAAAAAAAGTGACTGAATTATCATCTAAGGAGTGAACAAATAATTTAAATACCTCATGGTGAGATGAATTATACTTTGGAAGCAAAATTATCCAATGAAAATTGGGTTTTTGGTGTTAATAATGTGTTCTAATGGCATTTTTCTCATGAGTTGCTTCCTTCAAATAGTTGTAAACCAGGAGTAAATAAAAAATCCAATTGGAAAAAGCCTTTTGGAATGACGTAGGTGCGGCAGTTGGTGGGGCACAAGTTCTCATCTCCGCTCCATTCCAATTAGTGCTGCCACAAACAACTATTGTAATAGTCGACTGATCACAGATTATTTTTCCAATTAGTCGACTAATCTAGTCATGCAAAACTGGATGTAAAGTATACATCTTAACCATCATTAGCTTTAAATGAACTAAAAACTAGATATATGCAATTATGTTAGTGGGAATGCTGGAAGCTGATTATGGCCACTGAAGATGCTGAACCTGTTAGCTGAAAATTCTGAAGCTGATAGCCAGCTAACATATTAGTCAAAGGCCAAAATAGCCCAAAAAAACTAAATAAATCCTAAATTAGCCAAAACAGCTAGAATGCAGGTGAAATATTAGCTAAACTCAAAAATGGCCTAAAAATGGAAAAAATCCTAAATAAGCCAAAATAGCTAGTAGCTCAAATATTAGCTACACTAGAAAATAGAAAGAAAAAAAAACCTTGATAAATGCCAAAATAGTCTAAAAAACGAAATAAAGCCTAAATTAGCCAAAACAGCTAGCATGCAGGTGAAATATTAGGTAAACTCAAAAATAGCCTAAAAAACTGAAAAAATCCTAAATTAGCCAAAATAGCTAGTAGCTCAAATATTAGCTACACTAGAAAATAGAAAAAAACTTTAATAAATGCAAACATAGTCCAAAAATCAAGCCTAATGCCGATATAACTTTCAACTATACTACACTCTGAATATAATATAAAGTAACGACTAATCGAATATTGAATTAGTCGACTATTTTAATAGTCGATGATTTGTCGTTTAGTTGATTAATCATGGAAGAACAAATTCCAATGCATTCACATGGAAGGATTCACTGAAGGATTTTCATACTCTGGTGGTAAAAGTGGGGCAACCTGTCCCACTGATAAAACTCCATCATTGTGTATCACTAACCATGCACCCAAATCTGAGAGCTGACCCAAACATGTTGACATATTTCTCACTTCCTGTCTGCCTTTTGTAAATTGTTACCATATAAACACCTACACTTGCAGTTCAAAGGTAGGTATTACAGTCAATCACAGAAGCCACAGTCCCAAATCACAGGATATTTCTTAAGATGGCTGGCCTGCTAAGACAAAACATTGAGGTCTGGGGTTGTTAAAATATCGTCGGAAAGAGGAGCCGACCTGGATATCATAATTACACCACTTGGAAGCGCTTCCAGCTAAGTTTAATCCACTCTAAGTCATCATACTCATACTCATGTACAGCCTGCCAGACGACACAAAGTCGTTTGAACAGTTTAACCTATCATTAGCGCCGCTAAACAAGTACAAGAGCGAGCTGTCACCGTTTGCCCGTTGTTGCACGCTGCGGTGTAGACACACGGTTATAAATGGAACATATTGTCTGTTTTAGACTTCTAGAATCAACTGATCCTCCATAGACATTTTGGTGCCTCCGAGGCGAAGCCCTCCAAAAAACTCTCTTTCAACATTGTAAACAAAATTTAAGTCTATGCTTAATATATTTATTTTTTTAGAAATCCTATTAATTAGTTCAAATGGGAGATTAATGAAAATGAATTATGTGTTGACATGTTTTTTTGAGATAATTTCCATCCTTTAAGTTTTAATACTCGCTAATTCCCATGGAGCAGGTCCGTGCAACCTGTGGCTCTTTAACCCCTCCTCTCTGGTGAAAGAAAAAGGAAATCATTTTTTATTTGAAAAAGTAACATCTTATGGATTTATTAAGCAAAAAGTCCTAAAAATCGAATGTTTTTCCACTCCTTCACAAACAGTTGAAGGACTGTTTGCATTGCTTCACCAGGATCTTGACTACATTACCCATAATGCTCTAAAAATCCATCCAAGCAGTTTGGCTTCATGGTTTATCAAAACTGAAACATTTTGACAGATGTTTGAGTGCTGTTTACCACAGAAAATCAATCTGAAGTCAATACACACAACCAGAATTCACGCACCAGAATGTAAGGTGCACTTTCTATTTTTTATTTTAAAAAATTAAGGATATCAATTATAAAAAACATTATAAGGGTCGCTTCATTAGCTCTGGTTTATTTATTTTTTATTTAGATTTATGAATTTCTGGTTGAGGTGCAGCACAAATAGTGGTTTTGTGTGTATTTATTTTATTTATTTATTCCACTACCTGCTACCACATTCCCTGCATTGAGATGGTTTTATGTACTAAAGGATGTCTTTTATTTTGAAAGAAAGTCATGTAGACGTCTTAGAAACTAATTCATATTTTGAAAAAAGGCTCTTTTCTCTTTATGTTTCTGCTTTATTTATGCTTAAAATACAAATGTTCTTGTATTTATCATAATAATACCATAAATACAAATCTGTGTCATCTTTTTCTAAAGAGTGAAGTAAGGCTTTGTGGCTCCTACAGGGATGTTGTCTGCAAGAATCCTCCAGAATGGCTCTTCAGTTGTTAAAGGTTGCAGACTCCTGTCATGGAGGGTCATGGGGTTGCTAGAGCCTATATTGCTTGTTCTTCTGTGTGGAAACAACGAACTGGACACAAAGCACGTTCATGAGATAGCGTTAGCTTACAATGGTACATTCCAGTGGGAAAACTGTTTTCTGGTGGGACAAATTCTGTCGTATTTTTGGTAGAAACACTAATTCAACATAGAAATCCAGATGTTTCTCTGAATTTAGGAGCCTAAACTCTCAAGGAACATGCTGTAAACTGAAAGTACATTAAAACTAAGGAGAGAATGGAAATGTGGTTTATTCTACTTGCACAAGATTCCTGTTTTCCCTTTTTGTGATTTTTCTTAGGTTGTAGACACGTATTTGAAAATCAAGATTTATTGGGTTCTGAGTGACAGCTGATCAGGTTAAAGCTGAATTACCTCTTTCGAAGAATCTCCTCTCTTTTTTTCATCAAGTGCTTAAATAATATTTATTGTCAAATCCTCCATATTATAAAAACCTTAACAAACTTCTATAGGTACATTATTGGCGAAGACTAGTTGATAAAAAGGCATTTTACAAAACAATCACCAGTTTCTTCTTTGTAAAGTGCCACAAGGAGGTTACCTTCAACGCATTTTCACTCCCAACTCGTGATGTATGGACATGTGGTTCAGGACCCCTCTGAGTCACTTTTTGATGCCCCCAACTCGTCGTTTTTTGACGTGCTGGCTGTTCCCATTGAATCAGGTGTTCCCAACCTCCACGCCGCAAACCGGTACCAGTACTCGGACACCCAAAACATCAAATAGTGAGGCGGGAGAGCCCTTGAAAAACGAACAGCCAGCTCGCAAAAACCATATGTCCATACATGACGAGTTAGGAGTGAGAATGTGTAGTTACCTTTTTAACAAAGCACTGCAGGGATGAACTTCCTGTAATAGAATAGATTTATACAATAACCACTCACAATACTTAGCAAAACAGTTCTATAACAGAGGCAACAGAGAAGAAAATGTTAAATATTTCACATTTTATTTTGTTCTGCTCATTCAAGCTCAACACATTCCTCTCCAGACAATCGGACACTCAAACACACAATTAAGTACCATTTAGAGTTGTAAAGCACAGAGAATGACTGGGTCATTTCAATTTGCAAACAGATTTATCCCCATGACATTACAGACATCTTACGCGATTACTATGTAACGTATATAAGGACGTGATTATTCCAACTCTGTTGTGTTCAGATAGGTGTTGGCCTCGAGTAGCAGATAAAAGATCGAGAGAGGGGAAAAAAGCTTCTGAAAAATAAGAAGCATACAAGCAATCAGTGTCTTTACACACAATCGGATCATACTTTGACTGATCAAAATCCACTTAAGGCCCTCTATGAGAATGAGTCGTTTCTGTGGTGCAGTTAGTGTCAAAAAACATCTTCTGTGTGGTTTGGCATCCAGTTTGAAATGGAGAGTCCTGAACCGGCCCCAAAGGTCACCGAACGGCCACACCTCAGTCACGTATTTGAACTGTGCATTGTAAGTGCAATTTACAGTGGCACCACCTACTGTATGCTTTGCTGTAACAGTAATAAATAAATGTATAAAAAAACTAGCTGGCTGTAAGTGGTCGGATGAGGCCTCCAGTCGAGGTAAACCTACAGCAGATGTGTTAGAAAACCAGAACAAAGTAGCTGGATAATCCACATCAGAAAGAACTCCGTCTAAAAGCAAAATTTGATGCTTATATTGACACTAGCTGATAGCAAAAAATCCTCGAAACATCACCACATTTTGGAAAATTATAATCATATACATTTGATTTTGCCCCAAAGTAGTAGTTTCTATAAATCTGACTGTTTCTCCCAGTAAGAAAAATTTGGTTTATGTAGCAATGGTAAAGAATAATAGCATCTGATTTGGTGGTAAAGATCTCCAGACATGAATAATACATGTTTCATGTATTAAAACCAAATTTGATAATTTTTTAAAGCACTATTGTTTTACTGGTTTGTTTTAGCTGAATGTTCAATAGAGTTACATTTAGAAGCAGCCAGTGGTTGAAACCTATTTACTCTTTTTAGTGTCAACATGCGGCCGTCTCTGGTCAAACGGAAACTGTGCCAAACCACAAACTCCACATGGAAGCACCGCACTTCCCAGCTGACCCTAAAGTTCATCTTGGGTCCATTTCCGAAGTCCTTACATCCAAGCTCTGTCCATCAGTCCCAGGACGTTCCGCTCTCCCTACTGGACGCACACGTACTTCTTCCACCAGGATTTGGACAGCATCTTCATCTTATCGGCGGTGCTGCGGACCTTTCTCTCCCGCCGCGCTCTGTGGTCAGAGTGCCGTAGCCCCACGGAGATGGCGGCGTCAAACACCTCCTTCAGGTTCTTTTGCGTGAGCGCCGAGCACTCCACGTACATGACGGCGCCGATTTTTTCCGCGAGCGCCCGGGCGTCCTCCTCCGCCACGGGCCTCTCCCGCCGCCTGGAGAGCTCGATGAGCACCTTGACGTCCTGCCGAAGGTCGCACTGCGTCCCTACCAGGAGCATGGGTGTGAGCGGGCAGCGGCGGCGGATTTCGGGGACCCACTTCTCCCAAACGTTTTGAAAGGAGGCGGGGCTGACCACGCTGAAGCAGAGCAGCAGGGCGTCGGTGCGGCTGTAGCAGAAGTGGCGGAGTTTGTCGAACTCGTCCTGATGGAGAGACAGAGAAATGCACTGATCAGTTTTTAGATACATTGAATTTCACTAAGTTTTTATTTTTATTAGAAGTAAACTTTTCTGATGAAAATCTGAGCTTTTGGCTAAAAGCGTCTTTCGTCATCTACAGGGATTAACGTTGGCCAAAACGTGACCCAAACCTCTCCCTCTTTGGTATAAATCCTCTCCTGTCTGGCATCTTTTACCTCCTTTTTTGCAGTAAAGCCTCAAACTCTCAAACAGATCTGAAGCCTTCAACCCGGTAATCTGTTGATGTGAAGCTCAACATTTCGACGCGGCAAACACTTTACCGCACACAGGCTCTGCAGCCCGATGACGCGGCTCCATCTCCGGTTTACACAGACGTATCAACATCTTCTAGTTTGGAGGGAGTGTGTTTATGGGCTTCAGCGGCAGCTGTTTTCATCCCTTTGGCTCCAGTCTCTGATCTCGTCTGTTTTGGCACACCTCCTCTTGTGAAATCGCATCAGTGCAGCAAGTCTTTAGCGCCTTTAATCAAACTGAATTTGTCCGATCTTGTCTGTGAGCGTGGATTTTAGCACCCCGTACAGCCTGCAGCGCCGTGCGGCGAGCTTTTTCAGTTATGAGGCCTTAAAAGCCTCATTTCAAATGCCAAACTTGTATATCAGTTCTTTGTAAAAGTGGAAGCGCCCTTCTGGCTTTTGTGAATGTCAAACATGCTGCTCCCAGGGCAGGGTGCTGCAGAACACCGACATGTGGAATGAAAGAACAGTCCACGCCCCAAGAGGAACAGAAACTGTTCAAAACTGTTGCAGTACCTTGCAGACTCCTCAGTTTGTCTGCGATAAGCAACGGCAGCTGGTTACATCTATCGGACGCCATAAAACCGTGAACAGGAGGGAAGGGTCAAAGAGTACACACCGCGCTGCAGGCAGATACCTACTTTTTATCGAAGCTACAAGGACATTGGGGCAGGTTTGAGGAGAATTATGATCACGGAAGTGGAGCGGGAATAAGCGCTCAGATGTGTGAGGGTGGACCAGGTGTTTCATGTCTACCCTTCACTCCTTCAAGGACAATACATGATGTCACTGTTAAGCTCATGCTGATCATAAAAGGTCATAAACTGTAGATTGTATCCCAGGGATAAATATATTCACACATGCATTTATTCCGTAAGGCACAATGTCGAGTCCTGGAGGGCCAGATCTGGCCCTCCGGGTAATTCTATTATATTTTTAGTAATGGACCAATGTTATCTTGTGCTTATTTCTAACTTGTATAATTTTGACAAAATACATTTTTATGGAGAGTAAAATATTGGAAGTTATTTAAGGTTTAAGTTGATGGAATAATATTTCTGAGTTTTTAAAGTTTTAAACATTTTAGCGTGTTCAATAAATGTTTATCCTGTTTGACCAAAGGTGTGTTTTGGCGATTGAGTTTGACACCCCTTCCTTAAGTCATACTATCAAATTTTCCAAAGTATAAGTCACAGTTTTTTTCCTAATTTAGATAAGAATGTGACTTATACTCACAAGTAACTTATTTTGTTTGTTTTTTAGCTTTTTTAGACACCAAAAGGCTCATATATTTGTTATTTGGTTGTCCTTTAGCGGTTCCTCTCTCTATTAACCGCTAGAGGGCGCTGCATCCGAAGTATAAGTATTTGCTACTGACAGCGGCAGAAGAAGTGTCGTCCAAAACAAACATGGAAGAAAATCTGATTGTTTTTCTCTTAAACTTTGATATAAAATACGGTAGTAGTTGTATATTTTTGATTACGTTTGATGAATTGCAGCATTTGTTTTAGTGGTCGTGTGAAGAGTTCTCACCTGTCCTGCAGTGTCACACAGCTGTAGCCTCACTGGGCTCCCGTCCACCTGAACCACAGCTGTAAAAGCAGAAACACACGGACACGTTAAGTACGTTTCAGCTGCCAAATTGACTGGAAGCCTGTGCACAACCTGGATTTTTCTCCTCCTACAGAATACTGTCTGAGGTAAACAACAGTTTTCCAGTTGAAATCACAAAGCCCCCCTCCTTTCCTCTGTCTTGCCCACCCACTTTGCCGGTTACCGCTCAGACCATAATGTTTTACTGCAGCTTGGGCCGCTCAGTGAGCTTTGTACTTTTGAGCAGAGGCCTCTCTGGGGTTGTCTTAAGAGGAGCTGGGGGGGTTAAAGACGAAGCAGCAGACTTTGTTTATTCAGAAACTCTCTTTCAATCGGTCTCACTTCCACTTTGGAAAAAAAGCGGATGAGTCATCTTCGGGCGAGTTTCATTATCGGACCATTTATTCTCCTCAGGAGGCTGAGCCCAGCGCGGGACGGCGGGCACATGGAAACATTTTCCACACGGCTGGAGTGTGTGGTTGGTCATGTCACCTGATCAAAGCGCTCCCTGGAACAGTCCGTGCGGCAGGACAGCCTGCGTTCTGACAAAAGCGAGGTCAAAAGCTTCAAGGAAGAAAAATGGGAGCACGGGCTGCTATTTGGTAATTATTCTCTAATACCTGACATGCGATACTCCTTTGATTTTCCTGTCCTCCCCTTTCGACGCTTCTCTGCCACCTGTGGCATTGCATAACTGCTCAGAAGTCTGCTTTCAAGGCAGCGCTCTGATTCTGGCCTCTGAGAAATGACATCACTTTTAAGGGCCCCAACTGCACAATCAGTCTCTGTCAGAGCAGGGAGAAAGACAATCTCTGCCTCAGAGCTATTGCAACAGATGTGCCTATTCCAGTATAGAGGAGTGGGCCCACGGGTCAAGGCTGACAACAATAGGCCGAGTTGTGCAACCCCCTGAACCAGAGAGGCTTTCTGCACTGCAGGGATGGGTTGAGCCTGCACTCCAGAGAGCCTGGTACCAGTCCCTAATCCTGAATGTTTTCCTTAATTTGATAAAATGCTTAAGGAATGCTCAGGTGAGGTGAAACACCATGTCTGAAGGGCAGATGATGGAAAGTCATGAATTATGTCATAAGTTTGAAACCAAAGCTGCCTTGCATAAACGCAGCTTGCAGGGACTAGTCAGTTTGGAAAGTGGAATTGTGCCAAATGGAACAGCACTAAATCAGGGAGGGAAGACCTGTCCATTACCTCAGATAGAGGACAGATAACAGGAAACACAAACACATCTATCACACAATGGAAGAATGGGTGGAAATGGGAGCAGATGTATCTCAAATAAGTGAAGCAGAACAAGAGTTCTATAGGTGGCACCATACAGGTAGAAATTGATTTCCACTCTTTAAAGTAGAAACAACCCCCTGAAGTTTAGGAAAACTATGCAAAATAGACAGAATGTTCTTAATTCATCCCAATTCAGGAAGTTTTATGATCATTTGCGTTATTCCAACATCCTGCTGAACTCTCTTACCGGAAAAGTCGTCAAAGGCAGTCGGGATGTATTTGGTTGGATATCCGTTTGTTGTGTAGCTCACAACCAAGCTGGTTTTCCCCACCGCTCCATCCCCCAGCAGGACGCACTTCAGCAGCCGCTCCTGGCCCTGTCCCGGCCGGGCGGGTTTGGGTTTGTGCGGCGGGACCGGCGGCGCCATGCTCCCCGTGTAATCCATTGCGAGTGGGGGTGACATTCAATGGACCGCCGAGAACTCCTCCGGAGACCGAGCCACCATGAGAACACGATCCGGTCTCCACGGAGACACCGAACCTCCCCTACGAGCGCGAGCCGAACCCGTGCGTAAAAGCCGTCATCCAGCGCGCGGTCATATCCAGACGCGTCATCCACACAGACAGCGGCGCGCGCACTGCAGCTCTGAGCCAGGGCGGCTTACACTCTTTATGTTCCCATCATTTGACTAATCCCACCCACCACAGTGGAGGAGGACTGGTCAGGACGTCTGAAGCTTTAAATGCTCCGAAACATCTAGAATAGTAGTGCTGTGGACGGAATTAAAATGATTTCTAAACTTTATTATTATATTTTTTTTAAATTTCATTCCCACTTTCCCCGTCCTGTTTGAGCTGTGAAGGGTGTCTGACCTGTTACAGACAAGTCAAGACATGCCCTCACCGGGTCATTTTTAAGTGACCTATAAAGAAGCACTGAAATGTTATCCAAGCCTACTTTAAGCTGCAGAGCTGAGCTCAGGAGAAACCAGCTCAAACTGTGTGAAGAGTGGAGGTCCAGGGAGGAACACACATTTATGTCATCAGAAATTAATATTATAAGTTATGGACCAAGTTAAAATACTTCTACTAAAACACTTCAGTTAGTTTAATCTGTTGCACATCTCGAGATATGATGACTTTGATTTTGGCGCCATCTTGTGGTTGTAATTGTTTAAGCAGTTTTTGATATACTGTACATGCGTTAAAAAAATTAATTTATACACTTCCGTACTTCATCTTCTCAGCTTTTATTTATTTATTTGTTGATTGATTGATTCAAAATGTAAAATATTTTTTTTTCTTTTGTGGGAAAGCTAAAAAAAGCAGAGCATTTCTGTGGTCAAATCTACCTTTGATGTCCTAGAATCTCAAAAGTTCTAAAAAGTTGATGTAGATTTGGTCATAATAATTGATCTCACGGTTTTCTTTGAACTTGTTGACTGGGCATCAGTGTGTTTTTTCATCATGTATACACAAAATCTAATTTTCTGGTTAAACTGAAAAAAAAATAAAGCCCAATACATATGATCTGATAATAAAAGCGTGTTTTAAAGAGGTATTATTTGCAATCCATCAGGAAATGCAGCGATATTAATTTGTTAGCAGTTTTACATGTTTATATTTTAATCCTTTTGTCTCTGTTTTAAAAAATAAACCCAAAACTCACATAACAGCTACAGAAAAAAAACATTTTATGCCTCCTCAGGAAGCCAAACTGTCATTTATGTAAATCTTTAGTCTTTTATTCAGATGCAAAAAAAAAAAAATTATCGTTTTATTTGAACTATTATTATTATTTTTTTTACTCTAAGGTACTTTTTAAAATTTGTTTTTCTGCTTTTTAAAACATTTTTTCCTCTCATTTGAAGTGACTTGAAGACTCTGTTAAGATTGATTTATTAAACAATCTGAGGCTTTTAATTAACCTTAGCTAAAGCTTGCATATCACTAGTAATCCACTTACACATAGTTGTAAAACTGTAAGCAATATTTCAGTCTATTTCATAAAATAATTTTCTTTCCATAAAACTTTAGAAGACATTACAGGGATCCTTTTCAGTTGAATCTTGAATATGCCAGCATGTTAATGTCCTGGTACTCACTTCATCTTATTAAAGTTGGATTTAAAAAAAAAAAAAGAAAAGAAAAAAAAGATGCTTAAAATTCATTTAAAGCCCATTTATCACCTTGACAGTCATCTTGTATGACTTTGTCCATTTTGCATTTGTAAATAATACAGATTTGTTCTAAATTATAAACGGCTGTTAAAAGTGTACATAATACAACTATACCATACAAACCAAACCTATGTACTGTAACAGCATTTAAATGGGGCCAGGATATTAACAAAGACTAGTTCAGGGGTCTGCGACCAGCGGCTGCAGAGGCTCTCCACTGTGGATTTAAAAAAAAATAAAATAATGACATTTTTTTCAAATAATTGATACTAAATTAGCATTTATTTCATTTAGATTAATTAAGTGTATACATTTATGACTGACGTGCACAGGGAAGATAAAAGATACAAAGGTTTTTACATCCCTGCTGTATTAAAGAGGTCTTGTTTGCTCTATGCTTCCTCCAGAATACACTGATTTCAAATGCTAAGCAAAACTTTGGTAAAAAGTTTGATCTTTTCATATAATCTTATGCTGTCCAGGGCTGCACTGGGATGATCCGGTCTGCCACAAGGCATTTTATTAAACAATAATTTCACATGTTGAGAAAATAAAAGTTTCTTTTATATTTTATTCATGCCTCAAAAGAAGCATAATTCATATTTATTATTTAAAAAAAAGAAGTCACAAAACTAGCATTTTTGATTTTCTCGTCATTTTTATTTGCTTTGCACAGATAAAAGTCTGTTTTGTAAAATAACAATAATCGGTGAAACACATTTGAATGAATATCAGAGCTGATTTCAAATAAACCAGAAGTCACTTGAGTGTTTGGATGCTGAACCCTGTTTCTAAGAATTGGAATCGTGTAGTTCGCAATAGAATGCAAAGATATGCAAACCAGCTGGAACTAAAGCAAATGAATGCAAATGAAGAAACTGAAAACCCAGACAACACCCTTTCTATTGGTGATGAATTTAAAACATATTTCAAATCAAACATCCAGCTCTTCATTAAATACGACATAAATGTGTTTTAGTACTATATGCTACAAATTAGACAGTGTTTTGTGGAGGTGTTTGATCACATTTTTTCAGCTGCGTTCAGCTGAACAACAGATGTACAGATCTCTGTTGTACCAACAAATTAAAAATAACCACATTTTAAAAAACCTCTCATGTTAATTTCTGCTATGTTTAGGTTTAAAATCTTTAGCTGATATTTTATAGCATTTAAATTCTACCGAGATGTGAAAATATCCAAACAGTTGGTGATGGAAACATCTTTGTGAAGCCGATCCACTCAAACAGAAAATGGATTTGATGATGTTTCATAGAAGATTTGGGGGTTTAGACAGTCATGATGTCTCGTATTTGTTTGTTTGTTTGGTGGGTCTGGTAAAGCTTTTCTGCAAAGTGCATGAGTTGCACAAAGTAAGGCTTATAGGAGCAAATTCCTTGTACAAGATTTTAAAGCACTACATGTGCCAAAAAGAAATGCAGAATGTTTATAAATGAATACAAATTAAAAGTATCCTGAATTGTCTTGTCATCCCTAACATTTATGGATGATTTGTTTTCTTATATGTCACGGTTTTGTACCACTAAACTGTTTTGTTGGTCAGGTAGGGAGAAGGACTGGGAACATAAATCACGCTCTCTTTAATCTGCAGTTATAAAAGGCACCTGCTTTAGTGAACAAGTTTCCTCTCTGTGAATCCATTTACCCTCTCAATGTTCAACAAGGAAACAAGTGCAAGAGTGAAAGCAATGTCGTAAAAAAATGAGGAAAAAAGTGATTTTAATTGTGGGGAAAAAGTTCACTCACACTTCCTTGCATACCAAAAACAAAGTCATATTCAGACACGTCTACAAACATGCATCCTTAATTGCCGGTTTAATGCTGCCATGGTTAGGAACGACATATTTAGTCGTCTTGGACAAACCCACTACGACCCCCTCCTGTTTTAGAGTGTTGCTGCTTATACCTCATTTGGACTACAGCTCCATCCGAGACACTTCCTGAGTCTTCCTTTTTATACACTTTAAAAGCAACATTTCCAATGACAATGTTCCTCCTTGACAGCAGCAGCACGAATATTACTGAGGATTCCTACAATTTCAGATACTTGGATACAGTTAGTGTTGCGCCTCCGTTCCAGCTTCTGGAGACTCTTCCTTCGGAGCTCTGAGAACACGAGTAAGACTTCAGAGTGACAGCCTGGATCTGTGACGTCTGCTAACGGTGGTGTTCACAATGTTTACTGGGGTTTAGGTTTGGCGCCGCCGGGGGTTGGATCCGGAGGGGGGCCACCACCCTGCGCGAGTCTTTGCAAACTGCAAGAGAAGGAAGTGAAGAGGTTAACACCCATGTAGAAAGAGTAGAATTGTCAGAAAGCTGGTTTGTATTCTATTAATAAAGTTTGACTGACTTATCTGACTTTTTTGTTGACATTCCTTTCAGCACAGCTCCACCTAGTGGATGCATAACGCAACCCCAGCCACCACTGAAGCTTCTATTCTAAGCGTCTTATAATGGGGTGTGGCTTATATATGAAAAAAGTTTTTAAACAGGCCATTCATTAAAGGTGCGCCTTATAGTGCGGAAAATACATACGTAAAAGGTGAATTTAAAAATTTTTTTTCTAGGTCGCAGTTTAAAAAAAAAGAAGGAAAATATTGTCCCTGCTGCTGTGTTGGGATTTATTGCGATAAATATCAAATCGTGACACATGTATCGTGATATGTATCATATCGCCAAACTATACACAAAGTAATGAGAGAGATTCCTTCTATCAATACAATAAGTGTTTTGTTTTTTGTTTTTTTCCTGGATGATGCCAGTCACTGTTTTCTGCACCTTCAATAATCAGATTACAAATAAATCATTTGGAATCCCACTTGACCCAGATTCTTATGTCTGATTCTCCATGTCCTGACTCTTGCCTGCCTCCTCGCCTTCCTGCCCCGCCCCTACGTTTTTACCTCAGCCTGTTTTTTGACTGCGTCTTACCTTATCCTGTCTTATGGCGTTCACCTTTAAACTACGTTTGCACAAAGATCCACACAGCTCTGCCTCTTTGACACAACTGTGATCGTTTTTGGATTAAAAGAAAATCGCTTTCTGCAAAAAAAACTTGTAATCATACATAGAGATGCCACAATTCTTATTGTAAAACCTAAGTGTATGTTACACCACTGAACTGATTCGTGACGTAAGTGTATCGTTGGATTGCTACTGTATACCATTAGGATTACATTTAAAGTGTCAAATGCATACTGAGCTAAATTTAAGGATTTATAGTTGTTTTATTAGATTATACCAGGCTTAGCATATGACACTGAAAGCTTTTCCTTCATTGTCGCTTGTCAATTAGCAAATTTAAAAAATAGATTTTATTTTTCTTAATTTTTTCGTCTTTCTTTGTTATGTAATACACAAATAATACATGGAAGTGAAACAAAACCGTGACCCAAAATTCAAAGTTTGAACCAAATTGCAGGTAAAGATGTTGTTACATCACTATTAAGTGATAACACATGGAAAACAGCTAATATTAGAAATGGTAAAATTCCTTTCCTTTTCACTATATAGTATGTTTTACCATTTTGTAGTGCTGTCTGAATCTATTATTCCAAAATATCCCAGAAGTCTTTGCGAAAAACTAGTGTGCATCAATGCTCACTGCTTTAGCGAATATAGATCACAATGCATTGCGGTAAAACAATGTTTGTGCAATTTTGTTAACAAACAATCCACATTTTCTTCATCAGAACACAATGGAGTCACCAGTAGGCGTGGTGAAATGTTTGTATTGATTCGATTTTCACTTTGTTTAATCAGTGACGTCATATCCCGTGTTTTTAGCAAAACAAAGGGAAAGTAGTGATCATCGTGTCCAAATTGCTATTAAAATCCAGTGCACTATATAGTCCTGCAGCATATAGTTTTTTAGTAGTTATAGATTAACCCTCTTGTTCTCTTGTGGGGTCCAGACGACCCCAATTTTAATGCAAATGTGCGAAGGATAGCACAAGGGTTACGGTGGGAATTTGGAGTCTTAAATTCTAAACCAACAAATGCATAAGAAATGATAGATTTTTATCCTTAATTTACCAACATCTAGAAATCAGCTTTGAATTCTTACAATAAAACTACAGTGATTTCTGTTGACCACAATTACAGGAGTTCTGCATCAGTAATAACATGCTAAAAAATATTTTGTTCTTCTGTACTAACTCTACAGATTGTTTGTGTACAGGGTAATAATCAGGCTGTACAATTTGCAATTGGTCAATACTGTGACTCATTTTACCCTCTAAATGTAACTGTTTTATCACAGACAGTCTAAGTAGTTATAGAAGAAACATGTTCTGTAAAAAGTGTAGTTCAGAGTAAACAGAGATATAACTTATAACACAAGTGTGTATGTAGCCTTATGGTCACAAAAGCGTAAAACAAACGGTTCGTATCTGCATTTTGCAGTGCAGGAATTGTTGTAATTAAGCCCACATGCTGTGTGTTGGAGACTCTCACATTATGAAGAGATCCACAAAATGTCAACAATTCATTCTACAGCAAAACTGTTACTCAGCTGGTTTTATTTTAACTGTTCTTGATGAAAGTCTGTGTCCTACAGGCACAAGTCCATGCAGACATTTTGAAAGTCATGTACTCTTTAGAATGAACAGTCACATAGGTTTCAGAATATGAGTGAGATTCTCATTTAAATATTTTAAAATAAAAAGGACAAAGCTTCATTGCAAAACTGTCATCACATTTCTTTAACATTTCTCCTGCATCCCTCAGACGGAGCTTACAAATAGAATGTCAATGATGGAGCAGTGTTTAGCCACAAGATGGCGCCATACTCACGTGTCCTTGATGCTGTCTAACTGGGCCTGGATTTTTGCAACAAACCTGTCCACCTCCTCCTGTTGGGACAGATAAAGTGAGCAGTTGCACAAACAAAGTGTTCATTTTTTTCTACATCGACCCATCTTACCTGATGCCGTTTGTAGAAAAGTGGCAGAGAGAAAACAGCAATCACACCTGCAGAGAGAAATGATGCGTGGATGCAAGCCTTTCCAAGTGTATAAAGAAGTTGATGATATTAAGGTCTTACTGATGATAAGCAGGGTCAGGCCGTTGCACAGATCTCCCAGGTAGGTCACCAGGTACAACAGAAACAGAAACTAAGACAGAAATAAAACATCAAATTGTCACTAAAATGTGTTAAAAATACATATATATTACATATATTATAGTCCACAGTTATTGCTCTAATGATATTCTTATTACGCAGTGTGTTTTTGAACATTTCTAAAAGGGTTTTGCTCCTGAGGTGGGATCCGGTTGCTCAGATACGGGACACCCCCGGCTCCAGCTTCACCGGCGGGTTTCTGCCTACAGACTTCTGTGTCATTCTACATACCAGCCAGGTCGAAGTTAAAACCGGGAGGTCCTGGGATTAAGGAGCTCAGGCTCTCCCTTTCACTGTAAGTGTGCTGGCCTCATGTACTAAAATGATATTATATGAAGGGTGAGCTGCAAGGACAGGATGATGCTGATGCTGGTTTATTTTTGTGTCTCTGTCATGGGGCTTCCAGTGGGATTTGAGATTTCTTTTGGACGTTGTCTATAAATATAAAAAAATAAATAAATAATAATAAAAGAAGTAGTGTTAAAGTTCTGCAGTAGTTCTTTTGACAGCATTTTTTCAGAAATTCAGGTTGTATTTAGTTTTGTTTCAGGGTGCTAAAGCATCACATCTAAATTATTCTGTAAGTTATAACTCTATTATTTAATTATCTGAATTATAAAAGAGAAAAAAAAACTCAAGGTTTCCTCTCAAACTCTTTTGGGGGACGCAACAATTTACTTTCCCCACATTCTGGTTCTAACCTCAATTTTTTGGTCACAGTTGTGTTACAGTTCAATATATAATGTGTTTATTTCAAAACAAAAAAATCTACATTAAAAAAACTGCTTCTTATTTGTTAAAAAGTGAGTAACAATGAAGAAAGATTTTTTATTAGGCTCATAATGAGCATGGTGTAATTTAATAAAAAGATAACTAATAAATATTTTCTTAAAATACAAGCTGGAAAGACAAAAATGATGAAATATACAATTATTTATTTTGAAATGTATATTGTGGAAAAAGATAAAATATAATTATGTTGAATATTATGGATTTATATGAGAAAACTAGCTGGAGGGATAGGCTTAAATAAGCACTGGCTTCTGCCAATCCAATTTTTGTAAAGATGTATTTTTTCAGTTCTATCTATCATTTTATTTCATGTTTAATTTTAATTATTTTGCAGTGCTCTACATGTTTTGTTTTACATGTTTGAAATAAATCTAATCCTTTTTCAATTTAGCACAATATATGTCTGACTCCTTCAACATAGTCATACTGGTTTGCAGAAGGGACGCAATATTCTTTTTAAACTGAGCAAAATAATGTTTTTTTTATGTGTTAACACTGCGTGTACCTTATGAAGACATTATGACAGATCTGCAGGGAGAAAGTAATTTTACGGAGGTCAAAAGTTCATATTACAGTTAGAACTAAATTTAGCAACCATTTTTATTTCGTTAATATTTAAAAAAACACAGAGATCCATAAATATAAGCGAGTGTTTATCCATAAAAGGCCCTGAGTGAACTGTCCTGCATTCCCTTAAAGAGTCTTCATAACCCAAAAATCTAGAAAGAAAATTTGACCATAGCTATTAGAAGGTAAACCTTTGAAAACAGTTCTTATAAAAATAACTTTACCTAAGGAGAGACAATTGTTTCCCCAAACATTCTATAAATAGCAAATGAAAATGCTGTCCTCTCTAGAGCTGGAAGGAGCAACAATGATGAGGAGAAAGGGATGACAGGAGGAGACTGAAGGAAAAAAGATTATCTGAAAGTTCAATTTAATGAAGAGTTTCTGGATGAGAGGAACCGTTTTTATGATATGATTACTGAGAGGCTGATGCACAAAAACACACACGTGCGCATGTTTTATCCATCTATCCTTCATTAGATGCAGAGCTGAGATCAACCCAGACAGGCTGCCCCTCCATCACCACAAATCCAGTCAAACTGGACTTCATTTGCAGCCTCGGCTTACCTTCAGGGAGTCGAAAAGGTTTCCAACAAAAAAGAGCTTCTTCAGGCCGTCGACTGCAGACAGAGTCGACACGATGACTTTCTGCATGTAGAGGTCAGCCTGCTCGCCACTGAAACTGATATCCAGGTTCAGGTATGACCTGAAGGCAAAAAGAAAACAGCATATTTATTAACAATTAATATTTGTTTTCTTATTTTTAATTTTATAGATCTTGCAATACTCATTTATTTGAAATAATCGAATAAAAGAGTAATTATCTTTCTTTTTAAAGAGCTTTTTTGCAAGGGCAAGTCTCCAGTATCATTATTATTATTTTTAATATTTAGTGTAAACATTTTACCTTATTAATTAATAGGAAAAAAATGAGTCAAATGTTTATTCTGGCATTTGAAATTAAGAGCAAAAATATTGAATCTCTTAAATCTTCTAAACCCAAGTCTTACTTGAAGGGGTGCTCTCCATCTCCCCAGCTGAGGACGTAGAGGAGCTGGTAGTAGATGCGCACAGAGATGGTGAAGCACATGACAGCCAGGGAGACAGTGGAGACCACAGTGATGATGCTGAGCTGGAACAGGGACAGCAAGCCCACCACCAACCCCGTGAGCACCATGCCGCTTCGCTCCATGTCCTTCCAGTAGATCAGGTCCACCACTAAGCCATGAGACGAGCAGGTGAGAGGAGGAGGAGTAAAAGAGAGGTTTAAAAAGCGTGACTGTGGTGCTTTCTGACATGACAAAGCAGATGGAGCAGCATCACAACCTCTTATTTTGGAAAAGGGGGAGTGGCAGCTGAAGAAGAGATCTTTTCAGCCTTCAGCATCACACACAGCTCCGGCCTCGGCTAAATTTAGCCCTTTACATGACAGGGAGCAGCCAGCAGTTGAGGGGAACCTTTCACAACACCTGCTGCCGGTCGTCAGGCTGTCAGCAACCATTTCTCCACGCGCTGTTGGCCTCCCTCTCTGTCACCAGGCAACAGCTGCCGTGGAGATCCAAGCATCCATTTAGCCATCCTTTACTAGACTTGACAGCTGCAGTATTTACACGACTTGCTGTGTGAAATAAAAGCTTCGCGATTTACTGCACTGAGAATTGAAGTGCATTGCAAAGAGTGATCGATAAGAAGTGAAGCCTCCTCACACGAGTGCGGTTCACGCCGCGTGTGACAGCATAATGCACCGTCAGGGGAACGCTGAGCCTCGGCATTAGAGAGGAGGGAAGCCTCTTTGAACCGAGTACTCTGAAGGCAGGTGGGTTATTTATGGAAATCATTGCACTCAATTAACACCAGACTTGTGCCGCTCTCGTTCTAAGACTGACAATAACACAACGGCATTAGACAACTACAAAAAATAAAAAATCTAAGAGTGAAAAAATAACTACAACAAGAAAATAATAACACGAGAGAAGAGATGTTTTTCTTTTTTGTTGATACGTAGCTTTTAACTAAACCACTAATTGACAATCAAAACTTCAGTTGAAAGCATGTAAATGTCTATTTTTTGTGTTTACAGTTAGTATGCATTCAGATCAATACCTGTAGTAGGGGTGCGTATTGACAATACGATACAAATTGCAATACACATCTTACAATACGATATATATCGCGATGTATTCCAAGACTTAACGGAACAATTTTCCACAATTTTTTTCGAGCTGAAGCTCCGTCCATGACCAGCTGCGTAACTGGATTGCTTCACTCGTTCTTACTTGAACCCACTACAAAGCATCGCAATCTGCCGTTTTATATGATACTGGCAACAACATGGTCCAGAGTTTCAGTTTGGTACCCATCCCAAGTAAAAACTAAGTAGTACATGTCTCACAACAACAAAAACCACAAAGCTGACTGAACTTATAATACAAGCTGGTTCTCGCGAGATCTTGTTGTTGTTTTGGTCGTGATGTGGACCTCCTCAAAGGAGGGGCCTCTGGTCACATGCAAGATGGCGCCCGAAACAATATATAGTCGGAAGCAGACATTTTGTAACTTCAGTCGGTCGTGTAAGCAGAAATTTCCTAAACTTTAGGAAACCCTTTCAAAAATGATGTTTTAAATACTTCAGCTTTTAAGCTTTGAAAAGGGAATAAACTGTAACTGTCTAACAGTTTAGTTTTCAAGACGAGCTTCAAATGGGACAGAGAATCGTTTTAATTCTTTCAAGTCAGTATTAACAAGTTTTCAAATTTGTATAAATACACCTGTTTACCTCCGGAGAAAAGCCGGCAAAATGACGCTTTTTCTCTGTGAATCAGCTGATCACGTAATCAGTTACGGTTATCGAAGGGAAAAAAGGTTAAAAGCTTCAAACGGGGGTTCCAGTCGAGGACTTCCAGCCAATAATTTCAGGCGCTAAGTATGCTTTTCTGTGGCCGAGGGGGAGGGACTTTGGGTTACTAATTTTCAAGCGCCATATTTTTTTCTCTGTGGCCAGATTCTCTTGGCTCAAAGAGACTCAGTGTGTTGTGATGCCAACTAACGGTTGGGGTTTTAGGTGTAAAACAAAAGTAAGATGCTGAAGAACACTCATTTATAATGAATTAAATGTCATCTTGTTTGCATTTTAAGTTGATATAAGTATCGGCAAAAGAATTATCGTGATATATCGCCAAGTCGATTTTTCCCTACACCACTAATCTGTAGTGTCTCATTCATTCATTCATTTTGTACAGGTTAAGAAGACTACAATAAATAATGTTCCTTCTTTATTTATGGATTATATATATTTTGTCTTTACAAAAGCAAGGCAGGGTTTTTTCCCCTTTATATACAACCTTGCATATTTATACTATAGTTGTTTTAAAGCTGTTGTTCTGTTCTACAGCCAAGAACAAGGAAAAGCAATTTTTAATCAATCTGTCTTTAAATCACTGCAGACTATGACTTTTGGCAGCATTATATTTTGTTAATTTAATTCTTTATTCTTTATTAAAAAACATAAAATAAAAAAATCGTTTTGTTCCTTTATAAAAAATGAAGTCTAAGGTAGATCAAGTTTGACATCCAAACACTATAATTGGTCACTTCTTGTGTCTTTTTTCTTTTTAAACAGATCCTTAAGGCACATGAATAACAAAATTAACAAATTCTTTTTTACTTGGAGGACCAGCGAGTGCAGCCGGATTCAAGATTTTTGATGGAGCAAGAACGGTTAGCAGCAACTGGGTGATGTCTGAGCCATAATTGTCCATAATTATCACTTTGGACACATTTGCAGTTTGGAGTGCTTTTAGTGGGATCCTCTACACAAACAAGCAAAAATGTTAAGGCGATTATCCTTTTTCTACAAAGAAAATCAACAATCTTTTACCTGAAAGTATTACAACATAAAAAAATTGCTGTAATCACAATTGTGTCAATCCTAGCAGCACAATTTAAGCTAAACATCAATTTCTCTCTGCTCTGGTCGTGTCAGATCAATCCCACATCCAAAAACATCAGACACTGAAATCTCTCTTTGTGTTTGAGCTCAACAGCTGAAGGCAGAAAGACTAAAATAAAACAGAACCCAGCTGGCAAGGTTATCTGAGAGGCAGAATACTATTTGAATTAAAGCTACCGATAAAAGAATAACTGATCCCACTCGAGTCAAACAAACCCGCGTTTGATGGAAGCTTGCAATCGACAAGACAGAGCAAGTTTGCTTCATAATTTCACAGCCACTAAGCTCAGAATTGATGTGTAAAGATGATAAATAAAGAAGCAAATGCATAAAATAAATTCAATTTGCTTCGCCTGCACGATTGAAAAATAAAGAATTGTTCTGCAGGAGCTATTTGTCACCACAACTAAATACATAACAACCTAATAACCTTTGAGAAATATAATTCAAAACTCACTTTAAACTTAAATGTCTCACCTTTACTGGCCATTTTAGTATTTGCTCCTCTGTCCACCTGTCCCTCACTGTGTCCCCACTGTGCTCCCCTCACTTGTCTGAGCTGTTTTTGGCCACCCGCTGCTCAGTCAGCAGTCCAAAGGCCTCCCAGCCCAAAATAATCACAACCACGGCCCCGCCCACCTCTCCAAAGACTGCCAAAGTTTAACACAAATGTCAGTCTTCCCCTTCTAAAGAGAAGGCCGACGTTTGTCTCCGTTTTCAAACCTTGTGCATTTTAAGAGTTAAAAATCCCATCATTCAGTTAGTGCCTCAAGCTGTGGAACAAAGATATAATTTTCAATTAAAGGGGCAAAATCTACTTTGTGAGGTTTTAAGTGTATTATACTGTTCATTCCTCACTATAAACAACCCCAAAGTGGTTACTGACTAATCCTCTAAAAACTTGCGCTCTGAGCACCAGCCCCTCTCAACCCACCAAAATGAGCAAGTTCTCACAACTGATGTCACAAATTGGGAACACTTTCTTTCAGGAAGAGTCTACACTGCCAGAACCGCCCCCAGGCTAACACAAACACAAAATTTATCTGCTCAGCCAGCAGTGATCAGTCGGTAACTTTGCCGTTTAGCTGCTAACTATGCTGCTAACTTCACCGCTAGCCTCACTGCTCAGCTAGCTCTTCATTATAACAAGTGTTTGATGGCCGGGGATACTAAAGGCAGATGTGTGGAATGCACATTCATCTTTGCAAAAGATCAGATGTTATTTGTTTTCGTGGGCGAAACGCAGACACGCTGCCGAGGCTGGCTCTAGGATGACATCACGAAATGGGCGGCACCCACAGGCAGCGAAAGACGGTGCCTCAGAGATCAAGGGGTCTTAGTTTTTTGTGGGCAAAAAAACCTCACGAAAATAACTCATATTCCATAACTTGTTCTTTAGTGAGTCAAAGGTAATATATGAACATATATATATGAATATTCTGAAATACTTAAGAAAAGCGTGGCATAGGCCCTAATACATTTAAACATTTTCTTCTTGACATTAAGCATTGAAATTTGAAAAGTTGCAAAGTTCTGCCTTCATTCTGTGTAAAACAAAACTAAAACTATTTTAATGCATTCCGAACTAAACAAAAGAAATATCCAATTGATCAGTTTCATTCATTCAATATCAGGTTTCCAATATAATGAAGTGTTGTGATCAGTTTACGAGTGAGTCATTTATTTCAGAAACTCTTAACTCTGTCATCATTCTGACCACACATTAATCAACTGTCTGACGGACTGCAGCCCCCCCCCCAAAGGATCTACTAAAATAGGATCCATTGAGACCACTGCAGCGGCCCACTTAAAGAGCCGTCCATCTAAAAGACGGACTCTTACCTCTAATGCTCCCATTATCTGTCTGCTTTAGACTGACATAGGCAGCGATAACCCATAAGTATATTTAAAAATGCACAGTGATGACATGCACACAGTCATCTGTGTGTGAGTTAAGCACTGCCAAGCTTTAAAGAGGCACGCGCCCAGAACAGCAGCCAAAGCTGGAAAAGCTTTCCTCCCGGTTACCCATCATTCCTGAACTCTAGAGAGACAGACACAGGGAGGCAGAGCACGGGCCCACAGGATCTGCAACGGCTTCCAGTGGAGAGTCTTGAAAGTACATGCACAAACTGAAACCTGATATTTTCTCTGATCAAAGTATTGATTTGTGAGCTAAGTGAAAAGCTCTTTCTAAGTGGAGAGCCAGAGAGGAGAAGTGAGGGAGAGAGATAATACTCTCAAAGTAAATAAATAAATAAAAGTAGGTGATAAATGTGTACCTGCAATGTGGGTGCAAACTGCCAGCTCATCTTTAAGGCTAACCGCTGAAAACCAGTGACCGCCGACCAGCTGTTCCTGAGAGTTGAAGCCCGTGTCCGCTGGCGCCGAGCCTGCTGGGTCTTTGGGTCGCGCAGAAGTGAGCAGCTCGACCGAAATGGCCTCCACGGTGATGGGGGGCTCCGGTTCGAGGGCTGCCGGATAACAGAAGATATTGTCACTATGGTGATCACGTATGAAAGCTTTTACCCTTGAGAGAATCTGACTTTGAGGTATTAGTTTCATTGACTCCATATTGTGTTCCTCGTGGCAGCTCAGCTATCAGGAAAATAAATCCTCATATTCCAATTTGGAGGACCAGTTTATACTAATTAAAGAGCATAGCTAACAAATAAATCAAACAGAAAACCCGTCACTCTGTCACCTCTACCTTTCTGCTTTTCCTCACCCTCGGTTATCTGTGAAGGGGGCTGTTGTTGTGATGAGTGAGTATCCGGCTGGGCATCCTGGCTCATGACCTCTGCTCTTTGAAGTTCTGAGTCCGACTCTTGACTTTCTGGCTCCAGGTTCTGGGACATAAATGGAAGAGTCTCAGTCTGCTGGTTTTCATCCGTCCCGGCTTCAAGCCTCTCCGGCTCTCTCCTCTCAACGTCGTCATCATGGCTGATAAAGCCTTGTGGGTCCCAGTCTACGTCTGGAGAGTCCAGCAGGGTCTCCAGGGTGTCGGCGCGCATCAGAGACGTGCGGCTTCCCCGAAAGCCTCCCCTCCGCCGTTCCCGATGAAGCCGGGAGACTCCGACTGCCTCTGCCTCGGCGATGGCGATGTAAGAGAAAGTCAGCTCGAAGGAGTTCTGGCGAGGGGTGCCCCAGATTGACGGGGATGAAGTCAGCCCTTCATCATCGTCTGCCTCTCCTGGGTCCTCATCATCAGACCATTCTCTGGCTGTTTGGAGCTCGTACATCTCGGACTCATCATTCCCGCCTGGATGAACAACAGAATCAATTGAATTGTTTGCTGCAGAAGTATTTATGACTTACTTGACTCTCTTACAGAGAGGCTAATTTCTACAAAGTGTGTCTGTAAGTAAAAATAAAAACGAAGCAATTCTAAGCTTCAAAAACACGTCTCACCATCGGTGCAGGGGGGTGTTGAGTCAGGAGTGGACGCCACAGAGCCATATTCCTCTAAAACGAAAAAGTTGGATAAAATCTTCATGTATGGCATTACAACCCTTTTATTGCTTCAGCAGAGGTGTCTGCTATGTACTAACACTCTAGTGTAGATTCCTCCACAGTATGTTTTGGAATAGAAGAAGAAAGTATTTTCACCTTCTTTCAGATTCTGTGGAATGGATGCAGCAAATTCACAAATGTTGCAACATGCAAAGACAGATGTTGATTTGTAGATCAAAATAGTCTCAAACATAATCGAAAAGTAGCTTTCAAGTCTAAGCAAATTGCAGTGGAAAAATGCAAACTTTACCCGGCAGCCAAACAAACACCAATGATGATAACAAAATAGGCTTCCTGCTGCGCTGCAGCTATCCGTCCACACGTGTGTTTTTCTTGGATGGATGGAGGAAAGGTGGCTGAGCTAACGCTCACAGATGTGGAGCTGGAGCGTAAACAGCACTCCCCTGTGCCAACCAGCCTTCAGGATGCTAACAGAACCAACTAAAGCAGACTTACGGCAGTGAGAGAATCCTAAAACCTGGCCCATGCTCCATCAAGGCATCGCTGGGGCCTATCCAGTCTGGAAGCGGCGCCCCCCCCTTCACCTCCACTGCTGCTAGCTCACTCTCTTCCTCCTCCTCCTCCCTCCTTGCTCGTCTGCTAAGCAGCTTCCTCTCTCTGTCTCTGTTCCTCAGCAACCCCGCCCTGCCTCACTCCACCATCCTCGCCTGAGCACCCTCCTCCTCCTCCTCCTCCTCCTCTCCTCCTGCATCACTGTGACTGCAGAGGCAGCAGTGAACGCTACAGTAGAAGCACAAGCATCTGTGTGAGCTCATCAGTGCATCCTCTGGTCATAGCCAGTCTTACTCATTGTGTGATTCTTGTTTTTTTTAGTTCTGCGTGTTAAAGGAGCAGGACTCAAGACAGGAAGTGATGAGTCAGTGATGTAACAAAACACACAGGAAACGCTGGCTTATATTGAAGATGAAAATATAAGGAAATCTTCTCACATGTTTCTATAGGATTTCATTGATTTTGTTTTATTTCCAAATATATTCAAAAAGCTCATATCATTAATGAGCAAAGGTTGGAACATCTTGTTGGAGCAGCAACGACATGTAGAGGGCAGTAGTATTCTATAAATCAAATCGCCTCTACTTCAAATTATTACTACAGAATGAAAAGCTTGGTTAAATCCTAATTAAAACAATATAAATGTTCAAATAATCTTCAAGCTATTTCCTTTTTAATTCTTATGGATCATTTCTTACATAAAAACCCACAAGTTTGTATTCTGTTATGGAAATTTACTTAGGTGGTAAAACTTGATTTTCAGAGAGCCGAAAATTTTTGTAATTAAAAAGATTTTTATTATTTGCTTTGTTGTATATTAAAAATAAAATAACAAAAAAATAGTAAAAATTGAATACAAATTTTAAATTTTAACATTAATTTTTTTCAAACATTTGGGGGAAAAAAAGGTAAGAAGAAGTTAAAGCATATTTAAACTTCCCCCTCTACAGCTTTAGGGCATTTAGGTTTAGAAAGCACAAGGATCTGCTTCCCACGGCTAAAAAAGGTTTAGTTGTATTTATAGCCAGAAAAGAACAGAGCCACATATTTAGACCTCAAACTCATTAAACCAGGTCACTAACTGTATATTACACAAAAGGTAATAAGATTAGGAGCTATGGATGCAAATCTATGACCACGTGGAGTCAGAAAGTCAAAAAATTGGAGCAGAAATAACAAAATGCAAAGTGTTCTGTTTATGAATGAAGGCAGAACATTTATTTATCCAGATATAAAAAAGTATGTTGCTTTGTTTTACAATTGTTTATACATAAAGAAATGAATACATTAAAATACATTAATATTTTTAAACAATTTAAATAAAGAATACATTTAAAAATCAGGCTAAATATACATTACATTTCTCTGAATAAAACACTAGATTGTGAGCTAAATTTTAAACATTTTTAATTTTTGAAATGTTGCACTTCGCTTTCTGTTCATTATCTAGAACCCAAATTCTAGCAACATTATTTATTTTTGATCCATCCAACTTATAACCAAGATTTTCATGGTAAAACAGTAACATCCTTAAACCACGTAATTTAAGAATCTTTCTTTGTCTTTGGACAGAACTTTGGCCAAATTCATTATTTTCAAACTGCTTTATGACCAACAATGATGATCAGTGTTTGCTTAACAAATAAATTCACAATTCAAGCATTTAGATACTTAAAAACGTATTTCATGATGGAAGAAGTTAAGGAACAAGTTCTTTCTACCCATTTAAAAAGTAAAACTTCACATTTAACAAAGCGTGCCATATTGGAAACAGCACTTGTGTTCATGCCTCATTCAAAAACCAGAAGTAAAGCATTTTATTTTTCACATGACTCATTTCTGCAGCTCCACTTAGCCTGCATTTGTCCTTGATCAGGGAGGTTTACTCAGGAAAAGAGTTTAGAATCAGAACCCCTACAGATCGTTCAATTTAGATACATTTGCATACATTACGGCATAAAAGCATTTGGTAGTCTTAAATTCTGTAAGTTGACCCACATAAAAAGACAAGACAAATCTGCAATGTTCATCATTTCAACTACAAGAGAAAGAATTAAAAAAAATAATCCAGGAAACAAAAATGGTCAATTTTTGAAAAGCTTATTTGTACATAAAATGTAGCAGCTAAAAACAAGCAAGAATTATGTCCTTCACAGACCTGTTACTTCTTCAAGAAGCTGTTCTGTCTTCCACTTGTTACCTGTATTAATGACACCTGTTTGAACTAGTTATTTGTATAAAAGACACCTGTCCACACCCTTAAGCAGTAATCCTGGATTCACACCAGCGTTTGTGGCATGTTCAAGAACACAGTCTACGCAGTTTAATACACACACCGAACCAGTGCCTGATGAGCAGGGAGAAGATTCTTCTTCTTTTGTTTTTCTACTGTTTACTTTCATTTGTCCACCACCTACAATAGATAGCGGTTTGGTGCGCAGCCAAAGCGGTGCTCCAGGTTTTTTGCTTTCACAGGTCTCTTTTTATAAATGTTTGTCTTGGTGTCATATTAATCCAATTGGGAACAAACACCAACTATCAATTTCTCCTTCACGGTCCTATTTGCAACGATCGATATGCTACCTCTGTGTTTTGAAGCAGATGCTACCCACACGTCACTACCAAATCGGAGTCGTTGATTGGTAACAGTGCTGCAATAACTGGGATTGAGGGTAAAAACTTAAATCTGGTTGTACCTTCAACGCGCGATCAATGAACGCCTGATTTGTTAGTAGAGCCCGCAACCGGACTTAAAAACTTAAGTAGAGACGCGCAATCACAGGCGTTCTGAATACAGAAACCTGAAATTCTGGTCTATACGTGTTTGCATAGACTTCTCCTTTAAAGTGGCCCCTAAAACACGAGTCGACACAGCCTGTTGTCTGTATGCACCTCAAGACTCCAATGACCAAGACCAAAGAGCTGTCGAAGGACACCAGGGGTGAGATTTTTCGCCTGGAACAAGACTGATATGAACCAATATACAATAAACTAGCATCTTAGTTAAAAAAAAAAAAAACTATTGGAGCAATTATGAGAAAATGGAAGAAACACAAGATCACTGACAGTCTCTCTCCACCTGGGGCTCTACGCGAGATCTCATCAGGTGAGGTACAAATTATATTGAGAACTGTAAATAAACAGCTCAGAACTGCTTGAGGGAAAGAGATCAATGACCTGAAGAGATCAGGGACCACAACAACAAAGGTTACTATTACTAAAGCACTACATCCTCATGGATTTTAATCCTGCAGTGCTCCAAAGGTCTTCCTGCTTAAACCATTTACAAGCCCATCTAAAGTTTGCCTCAACTGTCTGGATGATCCATACGAAGACTGAGAGAAGGTCATGTGGTCGGATGAGATGAAAATAGAAATACCACTTGCTGTGTTTGGAGGGGGAATAAGGCTTAGTTGTCTCAGTGTTATTCAGAATCCCCACTGTGAAGCATGAGGGTGAAAACATCATGGTTTGGGTCTGCTCATCAGCAGAAAGTACAGGACAATTGATCTGTATTGAGAAAAAGGATGACTGGAGCCATGAATGGTGATTTTGGGCAAAAACTTCCTTCAACCAACAAGAGAATTGTGCTGCATTCACACCAAGCACAATTTTTGTGGCAGAGGTGGCCAGTTTCAAAGTTAAGTCAATGGTACAGACACAATCTAAGGTCCAGGGGCGCAATATTGGAGGTGTGGCAGCAGTGCAATATCAGCTGCATGTGACGTTTTCAGTGACTTGATCAGAAGGTAGAATACTAATTCAATCATGCACGGATGCCGGAGCCCGTTTTGGCTACTATTGGGCGAAGGCGTGATACACCCGGGACAGGTTGCCAGTCTGTTGCACGGCGGCTCTCTGGCTGCCGGACAGTCAACCTCCCGGGGCCAGGAGTGGCTCGCTCACTTGCTACACCGGCAGACAGAGCCGCAGCGGCATGGGAAGGCAGCCTGATCAGGCCTCCTGAACTTCAAAAAAAATTATTTTCACTAAGACAATACCAAAAAAGTTAATCTAATTAAATTCGTGCTTTTATTCTTTTTGATCTCAGGATAATGTGGAACAGTGAGCCTTTAAACTCGGTCACAGATACACAGAAACATTGCCAAAGTGGCTGTCACAGAGATGCAGCTCTCGAAGTGGGAGTGAAGCTCCCCGGTACTGGGAGAATCACAGAATGATCTCATGAACCCAAACATGGAGACGTCTTTACTAATGTCTTTGTAGAACTTTTCACAATAAATAGACCTGATCTCTCAACATCCTCCAGGTCTTCCATACATTGGAAGTGAGATATACATAGACATCGCACCATGTAGCAATCAGGCTAAAAATATTAGCTGGTAGCTCCTCCCACATAAACCATGTCTAAAACTTCCAGTATGACAAGAATGGACAATGAAGAAAAGGCTACATATACAGCATTTCAAGGTTCTAGAGTGTTCTAAAAGCCCCAGAACATTACAGCTATAAAGATCTGCATAGACAATAGGCCTCATCAGACCTCATCACTACATATACATTAACTCTACAATCAGTGAAGACACCATTAAATCCTGTCAATGATATTTGGACCAGATCTTCCTCTTACAATCACTGTCATTACCCAAGTTCAGTTCAGTTCATGACCTTTAAACCATGTTTGGTTCACATAGCATCAGCTGCTGCTGCAAGTGAGCCATCCAAGCCTAAAGTATCTCAGATTATTGCCAAACATGCTTGTTACCTGAGTAAGTGATAATTTGTTCCAGAAGAGCTTTATCTCTGTCACTTTCTAAAGTGTCATAGTGTGACATTTATTTATTTCCTCCTAATTTATAACCAAATTTAAACTATTTGTATAATCAAAAGAGGTTCATGTTTAAAACTACTAAAATACTTTTTTTTTTAGATGTATTCATTTTGAATAAAAACCCATCAAAAGGAAAGTTAATGAACAAACTCAATGGTTATTTTAAAATGTTTTTAAATTATTCCAAGATTCTTAGATGTAGAATACAATTGAGCTGCTCTCTAACAGAGGGAATGAGAACGCATGGCAAAGAGATCAATGTGTTTGATCATTCCTTATGTATCACTCAAGTTTTCACGTCATAGGATCCTCAGTCACATGACTCTCATTATGCATTGCGCAAAATGTCCCGCTTTATAATCCATGCATGACTGGAGACTCAAGTTGTCTGTACCGGCTCGCTGGCGAGGTGATTATCCCAAAGAGCCACAGAGGGAGGGGAAGAAGGACGCATTGGGAGGAGCGGCGTTAAAGGGATAAATCATCACAAGCAGAGAGGACGACAGACTAAAGAACAAGATCAGCAGAACAGAGAGGAACAACTTGAAGAAGAAGTGAGGATGGTGGTTTTTCTACAAGTCAGATTAAGGATAAACAAGTAGCCAGGATACTTCTTTCAACACAAACCACTTCGGTTTACCGTTTAGCAGGATTTTTATCTAACTTACTTGTTGTTTAGCTGCTTAAACTGGCACAGCCTAACTGTTGCCCTGGACCTGTTGAGGAAAACCCACAGGCGGAGGAGAGGCACGAGGAGGAAACGGGCCTCTGGCAGGTCGAGCAAGAAGCTTGAGCTCAGGCTCCGCGGGGTGATGAGGACTGCCAGACGCGCCAGCAATGTGGAGGTGCCCTCCTTCCTCCGCCAGCTGGTCAAAGAGACGGAGAAGATGGTGACATTCTTCTTCAAAGGTGGATCTAGAGAAACGGGGTCTTCCGAGGAGGATAATTTGGATGAGGAAGACGCCTTGCCGAGTCCCTATCTGGAGCGCCCCATCCTGGAGAAGCACATGTCGGAAGGGGGCAATGATTTGGGACTGAACTATGCGGTGGCGAGCATGCAGGGCTGGAGGGCTCAGATGGAGGACGCACATACCTGCATGTCTCAGCTGAGAGGAGATCTGGAGGATTGGGCCTACTTTGCGGTTTTTGATGGACATGCAGGCATCACTGTCGCACAGTACTGCTCCAAAAACCTACTGGATCACATCCTGGCCACAGGTACAGCAAAATTAATGATTTATTACAAAAATGTCACACTTTATGATTATCCTTATATCCATGTGTCTAAAACATGGGGTGAACTTTTGTTAGACATCAAAACACTTCTTTCCTGCAGGTGGGATCAAAGCAGATGAAGAACCCGAACAGGTGAAGGAAGGGATCCGTGAAGGTTTTCTCAAAATTGACAGCCACATGCACAAACTGTCTCGCGAGGACAGCTGGGACCGGAGCGGCACCACAGCAGCAGGCGTCTTGATTTCCCCCCGTCACATTTACTTCATAAACTGCGGGGACTCGCGCACCCTGCTGTGCCACAACGGGCAGGTGGTCTTCTACACGGAAGACCACAAACCGTTCAACCCCAGAGAAAAGGAGAGGATCCAGAACGCTGGGGGCTCCGTGACCCTGCAGAGAATAAACGGCTCGCTGGCCGTTTCCAGAGCTCTTGGGGACTTTGACTTCAAGGAGGCGGACTGGAGGCCACAGACGGAGCAGCTGGTGTCGCCTGAGCCAGAGGTGTACGAGCTGGAGAGGACGCCAGAGGACGAGTTCCTGATCCTGGCCTGCGATGGTGTGTGGGATGCCATCGGGAATGAGGAGCTCTGCGCCTTCGTGCGTAACCGCATGCAGGTGTGCGACGACCTGAGAGACATTTGTGCACAGGTCATTGACCTTTGCCTCTATAAGGTGAGAAGTCACAACTCACAAAGACAAAGTATGCTGACATCACTTTTTAGAAAGATGTATTTAACCTTTATTTAACCAGATAAGCTATTAAGAACATGTTCTTATTCACAATGACGATCTGAGAGTGGATCACAATATACACAACAATTTAAATCAAGAAAACTATTCCAAAGATACACAGAGATAAAAACATTTTTAGTTCAATCTTGCAGGATTCAGTCAGTACATTAATTAAAAGATAGATACAAAGGTGCTTAATTCTAGTACTTTTTGAAGGTCAGTCCAGACTTTTACTGCTGCATTTTGGAAAGATAGTTCTCCATATTTTGATTTTATTGTAAAACTATTAAGCATCTCAAGCTCTGATCACTGATCTTATTTAAGAAAATAATCATGGCAGTGTGCAAAAAATGCAACGATCTAATGAGAAAAATTATGACAGTGTTTTAAACCAGCAAAATTTTAAAAAGTTATGTTCAGATTTTGAGGAAAACTATGTTAAGTCTAAGAACTTTATAAATAATGCATATATAATTAAAAAGATTACCTTTAGAGGGCAAAAGTTCTTTGTTTTTAAGGAAAACCTAAGTGTATTATTGCAAGGTCAACGTTTATTCTGCAATCTTAATGAAAGAAATCGACTTAAATTATCATTTTTGTTTGTTTGTGCCTCATATTTTTCTATAGCTTTTAGAAAAATAGAAATTTTGGATTTAGCACATAATAGACAAACAAGACTTTAGTACCGACTGAATAATGAAATCTGATTGAGGAGCATTATTACACATCAATGCAACAAAAACATTTATCATTTTATCATCAAGATTTGTCCAAACATAACGTTGCGTCTAAGGAAAACCAATTAAGATTTAGCATACTAGAATAAAAACAGAATGTAGTTAGTTTTTCAAAAAACCTGCTCAAACCATCCCGAAAGCGTTAATTTTAAATGCTATCTGTAACTGTTGTTGTCAAATGTCTTGTTAAGTTTGAATACTCCAGTTGTGCGTCAGATCTCCCTGACAAACATTGACTGTAAGCGGTGATTACAGCACAGCAGAACGTCAGTGGAAAGTTTCAGCTGAGCTCCTTAAAGTCCTGCAGTGTTACCTTGTAGCTTCACCGCAGCAGTCCTTCAGCCAATTACCTCAAACACAATGAGTGGATTTCTGAATGAGCCGCTCCACATCACAAAGGAGCAACGGTGAGCAAAGTGTGCGTCACAGAGCCTTACGCTCGTATTGTTACGTAAGTGGATTTCTTCTGCGGGTCTTCGTGACACTTTCAGTAAATAACAATCTCAGGCTCTGCTCTATAAATAAGGTGTATTAGGGCATCCTGGGACATGAGATTGGATGGGAGAAAATCTGCACATGGCTGGGCTTAACTCTAAATGTGGGTGTGTTGATGAGAGCTCAGCATCGTGGCTCAATGGCTCACCAGCTCAGAGGCTTTATTCTGTCCAGCATGATCCGGTATTTATTTCACCTGTATCTGCTTAAAGGCGACATGTTCCAGTACACCATGACACTCGCTACTTTGAGTTTTTGGTTCTTGTGATAAAATTTCAACCAAGAATAAAACAGTATAAAACAAAAGTCTTGTCAGAACACTTTGACTGCTAATGTGATTGTCTGACCAATCACAACAGTGTGGATTATTGCAGAAACATAGAGAAAAATAACATTTTCATTGAGTTCAAGATATGCTTTTGTCGCATCATAAAATCAAATATAAAACCAATCTATTTGAAAAAGCTCATCTTTATTGAACAAGAATAAAACAGGCACAACGGGAGCCAATAGTGTGTATAAAAACAGCTTCTGCTATGCAACTAAACATATATACTCAACTAATCTACTAAAAACTACTACTGGAATGCAGAAATCTAATTGGCAGCTGTCACTACTTGCACTAAATTTGTGTTTTTGTCTCCCTCTGCAGGGCAGTTTGGATAACATCAGCATCATCATTGTGTGCTTCCCTGGCGCCCCCCAGGTGTCACAGGAGGCACTGCAGCAGGAGGCCGAGCTGGAGCACCAGATTGATGTGAAAGTGGAAGGTGATTATTATTTTATGCACAAAATCTGATTTTAACCGTGCCGGTAAACACACCAAACCTCAGTTTTAGAACTATGACTGTTTTCTTACCAGAAATAATCCAGATGATGAGGTCCAGAGAAGAGGACCCCGACCTCCTGTATGTGATCAAATTCCTGGCAGCAGAAGAGATGCCGGGACTCCCACCTGGAGGCGGAATCACCAGCAAGTGAGTAAACTAGCAAGGTGTGCTCAGTTTGAGGAGGGAGGGGAAAAGTATAAAAATAAAATGATTTATTTTTGCAGACGAGACTGTATCATCTCCTCATATCAGAAACATGTCATGGGCCTAAGGACTCAAGAGCCTATGGTAATGCATGCGCACACTCACACAAAATAAACAACTCAACACCATATTAAAGAAAGCTTTGCTGTTTTTAATGAAATCTAGTCTATATCCAGTCAAACTTTGTAAAATATGACAGTTAAAGTGCCTACAGTAGTAGGATAAAAGAAAATATAGCAAACTTCTAAAGTGTTATACCCTTTTAAACCACTTTTTCTTTGTTTGTATTTTGACTGTTTGGCTGCAAAGATGTTCAGCAATTGAATATATCCTATTTAAATGTGGTTACCAAAGTAATAAGTTTTATGCTTTGAAATAATTTCAAAGAAACATTGAGAAACTGTTTGCTGTGTGACGTTTCAGGACATTGGCGGATCAGAGGAAGACTCCAGCTAAAACATCAACCATGGAAACAGCTTCATCGTCGCCATGAAGACTAAGACGCTTAAAGAAGAACTATAACTGTACATTAGAAACAATTTCAGAGGGAAATAATGTGTTATATCTGAGCATGGTGTAAGATATGTGCTTGTTCAATAATTAAGATGTGGTTTGCATTAAACAGTCGGTGTGTTGTTGTGTCTTTGTAAAACTAAATGTTTGTCTGATCAGCATGTAAAGCATTAGTGTGTCCAAAAAACCTCAAGAGTTTGAATCCATGCAGCTGAGTCATTTATGACAATTCTGGTGCAAGTTCAACTTTATGCTGGAAAGAGTTGAGCAAACTTATACTTATGGGTGCCAGAAGCTTTGTCTTTTATGTTGAAGCTTGTAATAGTGTTGTTTTTCACTGGTAGTGAATGTATTTTCTTATCAGAAATATAATAACTCTCCTTAATATTACTGTTGTCCAACCTAGCCAGGCTTTTAAAATGCTTAAGTTTAGTATCATATCTGCCAAAATTATCCGACTTGAGCACTGACAGAAGTCCTGCTCTGCTTCTGATCCCTCTTAAGGCAGAACAGAAGTGTATCACACAGTAAAACAAATGAGCAACCAGTAAATTACAACAAAATTCTTAAAAGACAGTACACAGAACAGAAATAAAAAAAACCCATCTCGATTATGTACAAAGATGAAGTTATTTTCCATTTTGTTAGTACCAAAAATTTTAATATTCAGGATCTTTAAGTAATATTTTAGCTTTGAAAATAAATGGAATTGGCAGGAGATGATTAAATTTGATCAAAAATTATGACTGTTTTGATCAAAACATATTCCTCTTTAAAAAAAAACAACATAAATTTAGAGACTTTGCAGAGATTTCCCAGTCAGCGTGCTGGACATGTCCATGGATAATGACTGTACATACTGAGAAAAAAAGACAGTACAGGTAACAAGGACTTGTTAAAATCATAAACTTGGAGGGTGAAGAGAGCCAAGGAGGGGAGATGCAAAAACAACAACGTGACATAAAACCTTCACTAAGAGAGAATCTTTTAGGCTCTTTGGGACATTTCTTGCACCTAAACTGTATAAATGTGCTCTACAAAACACTTTAGAGGGCTGCAAAATAAATTTGTAATACAAAATAAGCAAATATGATTTTGAACCCTTTGGAGAAGCTTTAACACTAGCTTAACTTACTGTCACAAAGCTGAGATCTGCTGTTCAAAACTGAACTTGATGCCATTTGTCGAGCTTTCTGGTTCTTGTTAGGTATTTCTGTCAATCATCTCAACACAAACACATACTCGCATGCCAACAGAGGGTCGCTAAGGGGAGTTTTCTTGCCTACTTTAGCAGTCATGGGTTCTTCAGAATGTGTTACAGTTGTGTGTTGAGGCACATCACCTCTGCATTAATGAATTAAGCTGGGCTTTGACTGGACAGCGCCACCTTCTCACCTCCTCACTCCTGACACGTCCAATCACTCAAAGATGTTGAACTTGGTGTAGCATGGAAGAACTGAGGACATTTGTGGACAAGAACGTGAAAGAAGAAGTGGAGAAGGAGACGAGGAGCTCAGAAAAGTGGAAAATGTGAGTAATAGCTGAGTTGGTGCCTTGATGGGAAAAGGAACAGTTTTAAGAACAAATGTTTTATCGTGAGTGTGTGCTTAAGTCATTGTCATAAATCTAAAGCTTTAAGATTAACCAAGAGACTGTTTTATGATTATATGAAGTACTAGACATGTTTGTATTTGTATAAATGATAAAAAAAAAAACTTTTACTTGTTTGTAAAAAGTTTTTTTAAACTGTTAACTTGTATCTGTATGCGATTTAACATTTGTCAAAAATAAAGCAACGGTTAATAAACTAAAAGAAAACTTAATGTAATAAGGTTCTGTGATCCATTTAAAAACAGAAAGGTGGATCAAGAAAGAAGTACACTGATACTTTATCCATTTTTTTAAATCAAGAAATCCTATTTTCTGAAAAATATGAGCATGTAAAATTAGATTTCATGCATAAGTGTGAAATTTGAGAAAAGGGCAACATTAACCAGAACAGATTAGTAGGAGTTACAAACATAGAATCACAGTTTAAAGAAGCCTTTCATGAAAACAAATGCAAAACCGCAAATTCAACATGTGTAATATATACTGACTGTATTCTCATCACACTTAAAGGCTAAAATAAGCATAATTTAGTTAGAATTTCAACACAACCCAGATTAAAAATGACATCCAGATGATATGATAATAAGTATGACCCATCAGAAAAGTGTGTAAGTAAATTTGGACGACGAATATTAAAGGTCTGTATGGTTAAATTGACTTGCTTTCCAATTGTCTACGAATATTATTAAAAGAAGAAAAAACTGTAAAGAAACTTCTTAATTTTAGAAAATATTTTTAATTAAAGACTAACAATATTCATTTTCTTATTCATGTGTGCACCTTTATAAAAAGTAAAAAAAAAAATGTCATTAAAATGTTGGTCCCAAACCTGAATTTTGACACAAACTTTAGCAGATGTTCTAAAGGAAAATATGTACCTATATGCAAAGTCTTTTTTTTAAACCAATTGTATATTAGCTCCAAGTCGAACTCCAACTATTTTTCTTAATCTGTTTTAAAAGCGCTCCCATCATCTGCACACCCAAAATCGTGATTTTGCCCTTTTAGACATATTTTCTGAAGCACAACAAAAACTAGCTTTTTTTAACCTGAAGGTTTTTGCCTTTCCCCATGGCAGGATGAATAATGGGTTATCTTATCTCATCTTATCCTATTCCTATATTTTCTTATCTTATCTTCTCTTATCTTATCTTATTTTATTCCTATATTTTCTTATCTTATCTTCTCTTATCTTATCTTATGGCTCTGTAAGCTAGCGGGAGAGTGTGTAAAGAAATGGATGATGGGAAATCAGGGCAGGCTTACTCCGTGATAACGATTCCACCCAAAACTCAGAGACAAATTTCTGAAAAACTCTTGCCATTCTGCAGAAACTGTGTTAAAAAAATATGCTTTTTTTGGACCAAAAAGTCATAATCATAATAAAAAACATTAGGAACCATTTTAAAATAGATCTAAACACTCTAAATTAGAGTTGGACTTTAAGGTGGAACCATCTAAAATTGTTTTGAAGAAACAGAAACAATAATGTTGACTTTATTTTAGTCATGCACCACATTTATGTAAATATTTACTTGACAAACTGCTAAAAACAACGCTTGCATACAACTGTCAGAATAAAACAGATTTATAGTCCCAAACTTATGGAGCCATGGTAAAGAACAAGATCAAAGCTACTGGGATCACCAGACATTGGAAGGATAAAATGATTGAATAAATTGGAATTTTTTATAATGTTTTTGGCAACAAATGTT
This sequence comes from Oryzias melastigma, assembly GCF_002922805.2. Lineage (NCBI taxonomy): Eukaryota > Metazoa > Chordata > Actinopteri > Beloniformes > Adrianichthyidae > Oryzias > Oryzias melastigma. The sequence goes on along the minus strand of NC_050524.1, from coordinate 15,739,248 downwards.
TCAGGTACATGATAAGGGTCACCTCTGTGTAATTTTAAAAGCATTGCAGACTGGTAATTCTTCCATCAAACCTGAACAGATTAATTTTTTTTTACTTGGTGATGCCAATTTTTAATTTTTAACTAAATGTTTGTTGATTTGATATCTTGGTGGATCTTTAAAGTCAATGGTACAGAGTCCAAATTAGTTCTTGTAAATGTGTGAGACTTCTAGTTTAACCATATAAGTATATAAGAAAAAATATATTTCCATTAATTTCTCTATTACTTACCTAAAATATCCGACTAAAGTTTCTACAAACTGTCTTGAAATGTGACAGAAACGTGTGACATGCTCCCGACGCCACTTTCCCGCCCAACCTCATGAGCAACTTTGAAAACAAGGCGGCTTAATTTACCTGCAGCGAGCACGTGCGCGGGAGCACGCGGAGAACACCGCGAGCCTCTGCTTCACCGTGACTGTGCGACCCTCCTTACAGATGCCCGTGAACGCAGCAGACGCCGGCTACGGCAGCGTCCCGGGCAGCGGGCTGTTTGGTGGCGCTGGCTCCACGGAGACGTCCCCGCTGCTCGAACCGGACCCCGAGCCCGTCCAGCACTGGCAGCCCCTGAACAAGCAGCAGCTGGAGGCCGCCGCCGGGGGCCCCGGCTGGAGGAAGGCGCGCCATTACCTGGTGCTACTGTTCTGGCTCGCATGTATCATCATCTTCTCCGTCGCCATTGGGACCATCGTGATGAGCCCGCGGCCTTCTGCCACATGTCTGCGGTGGTGGCAGAAGTCTTTGTTCTACCAGCTGCAGGCCGACCTGTACATGGAGGCGCAGGCCCGGGGGCCACAGGGGGCCGGGGGTGAGCCACCACTCCACTCATCTGACTGCAGCATCTGAATTCTTGAGTTATCAGAGCTCAGGCAGTGATTTAACTATATTTCCTTTATTAGATGATGATGGCAACATATCTATTAATCCAATTAATTTCCAAATTTAGATTAAACAAATTATAGCCATAAAACTGCAGCACAAGACTAACGTAAGTTTGGTAAACAAAGAAAAGTAACAAAAAATAAAAATCTAAAAATGTATTAATATCAACTATAAATGTAATATATTATAAAAAAAATATAATTTCATTTAAAAAACATTAGATTTTCTCAAATCAATGCAAGTTATATCATAAATTGTCAATAAACCTCAAAATACATTTAAAACAGGAAATTAAAAGATTAATACATCTTTTCATTATCAGACACAAACATAGCCTATTTCAAAAATTATATTTAAAAATGTTATGGGTTTCTGACCAAAGCTTTCTTTCATTTAATATAAACAAATTGTATGAGAAAAAGACATCAATTATTTATATAATGGCACACACAGCTTATCTACCATCCCATTTTTATTAACAGTGGTTTAGTCCAACTTCTTGAGAACCCAGGAATTGACATCTAATCTTTCTTACTTTTGTTTCTTTTGTCAAATTGATACCACAAAGTTCAGCCTTTCAACTCTGTTACATGCAGAAATAATATTGACTATTGCTTAGGGAAAGTGAACAATTTTTATGGAAAAATATATGTGCGGTACTTAAATCTTCAACCCTGAAAAAAATGGGGCTGAATCATTGATTAAGGGGCTAAAGGTTGGAACTGAATCAATATCAGTTAAGATTAAAGACAATGTGCTTACAATAACTTGTATTGCACAAGGGACAAGTGAACTTAAATATTGTGTTTCAGTAATTTTATGAATTCTAATCATGCAGAAGTAAGATTGTCCTGTTGCAGGATTAAATATAAATCAATTGAATTTTTGGGATTTCATGTCTAAGTTTGTGGGTAAACATTTTTGAGAGGTTCAAATACATCTGATCCAATCATTAAGGGCTTACATTTTTAATCAATGTATTTTTTTAGGAACCAGATAACTCAAAGGACACCTATTTCAGAGAATGTCTATAAAGTATTTTTAATCTCTAAAAGCACACAAACGAGAAAGAGAAATGACCTGAAACATGAGGATTTTATCAGATTTTTAAAATGTACACTTTTCCTGTAATCTGATTACTCTGTTATCAGATTTATCTGGTCATGTAAACAGCTTTAGGAGAGGATAATCCTTTTCTATTTATTGTTGAACTTCTGTTTTTCTTAGGCACAGTCTGTATCTGTTTAGTTGCACCAAAAATTATCTTTGCTTAAGTTTTGCGGTTAAATTGTGTCACAGGGTTTCTCTTTATAAACTGGGTCGAGGTGTTCTCTAAATGTAAGCAGAGAAATGTTTTCTGGTTTATAAACGTATTAATCTTTTTTTTTTTTGAAGAGGTGAGTGAGCAGCTGGCTCACCTCAGATCTTTGGGCATAGGAGCTCTCATCCTGGAAGGTGTGATTCACAAAGGGATGTCTATTTCTAACCTCACGGATGAACCCACTCAGATTCAACATCTGCTCACGGAGAGTAACAAAGCAAGTGAGTTTAAGCAGGAATTCTGTCATAGTTTAAATGTGTTTGTGGATTCATGCAAGTTGCTTTTTTGTCCTGCAGATCTCAAAGTAGTAATGGATCTTTGTGAAGCAGATCTGGAGCTTCATGAAGGAGCGGGACACTTGGACGTACCGTCGAACCATTCAACTCCTGTACAGGTGTCTTTGAGTTATGATTATAACATTTTAGGCAAAATCGAAAGTCCTGTGTTGTTTTCTTGGACGTAGATTCTGCAGAGCAGTTCATTAGACATTCATTCTCTGCGTTGTGGGACGAAGTAAGCCTGCCCTCATTTCCCAACATCCCTTTTTTTTTACACTCACTGCTCCTCAATATCTTAACCTGCTCGGACAAGGAAAACAAAGATGTGCATGGATCTATTTGTCTGCAAACACATGTAGCACCTACACACAGGCCACAAGCTGAAGCACATTGATTTAAATAAAGAAATGCTTCTAAAAGCTATTTTAATCTTAATCTTCATACATGTCCTCTCTAATGAGAAAAATGCCACAAGAACATCTTAAAAACACAATTTTCATTGGAGTGGGTCTTTAAAAAGCTTTTTTTTCTCTCAATCTTCAGGATGCATTGCGTTTCTGGTTGGGCCAAGGAGTAGCAGGTTTTCTTATATGTGACACAGATGTGGCATATTCAGAGGAGGTATATACATCTATCCAGCAAATGTGTTTTAATTTTACGAATGTTGGTTTTTCTAACCTTTTCTCTGATTGAATTTCTGAACGTCGTAGGCTTTGCTTGAGTGGAGAGGCGTGCTTCAGGAATTCAGCACTCTGGGGGAGGAGAGGTACTCTGGGTGGTAAACATAGATGGATGTTTCATGCTTAATCATTCTAAGATTATTGGGGAAATGGTTTGTGTTTCTACATTCATTCAGGATTGTGATGGTAAAGCAGACGTCAGATGTTCCTCGCCCGCTGAACGTCTCCAGCCAGAGCAACGTTACTCTGGTGAACGTGGTTCTGCGCTCCATTTTGCCGAACTCGCGCAGCCCTCCGTCCTTTCAGGAAGTGGCTGAAGCCATAGAGAAACGGCTACAGAGAAAAGAGGAAGACGCATGGCCCGGCTGGACTGTAAGAGAGAAGTGTGCATGCGGTCAAAGGGAAATCTTGTGTGTGGATATGTGTCAGCATTTTCCAAAACTGACGTTACTTCTGTTTTTAGAAAGTATTCGAAAGCACCATTTACTCTGAAAGGGTTTCACTTTTAAAAAGAAGCAAAACAATACTTGAAATACTTGTAATGTTCTCTGCAGGTTGGAGGAGAAGCATCTCATGAGTTAAAGAGGTTACTGTTTGTGTTGCTGATAACCATGCCGGGCTCACCAGCAATCCAACATGATGAAGACTTTGAAAGATTTCAGGTAAAACCCGGGTGATGTCTGAATTCCCCCCTACACACTATACAGCGCACTATATGGCATGTTCGCCATTTTCTAGTGTGGTCCGAATCTACCAATTCTAAAATCGAGTGCACTAAAAATTACCCAGAAGTCTTTGAGAAAAACTACTGTGCATCAATGCTCAATAGATTAGTGAATTTAGACCACAATGCATTTTGGTCGAAAAATTTGTAATATTTGAATAAACCATCCAGATTTTCACCATCAGAACACAATGCAGTCATAAATAAATGTTGTGAAATGTTAGCATTGATTCGATTTTCACTTCGAGAAAACGGTGACGTCATATCCGGTGTTTCAAAAAATGAAAGAAACGTAGTGATCATTGTGTCCGAATTGTCTTTAAAATCCAGAGCACTAGTATATAGTCCCACACCCTATAGTTTTTTAGAAGTTGGGGATTAGGGTGGGAATTCGGACATAGCCTCTGTTTTAAAGTTACACAGACAACAAAGATGTGATGTGTTCAAGAACTCTCGTTCAGTTAGTTCTTGAATGTGCTTTTAGCACACAGTGTTCACACTGGACTGTCGGCTTGAATCCGATTCTAGCTGGAATCTTGCTCCAGGAGGTTTTTTTCACAGCTCTATTCCAATATATGAAAGACTTGGTGTCGTATAATTCTGTCCGGACACAAACCACAAATCTTAATTTCTCCTCCATGATCAATTTTCAAATTTACAATGGAGTATTAGGGCCAGTATGGAAACAAAAAAAATGTTTTAAATTATGACTTTAAATCTTGCAAATTTACAAGAAAAAAGTTGTACCTGTCAGATTATGAGAGTAAAGTTGTACATTTATGACTTAAAAAGTCATAGGCTACATTTATTAATTATTTTTTTGATACATTTACCTCAGTAAATTTATGACTTTAAATCTCGTCAATTTATGAGAAAAAAGTAATAAATTGCGAAAAGAAAAGTGGTAAATGTATGAGGAAAAAAATAATAAATTACTTGGAAAAAAGTCATAAATTAACAAAAGATCCAAATCTGTTTGTTTATCAGAGCCATGCTTGAAGATGAAAAATGTGGAGCATCTTGTGAAGTTTTATTTCCAGATCAGTGTAAAAAAACCAAACATCTTTAACCCTTTAGCGACTCAGAATCAAATTATTATAATTGAGGCTGACTTTTTGGGGTTCTGTGACGGTAATGCAGAGTTTCATATGTAAAATTAAGAGAAACGTTTGTAGGATCACCACTTTATTCTGCCCTTTCTGGGGCTGCCAGTGCAGCAGTAGGGCAGTCGACCTCTGATCAGAAGATTGCGGGTTCGATTCCTGCCATCTGTCGAGGTGTCCTTAGACAAGACACTAAACCCGACATTGCCTCTGGTGGAAGGTCTGCACCAGTGTTCGGAGCGACCACCAGTGTGTGAATGTATGTTTGAATGGGTCTGTGACTGTAAAGCGCTTTGGTCCTTCAAGGAAGGTAGAAAAGCGCTATGCAAGTAAACGCCATTTACTTTCAATTCACATACCCAGAAGCCCATTCGTCACCTGACATCATGTCTCTGTCATGAGTGAAAGACTAGCAAAGGAGAATGGAAATGGTGTTGCAAACGCCCCTTTCTCCAAATAAAAAGTTCTGTGTGAACACAAAAAACAGAGGAATGAAAAAAGTCTGTTACGTTAGAACACTGAAAATGCCAAAAACTGAGCCTCTTCAGACGGAAACACCACACAGAGTTGGAGATTTCTTCTTCTGTGGAGCAAGAAATCCCTGGAAGTGGACAGCTGCAGAGATCCTGCAAGCCACTCATCAATGAATAAAACTTTAATGAATCGTAAATCAAACAAAGAAGCTTCCAAACATTTGTAAGGTTTTCAACATTCAGTTACCTGTTGAAATGAAAGACACTCTTTACGTTTTTGCCTGTGCTGCTGCACTCGGCATTCATTTACTGGATCGTGGAATCACTTTGACTTTAATCTAGTAAATTCACGAGACTAAAAGTAGTGAATTTCCGACTTTTAGCCTTGTAACTAAAGCTGAGTCTCTGATTGGTCAAAGTTTAACTGTCAATGCACTGTAATGGTGTTGTCAACGTTTTGTATGTAGAGCCCACTAATTGGCTTGCGTTGTGACACGTGAATGCACGATGAAGCCTTGGACTTGTGTTTATGTGCGCGCTTACATAGATTTTTCTTTGGAAGTGGTCTCTTGAACAGTTGTTGCCGAGGCCGGTGGGAACGCCTTTCAGACATTAATTATGCTTCTTAATACCTTTTCTTCACACAGAGAGAGTTGATGAAGAAAAACTCATCAAACAAAGGAATTATTAGGTCATATACATACAAGGTAAGTCAGGATTCCAGTTTTTTCCTCAAAGAGCAGTACATTTATTTTCTTATGTTTCCTCTTAATTCCCACACATTTAAGGACATGGACAAGACCAAGCGGGCAAATGTCGCTCTTTTCAGCATCCTCAGCCACTCCAAAGCCATAGAGGAAGCTCTCATGTACGGCAGCTTCACTTTCCTTCCCTTCGACGCCTCCTCAAACTCTTCTTCTAACTCCACCGTGTCCCCTCCTGCCTCATCTCCTCCTCTTCTGGCCTTTTTGCGCTCTTGGGGTTGCGTACACTTCCTTGTCCTGCTCAACGTTGGAGCTGAGCCTCACTTTCTGAACCCCGCATGGGCTCCGAACCTGCCCGAGTCCGGCGTGTTTGTGGCCAGCTCACGGATGAACCGCTTTGGGACCACGTCTCTGCACTCGGTGGAGGTTCATCCTCATGAAGCGGTTGTTCTGAAACTCTTTAAAGCAGGGAGGTACTCATAAATGTTAGCTGTTGGGTTTGGTAAGAGTTGAGGCCTGTGGTGTTTTTTTTTTTTGGAAGTTGAGGCTGAGTTTGTGGAAATAAAATACTGATCATGCATGTATTGCATGATTGTGTGTGCGCAATTTGTGCTTCTTTGTAATTTTGGGAGGTTTTCTATTATATAAATTGCTTAAATTTAAAAAAGGAACTTAACAGCTGGTGAATAGTCTATTCTGCTCTTTAGTACACATATAGATTTTTTACATAGTTTTTCTACTATTTTTGAGTCATCAATAGAGATTGAACCATTTTAAGTTGTAACAAGCTTGTGTTGAAACGACAGAAGTTTATTTTATTGCAGCCGTACCTGGTGGGGCGTTGGCTCGCTGCAGTTGTGATTTGAATCGGCTTTTTCGCCTGCTTACAAAAACATGGCAAGTCTTGAACTGATAGCATCTGATTCAAAAAGCTTTCAGGTAGAATCCCTTTGGTGATAATTGAACCCTTAAAAAAGTGACACGTGGTTCTGATTTGCAGCAAACCAATTTCTTTGGTTTTGTTTTTTTTATGTACTATTTAAAACAGAAAGCTGGTTTTGCATCAGTTAACCAGATGGAGGCGCTGTAACACAACCCAGTTACTCCATCCTAAAGAAATGACCAGTCCAGCGTTTTATTAGTAAGTTTAGGATGTGCTCCTACTTAAGAAGTGAACAGTTTTTGTGAAATAAAATAATTTCATGACTGCAATACTGAAGGGAATTATTGAGCTCACAGTCTAAAAGTTTACGTCTTTTTTTTAGTTTAGATGTGTTTTTTCTAACCAGGGTCGAACTAGGACCTTCTTCGTGTGAGATGACGGTCCCACCTCCCCACACCAGTGTCTTTATGACATCTAGTACAATTGCCTTAGTTTTATAAGATTGTAGCAAAGAAGTAGTATCTTGATGTGGAAGTACTCTAAAACAGCTTCATCCGACTGTTTGAACAATAGATCAACAAGTGGAATGAGGCATCTCAGCAGATCTGATGTTTTTGTTCACAACATTTTATTTCACAGGAATAAAAACAGAGACATAATTTTGAATAAAAAGTTTGATATATTTACAGTTAATGATGACCCAAGGATGTTTATAGGAAAGTCACGATTGAACAAACTTCAGCAAATAGGTAACCAGGCAAAATAGGAAACAAAATAATAGTCACTCTTTTTACATTTTTACAAGAAAAAAAGGGGGGGGGGTCACATTTGCAGTGATGTGAAGCGAAAGGTTTTGAAAACATTCACAAACATCTTCAATAGCTTTATAAATCAGTGAGAACGAGGTGAAGAAGTAGAATCTTATATTCATGCAGTGCAAATGAGCAGTAGAGTCGGGTTACATTTTCTGAGAATGAGTAAAAGTGCCACATCAGGTTCTTTCAAAATAAAAGCTTCAAATTTGACATTTGTTTTTAATTTATTTTTCTTTCCTCTTAATGGCATAGAATAAACAAATGTGTTTTAATGATTCCCTACAGTAAGGAAGCATTCACAATGAAAACCTTTATATTCCACATTTTTGCTCATTTTCAAAACAATTTTGTTTTTACCACAGGGTTAAACCATAGCAACAATAAAACAAGTATAAGAAACTCATGACTCACTTCACAGTTATTTTAGTCTGTTGTCAGTCTGTGCTGCAGGTGCAATGACGGGCAAATTTAAAAGATGTTGGCCTGTCGAAAGGGCAGCCAGGATGCTGAAACATCAGATTTGTTTCAAAATAAAACTAATTCAAGCACAAAAACTAAGGCAGCAAAACGGCCAAGTCAAAAGAATCCACCAGGAATACTTTTTCAGAAAAAGAAAAATCATTCTAAACCGTGAGACGAGTGGCGAGTGTGTTTTCAATCACACGATGTCATGACCAACTCATCACATGCTCGTTAAAGCCAGAACTGCAAAAGAAAACTGTTTTGTCTGAGGAGTAAATCACTGAAAGATTGAGGAGAAAGAAACAAAGTGGTCATCTAGCTTGATTACTTCTGAGAATATTTTACAAAAATTTGACTCAGAGTCCAAAAAGAACTAAAGCTAATTCTGTGATGTCATATAAACTTGAGCCTCTTTCACACAGAATGTATTCAAACAGTTCTTAAGTGTCTAAGCTACCCATCCCTGTTGTGTTTGTAGGACACAGACAGAACAAGATTCTTTACCTTTGAGTCACCGACCGAGTAAAACTGGCCTGCAGGTGCTGAGTGGAGAGCTGTTAAGTGGAGTGACCCGTGTGAAAAAGGCTCTATACAAAGAATTTTTGACTTGCATAATTAAAGAGAAAGTTTCAACTTCATCGGCTGATATAACTGGTTTTCTCCCCATAAATACACTGCTTCTTAACTTGGTGGGTCGTTTAGCCTTTTATTGGTCGTCCATCTTAAAATACTTTCACACTGGGCTTTGGACTCTATGCACAGAGCTGTGTGACGTATTTCCGGTTTAAAAAAAGACTGCTGAATTATATCCGGTTGTGGCTAACTTTAGATATCGACTGCAAATTTCCGTGTACTATTCCTGGTATTGTCTAAATTGTGTTACTTCTTACATTGTATGTTAGTTTGTCATATGTATACACGTAGCACATTAGATGCTAGTTAGCATTAGCCCAAATGAACGTGACAATAGTACTATTTGTACATAATTTTTCAAAATTATGTGCACCAAGTGCTAAGCTTTGTTTCCTGGCTGCAAGAAAACGGTTAAGTTTAGGTTTATAGTTACGGTTAGGGTTAATATACCAAATGGTTCCCCAGCGCAGCTAACGGGACTTTAAATGTGTAGCAACATTTAGCCTTGGATGCACTTCAAATGCATGTGGCAATGCAGCAAACTGCATTTTGACAGCACATATTACGTGTCGCCAACATGAATTCCCATCAGTTTTTGAGCTACGTAAATACATACAAACAGCATCCGCCTTAGCAAATTATCTTCGAAGTTTGATATGTAGGACGACACATACAATTTAAATACTTTTTCCATTTTATTTTAGAATGTTTTGCTAGAAAGACGAACAATATGACTAACATCATATAGTGACTCTTTGTAGCTTCAAAATACATCTTGTAAACTCCAAAAAGTTCACTATTTTCATGTAAACAACAACACTGCCACAACCGGAAATGACTGAGCAGCCAAGTACCGAACACGGACATAGCCCATTTAGTTCAAACTAAAGTTTTTTCAGACAATCTACTTTGTTTGGTGCAGGCCAAACAGGCAACTCTGGTTCACCTAAAATAAAAAGGCATTTGGTATTTTGGATATTGAGCTGGGGTGGGTCACGCAAAGACAATTCAGATGATCAAAGAGCAGCAATGGACAGAAAAGATGGAATGGACAAAGGCTTCTGCGTTTCCATCAGACAAAAGCAGTCCTTAACATGAATCGCAAAAACTTAAAAAAAATCACATAAAGTTGGAAAATGCCTGATGGGTAATTATGGTTTAGTGTGGCACCTGTTAATTCAAGGTGGTGCTCATTTTTGATAGAACTGACTCCCAAACAAGATACTGCTGTAGTTTGTATACTTAAACAAAATCATTTTAAAGAATTACATCTCAGAATACAATTTACCATTGAAAAAAGTTTCTGTCTGGATTATTTTCAGCTCTTATTTTTTTTATTCCAAAATAGTGAGATGCAAAATAATGCAAGTTATTAGACAGAGTAAGTAGACAATTATTATACTTAACTTGCACTTACCAGTAAATTTGAAACTTTGCAAACTTTTTAAATCACAAACTAAACAGAATACTGTATTGAAAGGAAACATTTCAAAAGTTTTATCTTTTGAAAGTTGAATATTAGGGCTTTCACACATTATTTAGTGATGAATTATGCTGTCTAGATACAGATGAAAATGTACAAATCCTAAGTGTGTATTAGGTCAGAAGGCATATGTATTTTATGAAATGTCGTGGATTGTTAGCACACATTCTGCTGAGCTTCATTGACTTGCTGACAATGGCACTTCACTTGAAGCAAAGCTGTGCCAAAGTCGAGCCTTACATGGACCACTCGCATCACCGCAGTCATGCTTTTGGATTAAGGCCTGCTTTAGTTTGGGATTGTTTACACGAGGCTGAGGTGACCGGTGGAGGAGATGCATTAGATGAAGCTCCTTCTCCGTCTTTGAATGTAGTCATTTTTCACAGAGAAGTGAAATGGATCTTTGCATTGAGAGGAACAGACGGCTAACACTTGAAAGCTGCACAGAAAAGAAACAGTTTGCTGTGTCCTTAAGAAATGCTCACTGACTGAGAGAGAAAAACACAATATACATTCATGCATGTCCATATAGCTTTACCCAATGTCTTCAGACTATATTTCTATTGGCTCTATATGGTTGAATATGCTGTATTTATAAAGTATCTGGGCTTTGTTTGACGACACAATTATCCTTTCAACACCAAAAAAGGTCCCATGGATCAGTGGAAAAGCAACACAGAGTGGAGTCATTTCTTCCAGGGGTGTCGCAAATAAATGTTTGTCCTTTGTTCCCTCAACGTGTAAGTGGAGTATATTTCAATGCTGCAATGCCTCAGATGTAGACAAGGGAGACCTGCTTCCTCAAATCCTTCGTCTTTCACAGCCAAGGGTTTCCGTGACTTAGTAGTCCGTGTCACGCCGAGGGGCTGCATGTTATGGTGTTATCGAGCGGTAGAGACAAAGCGCAGTGGGCTGTTGCCTTCACGGCTCCTTTGCTGAAGTGGCAGCTCAGGATGGAGCACAGGTGGCGAAACACAGACTTGCGGCAGATGATAAACACCCATGGGTCCATGATGGGGTTAAAGGCGTAGAATCGGAAGGCGGTCAGATACTGCTCGTCGTCTTTGAACGGATTAAAGGCGTTGATGAAGCCAGCAATCTGAAATCAGAGAAAAAGAAGAGATTAGAAAGTTGTTTGGAAGTCCAAAAGAAAAGACACTTTTGATAAGTCAAGAGCTCACTTATTAAATTCCCTCTCCGACCATATTTTGATCTTCTGTCATTTCCCATCAACCACTTGTTTACACTCTCTCCCGCTACCTCAACGCTCCTCGCAACCACAAGCTAACATTAGTGGTGCAACGAGATCTGTGAGAGATAATGGAGCTATCCAGCTGTACAGTTTGGAACCAGTTGTCAGCTAGGATGAAGAAAACGAAGATGTTCATGGATCTAATAGTCTGCAGGTGGATGCATCAGAATGGAGCAGAGCAGGAAGCTTGTGGATCTTATAGTTTGTATGTAATCCAAGCTTTTTTAAACAGCAATTTCTTTTTTGCTCCTAATTCACAATGATCTGAAAAAAAAAACCAAATACTCAGAAATGCAATTTTAAGCTAAATGTCCTTAATATATGTCCTCCACCATGAGAAAAATGCCACAAGAACATACTAAGAGCACTAAAAACACCAGTTTCATTGAAGTTGGTCTCTAACTAAATCACTAAAGAATCTAAATAATTCCCATATAGGTAACTATACTAACTATGCCTGGTGGAGGATCTTACTCATTTTTCTTGAACCTAAATTTGACTTAAGAGTTAGTGCCTGATGGTAAATATCTTAGTGTCTGAAAGGGTAACTCCATGAAATGCTCTAATTAAAGCTCTTTAGTAGCACGTCCAATAGCTCTTTGGGTGTTAAATCTTTATGACAGCAAAGCTGCATGTTCACCATCAGTGTCAGCTGAGAGTGTGGTTTATCTTCTTTATATGGAGCTGAACATCATTACATTAAAGCATCCGCCTCCAACAAAACACGCATCTGCTTTTTTTTTTACACTTCATAACCACAGGATGTGATAAAGACCTGCACAACGGAACTATGTTTTCTTGCATTGACCTTTAAAGTCTGACAGAATGCAGACAGGCAGTTCAGACAGAATCAGCTGTTGTTCGTTTTTTTTAATCCTAGGCAGAGGAAGAAGCAGCAGCTGTCCCAGGACGCTCTTTTGTTGCCTCATTCCACTTCTCTATCAACAATTCCCCATTTCCTGCACAAAATATCCAACAAACAGCGGCCTAATTAATGGGCTCTGCTGATTGAAGAGAGTTTAATGTTTTCCTGTTGCTAGGGCTCGGGCAGAAAGCTAGTAAGACAGTGACAATATCATAGGGGCCACAAGAAATAACCGCAGAAGCAGAATGTGTGAAAGCACTGGGAGGAGGAGCCTCACATGTCAATTTGAGCTGAAGTCTGCACATGCATACAGATGTAAAAACAAAAAGTAGGAAAACATTTTTGTGCCAGATTACTTTGGTGTAATTGCTTATTTTACTGTTTTTAAGAAGTGCCAGAAAAGTTTCAAAAAACAAATTTCTCTATCACTGCCAAATAGTTTTATTTTATTTGTTATATTAGTATTAGAAGTTTAGTTTTTATTCATGCATTGACACTTTTGCTCCATGTGTTTTGACAGCTCTGATTTTTGCCTCAGATTTAAAACAGTTAAATTGGTGGATCAAAATGTGGAGAAAACCCAGATATCTTTGAGTCGATTCCTGCACTGATAACATTTTCAGATGGCAGCAGTGTGATGGTGTGGACTGGCGTTTTTCCTGCTTCCTCTTGGGCGCGTCGTTTGTGTAGCAGCGACCATGTTGCCTCACTGACAAACTGATAAAACCCTAACAGCACAAGGGATACCAAACGTTCTGCTTATTAAACAATAAACTGCCAATTAGTCTTGTTTTTTCCAAATTTTGACCTACAGTTCATCAAACGTGAGCTGCATGAATGGGCCAAATGCTGAGAACTATATTTCACACACCTACAGGTGCATGACAGCTAATAGGGACTTAAGCACAAATGTATGTCATGCGTGTGGAAGGGGTGGGGCTAAAGCATACAGGCTCCAAACCACATGGCATAACACAGAAGATTTTATCTTAAAAATGTTAAACAAGCATGTTAAAAATGTTGTAGTGTTTTCACACCGTTTGGTTTCCTGTTCATTTGCTGAATTAGTCGAAAACAATGAAATATGTTAGCAGTGGAAAGGCATGGTAAAGGCGTGTGGCATTCTGAACCCTATAATTGTTCCAATTCCTAATTCTTAATGCATGCCTTGCAGTTGTTAAATATTACAACTTAAAAATGAGAAAGTTCTGTAGCCGTTTCCTGAACACATACCGTCACAGAGGCAGCAATAGAACTTTTTGTCATATTTTACCTGATGCACTTTTTTCCCTTATGTAGACTCATCCCATTCTGAGAAATGGAATGATATAATCAACTGATTTGTCTGCTTATTGTATACAGCCCAGACTGTCTTATAATTGTATCTTTGAGTGTTTTTTGTCTTCTCTAAACTTTAAATCAGCTTTTAACATCAAAAAGCAGAACTAATCTTTTAAAAAAGCTACTATGAAACAAGCACTCTGATAAAAATCTGTGAGTTCTCAACTATCTTCACAAATGTACAAATGCTGTAAAGCTAATTTTGAAAGATTACAACAGAACAAAAGAGAAATTGAAGTTTTATCCAACTGTGATCCCTAAAATGTTTTTGTTCCTGACCAAGAAACCTGCCTCATAACAGCACAAATTTGTTATTTCATTGCAGTTATCTTTCATTTAATTTATCACACGGAGTCGTTAGAAACATAACAAACAGACGCAGATTCTGCGCCGTCCTCGTCACCAGCCACCCTCCTGCTCCTGCTTCTGCATGCCACCCTGCCTCTTATGGTACTCTGAGCAGACGTTAAACCCAACAGAAAGGGAAACAAATCATAAACCGTCGTCTGTAAGCACCCTGGCCTGAGAGGCGAAACTTATGACTTGTCAGCGTCTGCTTAAACAGGAGCATATTAATGTATCAGTGAGTGGCTAAGGAGCATGACGGAGCGAGTTTACAATAGAGGAGGATTCTGGTTAAGAGAATGGGGTCGTGCGCAGGTGCTAAATGCAAGTAGTACAGGCCTCCCAGCACACAGACACATAAATTTTGTGAAATCCCATTGTTCACATGCAGTCTGTGAGTTTAAAACAGCTGCAAACACACACCATGCAACCATTTATTACCATTGAAAACATTACATGTAATGAAAACAAAAAAAAGCTTAATCAGATAATTTTCTGAGCCTTTAAATGATCTCTTGGTGTCTAAGACATTAAGAAACCATAGGAAAGACTGCTGACATGTCCAGAAGACAGTCATCATCACCCTTCACTTCTAAACAAGCTGGTTGTTTATAGAAGGCTGTATACAAGTGTATAAACTGAAAAAATAAGTCAAAGGAAAAACTATGGCGGGAAGGAATACAACAGGAAGAAGAACAGCCTTAGGAGGACAGTCAAGCGAATTTTGACTAGTAGCCTCACAAGAAGTGGACTGACTGGAGTCAGTGCATTAGTATTGGATTGAACAAAATAACTGGATTTGTGCTAAAAGTCCTCTCTCCAGATCAAAGTAATTTCAGATTCTGAAGTAAAAATCTAGATTCTGGAGTTTAGAGGAAGAGTGTAGAAGCACGGAATCCTGATGTCCAACATGCCATCGTTTGAGGTCGAGTCATTGTTTTCTGAGGCCAGAAAACAACATTATTATAGAGAGTCTTAGCACCTGTCCAGACTGCCAGAAGTACCAAAGCTGGTTCAATGACCATGGAGTCAAGGTGTGCTTGACCGACCAACAAACTCACCTGATTTGAACCTGATAGAAAATCCACAAACTATTGCCAAGAAGAAGACAACAGACCTCAGACCCAGCCATGCAGATGACCTGGAGGACATAGAGTAGTCTGGGCTTCCATCACACCTACGCAGTGTCACAATGCTTTGGCACATTATGCAGTAAAGGGGAACTAATCAAGCTTGGAGTGCATAGAAATTTGCATATCCTGAAAACATCGTTTTTTTATGTTATGATATTCAAATTCTGCCTGACATTGAACTAAAGGTTTTAATTATTTATTGGGAATAGTCATCAAAATTACAGAAAGATTCCACATAAAATAAAATTTCCACTTTTTAATTGGATGAATCTACTTTATATTCTGGCAAGTAAAGAGAAAACTCGATGGATTGAACTCAAGCGTGATATTGACATGGGCATATCTGTTGAATAAAGATGAATCAATGACGGTTCTTCCCCGAGCCATCACTCCAATGAACTCTTGACTAGTCACACACTGTAAAAACTCAAACAAGAGAATTTTCAAACTGACTAAATTTATCTTTGCTTTTTACATAAGAGCATAAGCCAAATTCCTTGTATGTGCACTCATACTTGTCAATAAAGCTGGTTCTGTTTCTGAATTAACTTAAAACGGGCAATAGCAACTGTAATGATAAATGTTATTAATAAGTGCATCTTTATTTTTTTTTAATTAAGATAAATTATTCAAAAGAAGTGTTTGATTATCAGTAAAATACTCTTATGGTTAGGTTTCAGCGTGTTCCAGCGACCTCGTCTCTTTTACCTTCAGATGATTAAGAAAGCGTCGATACCTGGACGAGTATTTCTGCTACTGCATCCTGTCTGCGACACGTAAGAAGCTGCTCAAAACAGATGGCTGCTGCATGCTTCAGGAAACAGACCGCGTAATGGATGTCTCCACTCAGCATCCCATTATTTTCCATCTCATAGTCCTGGTGTACTCTTCCTGATCCTGTTTCAGAGCTCCCATCATTACGCAGGAATAAGTGATTACTGGCCTTTCAGAGCAGAATGCTTACACCACCGAGTCGGGAGAGCATTGCTGGGGTGCCAAGACGCTCTAAAGGAGTTTCAGCATTTATGGAGTTTAATACCATTTGTTTCGAGTATAAGAGATCAGAATCAATCTCATGTGAGTTTGTTTAACCAGGAATGAATGTGTTTACTCTGTTTTTTATCCGCAGAGGAAACTAAGTATTATCACCGTAAAACATCAGCTTTAAGCTAATGCAGTTTACTGACTTGCTGATAATATTTACATTTCCAGTATGCGAGGATGTCATATTAAATGATAAATAGTCATATTTTTATATATATATATATAAAAACTCTATGATTCTCAGAGTTTATAATCTTAATTTTCAAAAGAAATAAACACACCAGGTTTAGGGAGCCATGAATAAAGTGATTAAATTTATCATCAATAATGGCTTATGGGCATCAAAAAGATCAGCCTGAACATCCTAAATTGTGTACTTCTTAAAATTGGAAATAATTTGAAATATAGCAGCACAATAACTTAACAAATGTTGAAAAAAAAGAAGTGTAAAAAAAAAACTATTTTATGAGGCAAATCTCGACAAAATAAATATATTAATGTGCAGTTCAAACATAATGTTTTTACTTTAACCACTTGAAAAGCACCACTGAAAGCTTTTTTATCAATAAAAAAATAACTTGTGAGCAATTTGTGATTAATCTGGAATCAGGACCAATTTAAGCCAAAATCCAGAAATAGAAGAAGCTAAATATTTAACTAGTTGCTCAGTGTTGCTTCTGTCAGAACCAGAAGTTTACAATCAATTCAATAAATACTCATTGCTTCAGACAGAGCTCTTTGGTCACTTTTATTCTTATGAGCACCTTTACATGAGAACTGGAAAAACCGGAAAAAAAGCAGACACTTATCCGCATTTGGAGAACAAACAACAAAAAACAAAAAGTTCCACAGGCGGGAAGAATGTCGAGGTGCTGACCTAAAAAAACACTTTTTTTGTTGACAAAGAAACAACAGACTATAACAAAGGAATGTAAATGTTTTAAGTCAGCTATTATGTCTCTGAAAAAATGCTTTTTAATGGTTGTACATCACTCAAAAGTTAATTACTAAACATCTAATCTTTTACACTGCATACACTACTTTAACGAAATTTTTAACCCAATTTTTTTTTTTCATTTTCGTTAGTCGCTGATCAAACAGCCGCTGAGATTTTCTATGTTTTTCAGATTTTATCGTTACATCAGGGGTTATGTAATCTGTAAACACACAAATCTGAACAAAGAATGTTTCTGGATTTCATTTTTTGAAATTAATATTCAGCTATTAGATCTCTGGACAAACTGCTTTGGAAAAGGATTTTTTTTTGGATTCTCACAACACTTAAAGAAAACATACTCATAACCTTCCCCTTTTTATGTCTGAACAATCAGGTCAAAGAAAAAGAACTCTCCAGTGAGTCAACCGTCTTACATGTGGGTTGACAAACTGCGGGAGGAGTTTTTACTTATCAAGCACAAGCGAAACTGTCAAGAAGTAGAAAACACAAGGAGGAAGTTGAACTGTTAAAAAAAAGGAGAGACTTTCACAGTGGGGGATGACAAAAGCGAAGCAGGATAACACCTAGAGTTGACAAAAAAAGAGAAAAGAGGTCATGTGGTTGTGTTGAAAGAGCTCTTGCAACAGCAGAGTTCCGCTTTATGAAGTAGTCATGTCTTTATTTAACACTGGTGTTAGACGATACTTTATGCACTTAAAAACAAGTGCAGTTACACACCGCTTCGCCTCTTTTGATAATTGTGGAGCAGCACATGTATACTTGTATTGAGGCTCAGAGCCTGGGTAAAGGATTGTAGTTCCTTTTAAGCTAATTGCTAGTAGATAAAACAAAAAATTGTCACCGATTATGATATAATTGTAATACTTTAAAATCAAGGGGTGTAAGAAAATATCAATCTAGTGAAATATCATAAAACTTCCCTTGGCTATACTTGTATCGACTGAAAATGCTCAGAAGGTGATATTTAATTAATTGTTTATAAGCAGAAATGTAGTTCAGTGTCTTACTTTCTGTTTTCCCCTTAAACCTCGTCACATTACTTTATCACACTGAAATGTCTCAGGAAAACACCTGTTCAAGCAGACAACTGAACCGTTTAAAAACCACTGGTTTAACCACATTTAGCAGTGCTGGAAATATTTTTACTTTCTAAACCATAGATATTACTGATTAAAATACATTTTTTAAGGGCTTCTTTTTTCCTATGTTGACAAATATTTTGTTGTGAAAATCAGACAATGTTGAGTGTTGGAAAAAATATTTCCAAAAATACCAAAAGAAAAGCATCAAATATTTGCTTGGTTAAACGCAACTCATATATGAGATACAGTTGCAGAGCTCATTCGGTTTATTGTATTTTAACATAATATCTGTGACACAGTAAGTCACAGTAAAAAAAGTAAAATATTGTCTTAGGATAAATCGCGATGCGTATTGCATTGTGACACGTGTATCACGATACACCAGACTCTTACCAATACACATCCTTGGTATAACCATAACTGAAGCAAAACTGTCCCAATTCTGAAAATTCTGAAGTATTGCAATACTTCTGAAGTCAGAGCTTTGAGAAAGGATTAATCAGATGCAAGATTGGAGTAAGAATGGAAAGAATCAGTTTGAACTTGTACATAAATAATTGAGGAAGATCTGACTTCATCAGGAAGCAGTTCCATGTGTGCAGAATAGCAGCTAAACGCAACTCCACCCTGTTTCCTCTGACTCTGGGTTCTGTCAGCTCCTGCTGGATTTATGCATCCCAACTAAACCAGATCCCGAACCACAAGCTAGTTTACTAACTTTTGGCAGCAGCTCAATTCTATAGTCAGCGTAAAACCCAGAGAACAGCAGTGATGTGATCGGATTCCCCAGTTTTGCTTAAAGACTAACTCCAATGAAAATTGTGTGTTTTTAACATGTTCTTTTAGCATTTTCCTCATGATGGAGAACATATGCCAAATATTTTAAGGTTAAAACTATTTCTTAAAACACCAAATTGTGTTGAACAGGGACCAACTGAAATGTGCGAGCTGTAGTCTCCTTGCTCTGCTTCATTCTGATGCATCCCCTTGCAGACAAATAGATCCATTAACATCTTTATTTTCCTCGTTTGGTCTGGCATCTGGCTCAGAACTGTATGGCGGGATAGCTCTGATATTACTTGCCAGTTTTGTTGTACCGCTAATGTTCGATTGGGGTTGTGAGGGGTTTGAAGGTAGCGTGATGGGATATCTGTAGAAGCTCACTTCTGTGCCAACAGTCCTGCCAACAACTCAGAGGTGAATCCTAAACAAACTTTGTCCTAGAAAACAACAGCTCTCTGACAAAAGTTTTCTCAATGAGCTGCAGCTTTCTGTCTTTTTTTGCCAGACTGTTACAGTTGTCCAGCCTGCAATAGATGAAGATATGAATCAACTTCTCTAATTCTTGTCTGGACACGAGATCTGTGAGTCTCACTGGTTGAGATGGAAAAAACCTGATTTATCCTTCATGCGAGACTGAAACTCAAGTCTCAGCCAAAATTTCAAACGTGACTTTTGGTCACGTTTTTGGTCTTTATTCCTCCAGAAATCAGCTTTTCTCCAACCAGCAGCAGAAAGAGTCAGATGGTCCACGGTGATTAGGTGACACTGATATGAAACATTGTGGGCATGAGCTGACTCAGACTGAGCATGTAAAGGTTAAACACCAAAGGTCCAAAAAACCAACCCCCAAAAACAACACAATCCCTCCCTTCAAGATAAACTTCATAAAACTGTACTTCACAATCCCTCCCACTTCCCACCCATTTTTTTATTCAGATGAGACATATTTAATGGTCAAGTAATTAAACCATTACTATTTACCATGAAAAGAAAAGTAGCCTGTAACTGTTAAACATTGAAGGATCCCGAATGGTTTAATTGAGTGAAACAACTGGAGCTTCAAAGTCATTCAAAAACTTTTCAGGCAGTTGAAAACATTCAAAGAAACATGTTGTCTTTTAACACTAACTCTGGTAAACACTGAACATCTCATCGCGTAGCTGAATTCTTGTTACCCGGTCTAAAAGGATGATTAAAAGGATGTCACAACTCCTCAATCTTCAAAATGCAGCCACAGATGCTCAATGGAACAACCCCAAAAACTCATAAACACCCCGTACGGGTGCATGTGACTAAAGTTTCATACTGATGTGTTATATTTTCTGTAGAAGAATGCAAACTCATCCACTTACAGTACTTTTAGGAATGACATCAGGAGCTAACAAAGTTATGCATTAGTTTGCCTTTTAATGGTTTTTAATGAGTTATCGATGTTGGTGTGGATAACATCTGGACAAAAGGCTCGTCTAGCCATATTTACAACACAATTAGACCAGCTAAGCCCTTTTATATACATTTCAACAAGAAATGGTAACATGAGACCTTTAAAGGAGTCATACAATTAAACCACTCAAACTAAAATTATTGCAGCATTTTATTAAACATGTTTATTAGTAAAATTTTAAAACAAAACATGATACGAAGGCATCAGAGTTTCACTTGTTGTGAAGACTCAATTTGCATGTCAGAATTTCTGCTTGTGCTCTTTATGCAAATTCAAATCAGCCACAAAGTGCTACAAGATTTCTGCAATGAAGATATGTGAAAGAAAAACTGTGTTTTAAAAACGTTACATCAGTAATTGTTTTTTTTTCCTTTCAGAGCCCCTTTTGACCATTTTTTAAGGCTTTATTTGACTGAATTTGTGCTGCTGCCCTGCTGGGATCCCAGACGTGTGTGCCAGTGCTGCGTGGGTGGGCATCAGCTGTGGGCTCAGCACCAAAAAACATTGGAGACAAACAACAAGTCATAACCAGGATGGATGACTGCATAAGGGCATGCATCAGGGCAGGCAGCAACCCCCAAGCATTTGAACTCTTTGGACAGTCACAGCATCAAAAGTAATCACCTAGAAAGCCATTAAATATAACTTTTTTTGTTTCTTAGTTGATAAAGATTCACTTTAGATCATTATTTAAGGGCTGTACTCTCTTAATGTTCCCTCATCTATTTTAGGATGTCACTGGGGCCAGCGAAGACAAGAAAAACATTTCTTCCCATAATAAACACTAAACACTGTTGAGTGTTTTGATAGTCACTAAAATTCCAAACTCTGCCCGGCAGTCTGCTGGCAGTTATCCCGGTAATGTTCCCCATTGTTTCAGTCTTTGAAGGAAGAAGCCTCGTTCATCGGATGAATTCGTTTTTGTCTCATAGGTGAACATTCCAATGAAACCAAGCTCATCTAACATGCTGAATGGTACGTATCATAAATAAACTGATGCCAGCTCAACTGCATGGAAGAAAAAGGGAAATATTTAGGAATACAACGTCCACATTAGGGCTGCCACGATTATTTGATTAGTCACGACTATGTTGACTATAAAAATAGTCAACGACTAATTTAATATTCGATTAGTCTTTTTTGTTTGTTTGTTTTATGTTTTTTCATCTATAAGCTATGGTAAATGGCTTTCTAATGTCGTGTCTGCCCATCGTCTTTGACACACATGCGCAGTAGTGCTAATCCGGATCAGTATTGATGTCACAGAAAGTCATCGGAAGACTCGGGTCTTCCTAGAACAACAACAACGGAGTGTGAAAGTCAACACATTCTCATCGTTACATATTGACATTAGGTTTAGACCCCTTCCACGTCACTTTTTGACACTTTGGGTGTCCCCAAATTGGCATCTTTTGACGTGCTCAAGGGTCCGCATCCAGATGTGGAAATTTCTCAGATGCGGTACCGGATGAGCACTGGTCCTCGGGACACGTCCAGTACCAGTACCCTAACCTTTACCCGATACTGGTTCGCGTCCGGTACCACGCCCAGTACCGCGTCTGGTACCGGTTTCTGGTTAGGATATTGAGTTTAGGTACCATGCTCTACTTGCGCGGTACTGGTACTGGTTTCTGGTTTCGCAGCCCGGATGTTGGGAACCCGTGATTTAATGGGGACAGCCAGCAGGTCGAAAAACGACAACTTAAAGACGTCCAAAATGTCAAAAAGTGGAAAGGTCCTTACCTAAACGTCAATATGTGACGACTTGGGAGAGAGAATATGTTGTGAAAGTTGGAAAAACAGACGAAAGTGTCCAATGCAATATCTGCAATGCAGAACTTGTGTTTCATGGCAGCACTATGGTGATGCATGAACACCTGAAGAGGAAGCACCTTGTGACTGAGTTTGATAACGCTGTAGAAGGATCTTCATCGAGGTAAGCTAAGCTAATATTAATGCAAACAGAGAGCAAACGTATTACTTTTCCGTCCATCCCTGCAACCTCTATCCCAGAGTGAAATTTCTGTGCTGAAGGAACATCTGCTCTCAAAAGAGATCAGGTCTTTCTGCAAGATATGTAGAAATCCTAACTTTCCTGGCTACAAGCAAGAGCATCAGTTTGGAATCATATAGAGTCAGAGTGTGGTGAAGTTGAAAATAGTTGTGAGCGCTCAGCACCACAACATGCACTTTTAGCGTCATGATTTATAAAAGGTTTAATAAAGTATTATCCTAAATGTCTTTATTTTTAGTTAGCATATAGCTTAAACAATTCAAGTTTGAAGCTAATGATGGTTTAGATGTGTGTTTTTCTTCCACATTATGCATGATCCGATTAGCCAATTAACTGAGAAAAATAATTGTCGACTATTGAAATAATCGTTTGTGCCAGCCTTACACCATAAATGTAAACCTGTGCGCAATGTGGGGAAAGAAATCTGAGTGAGTGATTACACAAGAACTGTTTTTCTTTTGAATATCCATGAGTAATATTACAACGGTTCTGAGCATCCTGCAGCACTGCAGCGCTGCTGCTCCCCTATTCTCCTGCGTCCACCAGCACTTCCAAGGACTAATCACCATCTTCTGAGCCGTTTGATGTGAGGGTGTTGTTTTACATAGTTTTGTCTTCACCTTGCTTGAGTATCTCCAGAGACGGTGGAGAAACAAACACCTCATTGTTCTTTCATGTTCTTTCCCTCCACATGTGACTAAAGTGTTAACACAAAGGACCGGTTGGGAAAGCTGTTCAGATCCGTCTCAAAGTTGGCACAGTGGCTGGTTTTATTGGGCTCTGATGTTGAGGAATCACTTGAAAAGCAAAGATACGCATTTTTATACCCTTTAGCTCTTACATCACAGTAAGAACTGCCAGATGGCAGATGTTCAACAACTCTAAAAGATGTTGTAAGTCATTAAAACCTTAACCTCTGAGTTTTGTTTGACTAGCTCCGAAAACCAACATTACAGTGTTTAATTAAACCTCTCCTGTAACTCTGGGTTTCCGTGTGTCATTCGCTTGTTTGGCCAGACAGAAACACCAGAGTGAGGTGCTTTTGTGGAGATAATGGGGGGAAACTTGAACCCCTGGTCAACACTCACGACAACAAACATAAACAAAAGCCAGGAGAAGGCACGCATGCCTTTGGAAACACAATCAAATTAAAGAGGAAACCCAACGTACATGCAAATGCAAACACAGCAAGGCCTGCAGCTTCTAACTCACTGCCAAGCAAAACAGCAAAGAAGAAGAAGAAGTGCCCTTGAGGGGATTCTGATTGAATGTGGACCTAAATGGAAATGCATACAAGTTTAAAAAAGAGCAACAATGAAATGGACATGGCTCATTTGTTAATGTGTTGGTTTATAATAAATTATAGTTCCCAACTGTCTTTGCTGGAATGCTCTTTGAAAGAACAAATACTCCCATCCAATCACTTTTATTCAAAAACCTCCTTTGCAGCCACATATTCGTGACAATTCAAAGTGAGTCCCAGCCCAAAGACTGACAAACCCCAAAGATGGGAGTGGAGTGTTTGAGCTTTAAAGTCGTTGAGAAAATGAAAAGGTGGTTGTGGACACTTCTAGAGACTCCTAGGAAAACACTAAAAATAGCAAACTAGGAATGGTTTCCCAAGCGCTGCAGTTGTTTGAACGGTGTCCTGATTAAAAAGCCTACAAACCCACATCTTTCACAAATGACACTGCCGTTATGAATGTTTTCAAAGAATGCAAAGATAGGTGTTAAAGTCTGCCACTACAAGTCTTAACTTGTAAAATCTTTCCCGCTTGCTCCTTGGCAAAATCTTTAAAGATTTAACAATATGACTGTGTGAAAACAGCCGTTAACCCTGCAGCGAATTTGACAAATGAACTTTGGTTTAGACCCTCTTCTGACAGCCGTGCTTTCGTTTTTATGGCAACTGACATAGAACTGAGAAAGATTTTTGATATATTAGAAAAAAATGTTGTGATACAGTTTAATGCCTGAGTGTTGCTTAAGAAAACAAAGGAAATTTCCACGACTCGCCTTTTGCATCATGCCGTGCCAGGTTCCCAGCATGCAGCTTTACATTTACATGCAGCAGACTCATTTTGTTTCAGAGCTACCTACGCCTTTCTTTCAATTTAGGCCAATGTGAGGTTAAATGTCTCAAGAAGTATTGAGCCTCGACCAAAAAACAGTGGTCTAAATTTTATTCTACAGATTACAGCCAAACTTTGATCATATTTTAAACTATTTTAAACTCATAAGAATTATTATTAAATAAAATTATGTGGAATATTCAAAAAACAAAGTGGACCAAAGAACAAATCTCTGATATTTTTTAATTAATCGTGAACATGGAAAATATTAATCGCGATAAATTATTTACATTTTTAGTTACAGTATTTATCAGTCACTTATCTGCAAATAATCACAATATGAAATCACACACAAAATTGTACATTTAGAACGTTTATTTTTAACCCTTTGGAATCTCAGCTACCAGAAATAAGAATTTCTCTCCTGAGAACACTGCTGTCCATTTGACATTTTTCCAAGAATTCTTTTTTTCCCGTTTTTCTTTTTTCCAGCTTTTATTTTCTTATAAATTTTCCTCATCGTGTTTGTGAAAAATAAGAAAAACGTTTTTTTTGAGAAGTTTGATCCAGCTAGAGTTCAGGTTGACTGGAATCTGCTCACCTCTTGTAATAGAGGTGGGCGGGACTTTCGTGGTGAACCGCGGAATTTCTGCAATTTTTATATAATGCAGATGATTGTTATTATAGAAAAAATCATGTTGGTCCCCATCCCAAAATAAAATAATGATTGATTTCCTCTTTGTTGGATTTCTAATGACAGACAGCTCAGTTTTCACCAGAGTGGATCTTTTGCTCTTTGCTGCAGCCGTCAGATCAGAGTTCATCTTTCGCTTATTTATTAAAATAAAAGGTTGGTTCTGTCTAAAAACTACAAAATAAATGCCATATTATTTCTTAAATTTGATAAAATCTCAAATCACAGAATATTAAAAAAAATACATATTATAGCATTAACTCTGTTTTGATTAATTGGATGGATTAACACGTCAACTTTTACAGCCCTAATAATTTTCTGTTAAGCTCATATTAAAAGTGTTCCCAGAGGTCTTCCATTTATGAATACATAGTTTTTAGCCAAAATAAAGAAAAACTTATGCACTAAAAATAGCAAGCAATTTTAGATCTATCAAGTCGGACAAGGAAAACAAACACATATATGGATCTAGTCATCGACAAGTGGATTCATCGGAATGGAGTGGACGTGGTGTAATAGCTTTAAGGTCAAAACTGTAAGCTATTTTAATTAAGAAATACTCAGAAATGCTGTTTTAATCTTAATTTTCTGCATATATGTCCTCTATCATGAGGAAAAATGCCACAAGAACATGTTAAAAACACCAAAAACACAATTTTCCTCGGAGTAGGTCTTTAAGAACAGCAGCTGCAGGTCAGTCATCTTCAGTTACTGGTAACAAATACAGCCAACTACTCAAAAAGAAATAAATTCTCAGCAAACAGAATATATCTTTATGAGTTCCTCCAATTCTCTCTCCATTTTCTCATCTATCCAGTCTTTATGGGTTTACTATGCTGTACTACATTCTTTTTTTTTTGCCACACAGAAATGTAAATTCACTCTAACGACAACCATCTGTTCTGCTAAATGTTACAACAGCCATAAATTATACTTCTATTTAACTAACATCATTTGAAGAAATTACTGCACAGTTAAGAGTCCAGTAATTCAAAGGTTTACTTTGAATGCAAGAGAACTGCTACACTGCCTGATTTATGCTTTTTTCCTCCCATTCTGGTTGGTTTTAAAACATCCATGGTCTCTTCATTGCAGAGGGAATGTGTAAGCAGTCTGACTGAGAGGAGACATTGATCAATCAAAGGACACATTGAAAAAACATAAAAACATTAAATAATGAGCGTTACAGTCACTTTAGGATAAAAGTTGAAGTTAAATAAAAGGAGCTGCTCACACAAACACACTTAAAAAATAAGATTCATTCATTCATCGATGGGGAAACTGGATTAAAGTAAAGTTTACTGCATTTTTTTCTACTCTTTCCTTTGTTATCTGATTCATAAAAGTGGATCTGCTTGTTTTCTGCCCCTGCACTCTCTTCCAAAGTCATCTTTTACCCTCTCTTGTTGTCATTTTGTTACGTAACCATTAAAAATGATGTTCCAGCTTATCCCCCAATCACCATGTTTCCCAGCACCTGCTGTCACTGCTTTCTGCCATTTTCTCTGCACACACGGTTGGCTGTTTAGCTTCATTTGTATGGACTAAAACAAGGAAATGGGAGAATAAAATCAAATAACGAGAAATGAACAATGTTATAGAACAGGCAGTGAGCGGGTGAAAACAACCTGAGGCAGAGAGCATGGAGTCAGGCTTATGTTTTTGGCTGACTTTTCTGGCTTTGTAAAAATCGAATTAAAATGTAAAAGAACAAAAAGATGCGGAAGATGATAATAGAAAAGAATGTATGAGGGTTTAAAAGAAGGAACGCAGCAGTGAAAATGAAAATGTTCTCACACCCTGAGAAGAAGCAAAATGAATTCCCAGAAAGGTGAGCTGCAAAAACTGAAACTTAAAGAAAATTTGTGTTTTTTTCTGTTTAACAACTGTCTAACAGTTTTTAAAAGCAAAATAATGCTAGTTTGAGAAAACATTTCTTGAGAAGTAGAACATTTTTCTTAAAATATGAGTTCTTGGTAAGACAAAAATGTGTTTTGGAAAGAGTCTAGCCATATGTACAAAAAGGTGTGTCAAAATCAAGGCCCGGGGGCCGGATCTGGCCCAGTGGGTAATTATATCCGGCCCTCCAGATCATCTTATTGTTATTAATGTCCCGATGTTATCTTGCGCTTCTTTCTAACTTGTATAATTTTGACAAAATAGATTTTTATGGAGAGTAAAATATGGAAAGTTATTTAAGGTTTAAGGAGTTGATTTATTCTGGAATAATATTCCTGCATGTTTTTATTCATATTTGTGTAAAAAATACTTTTTGAAAGTTTTAGTGTGTTCAATAAATGTTTGGCCTGTGCCCTTAAGTGTGTTCTGGATTTAGGTCCCTTGTGCGATTGAGTTTTTTCTTTGTTTTAAAATAAAACTCTACTTGAGAATTAATACACCTTTCATTATAATCTTATCTGAGCCTACAAAGCACTGCATCCCACGTTTTTCTATGATACTGGGAGCAATGTGGCCTCTGAGTTTCGATTTGGTACCAATCACAGGCTGACTGAACATTTACCACAAGCTGGTTCTCGCGAGATCTTGTTGTTGTTCTGGTCGCGGTGTAGAGCTGCTCATAGAGGTTCAGTGTACTGTGCTGCCAGCTAGTGGTCGGGGGTTTAGGTAGAAAACGACGCTGAAGGACACTTATAAATTTGTAATTAAAATCGCCTTACCAGCATTTTAAATCGATATGCCAAACAAACTACATCGCCAAATAGATTTTTCCTTACACCCCAGGGAAGACATATCTTCTTACCCCATTGGCTTCTTTTTTTCTTCTTCTTCTTTTGCTTATTTAAAGAAAATCTGCCAATGTGATAAGAATGTTTGATTGATTTCTACAGGGTCTGTTATCAGTCAATACAAACAAAATTGGCATGCTCAGAAAGGCCAAACATCAACCATGACTGTATGTTGTCATAAAGATGTTTTCAGTGCAAAAGCACATAAGTACGACTAAACATGCGAACCTGAAAGCGTGCAAATGCGCTTGAGGTCTGGGCATCCGTCCAGAGAGAAAACCCCCATTGTCCCTCCAACAAAGCGAGCTGTTGATTACAAAGCATCATCTTTCCTTACGAGCCTGGAAGGGGAGGGGGTCAAATTCCAGCATCAGGAAAAAAGGCTGCTCGCGGGGACAAAGCTGTCACAACATGAGTGTTTTTCCATTTCTAACTGTACCACTCCCATCGTGTGGATTCACCTGATACCTCCAACGCAAAGAGCTCATTGAAGTGCACTGATGTGACAACAGGTGACTTTTATTGTGCTCATCCTCTCATTCTGGCTTCATTATGTGGGGCTTCTGGTCTGCTAGGGTTAAACATATTAAGGAAGGAGGTGAGGACAGAAGAGGCTGTGGCTTTTAATGAGCAGCATCACCTGATCTGAGGGTAGGAGAGTGAAATCGAAACCGTTTATCTTAAGCGATTGCTCCAGACGTGTCTTAACAATTTCCTTCTTTTGACAAAAAGGGGAGATTTGTTTCATGCTTTCTCTGTTTCACTGAAAAAGCATCCATCAATTTTCATATTCTTTTCAGGGTCATGGGAGCCTAACCTGGCTACTGTTGGGTGAAGGTGGGGTTCATCCTGGAGAGGTTGCAGGCCACGGGCAATTTAGAGAAATTAATCAACCTATGAATCATGCTTTTGGACTGTGAGAGGAAGCCTGGAGAAAACCCAGGCCCAGGGAGAACATGCAAACTCCACACAGAAGAACCCAGCAGGGATTTGAACACTCTCACTTAAGGCGAGAGTGCTAACCACTGCACCACTGCGCTTCTCTCTAGGAACGCTGCAGCACATAAATGATTATGGCTTGGTGTCAGAGCAAATACTGCTCAAGGACCTTTTATTCATTTATTTTTCTTGACTTGAGCTTTGCACGAGGTCTCTATTGTTGGGCACATTTTGTTTACAAAAAAATGCTTTTCAGTAAAAAATAAATAAAATAAAATCTCTGCTTGGTCTGAGAAAATACACAACTGTATTCAAGGAGGCTGACCTCACCAGCAGGCTGTCAGGAAATGTTTAGTGTTCCATCACTTTACTATGAAAGTCGTGTGGTGATCATTAAGAATATTAAATAACTACTGAACAATCATTCTATTGACCTGATGTTGGCAGTCAACCTTTTCTTTGGAGTTTGTTGCTTTATTTTTTGTCAGATGGTTAACAAAGAAACACAAAAATCTTCTGTATCTGCCCTAGAAAACCAAAAATAGAAGTATTTGATTTTGGTTTGATGATCTTTTTAACCACCAGTGTGGTTTTCTAAAACTTATGCATATGCAGATTTGTTGAAAAAATAGCTAAATCAACTTAACAGTGGTTTGATTCTTAGTTTTGGCAACCTCTGTTTCTACACTTGAACTGGGTGAGTCAGCTCTTTGAATTGTAACATTAGCAAGAGGCTTTTTGAAAAAGATTATTTTATTTTAAGTTTTTGTTTTTTTAATCCACAGTTGCTGAGTTTGATAAAAAGGCTC
This sequence comes from Oryzias melastigma, assembly GCF_002922805.2. NCBI lineage: Eukaryota > Metazoa > Chordata > Actinopteri > Beloniformes > Adrianichthyidae > Oryzias > Oryzias melastigma. Next base: position 15,709,245 of record NC_050524.1, on the reverse strand, counting down.
CTACTCATTTGCTTAGTGAAATCCACGGTGACCTACTTTGTGTTAAGGGAGTGTGCAGATATCAGGAAGAAGCATTGGTCTAGAAGTTTCTTTTTTTTCCAACTTGTCCTGATTTTCAAGTAAAGTTAGCACAGTAAAATATATCTGGACAGATTTTACTGCTTCAATAAGGGGTTATGAATCTTCTGACACATGAGGAGTTTATTTGTATAAACCCTTTTTGTATTTGAAGCTAAACTTTATTTACATTGATTATGTTTGCTTAGTTATTCATTTTTTTTTTCGACCGGATGGAAAAGAAGAGGAAAGAGGAAGAGAGTGGGATGTTAGAGATGGGGGATGAAGGAACTAAAGAAATTGGATAAAAAAAAGTTTCTAGCTAATGACTGTCACAACTAACGTCTTTTTATGACGTCCCTCATGGTGGCCACATGGAAAAGATTTTCTTCTATCGCTCCTTATCGAGCACATTGTTTATTTTATTTATTTATACATTACAAAAATTTTAATTGACATTCATTTGAAAAAATATGTTCAAACTTTAAATTGAAGTAAAAAAAATGTGTGTTTTGTAAAAGCCCAATGGATTAAAATGTTATATAGTATTATATGTTTCTGTTACAACAGAAGGGCTATGTTGGGTGAATACTGAATAAAAAAATAATATTTTTTTCCAAAGCTTATTTGCCAGTTTCTATAGAGTCAAGTCTGAACTTGACCAGAGACGTACATATGTTTTCATGAGTCCTGGTCTCAAAAATTACCAGCTGCCATAAAAGACACTGAAAAGAAAAGAAGGTAAGAAATTACAGCTAACATTTTCAGCCTGTAATTTCTCTTTCTTTGTTCTCTCAGCAGAATGATATCTCTGAACCTCCAAAACTGCAGCCCTCTTAATGGCTGAAGCTCAAATGTAAAGAGAAAATATTTTAAAAACAACAAAATTAAGATAATGCATTAGAAACAAGGTGAATTTGACTGTGTTTTATTTCTGCACATGAGCTTTGTGAACATCGACCAATTTAGCTGACTAAGATTTGAATGCAGTTTCTATACTGATGGAAACCTTTTATGCCCAAACCACAACATTACTCCTTCTCAGCACTAAAGCAGGTGGGTCTCATGGGACTTTCAAATCCCATAAAGGAACATTTATTAAATATGAAACTGCAACAGAAGAAGCCCACGCACCGTTTTCCCAACAATCGCATCAGTAATGTCTTTAATGGAAGACAGTCGGAGCCTCCTTTGCTGATTTTTGCCAACAAGCAGGGAAATAGGTGCAGGCCTGCATAGATCAAGAGATTGACCGGCAACGCAGGAGTCCAGGAGGGTTTTTTGTGGTTTCCATGGTAACTTTAAAGGAGAGGGCAAAGTGTCCAGGAAGAAAAGCAGATTGTTGGTCTTAAGATGTAACTTGTGCAGCTTTTCATACAAATAAAATGAGAATCATTTAATTGAGTCTATAATAAAAGTATAAAATAAATAAACGTATTTTATTTAGTCGGCTGTTTCAGATTTTCTTTTCTTTACTAATCTCTGTGGTGTCGTCTTACTACATATCATTGCTTCATTTGTTTCCCCATTTAAGAGGAAACGCTACAACTAGAGGTTATTATTGCTCAATTTTAAAATATTTACTGAGCAATGGAAGTAAATTCCATCTGGTAGGAAATTCCTCGAGACGTACCAACAACCCAACCACAAGAGACAAGATTTCAAGCTGCTCGGAGAAATCGCATGAATCTGAGATGCAGTCAAAACACTCGTGAAGCTCACTTCAGATGCCAAGCGACTCAAACGGTTCCGATTTCAGATGTTTCAAACTGTGATTTGAGCATGACTGAACAGAAAAAAAAATGTCACTGGAACAACCCGAGCACAAAAACAACCGTCCCCCACAAACAACCTCAAATACAGACATTACTTTCCCTGAGAAATTCCACTTTTGGCTAGTCTTCACCACATCCTCCACTGCACCACCACAACACCCAAACTTTGTCGTTTGAACAAGAAAAATCTTGTTTGACTGGTTGAAACAACAACTTCAGTAATCTATCGCCTGTTCAAAGGCAGGAAACAGAGGACTGTGAAACCTTATCTATAAATACAGACCTACAAGCATTATTGATAACTGTAATTAACAGGACACTAAATACGGTTTTACAAATATTGATCTGCCAAATAGATTAAAGGGATTTTTTTTTTTCAGGAGTCTCTTTACTTTGTGTCATTGCACAACCCCTGTGGCGCCTCTGAATGTTAAAAAAAAAAAGTGGAGACAGTTTTGAAACAAAACGTTGCTCCCGGCTCATTCGGTGAGAAGCACGCGTTTAGTAAATGAAGCCAAACCGGAAATACATAGTTGCAGCATCCACTATACAAGTATGTACATGACAATGTCATTAAGAATGGATCCGTTTGTGGCAGAGCGCCGAAATGAGGTTGTTCAATGCAACAAGACATAGTGGAGGTCTAATCTGCTGTGAAGCAAACCTGCTGGCGTTAATCCCGAGCCCAGGTATGTGTGGAAAGATCTCAGGTCTGCTTAGACGCATTTCATCGTGACCGTCTCGGTCCTTTGGGTTGCAACCACAAAGAAGTACAAACAAATGTCTACGAGATGACACAATGATCTCTTGGGGCACTTACATAACTCTAAAGGAAATGCAGCACAGACTAGAAAAAGACACTGTTTTATTTGTCACATCCAATCAGAAGGCTTCTACAAAACTACTATCAAGTATTCCCAACTCATCTTGACTTAATTAATACAACTTTTTGGGGGTTTCACTCGTGCACAGGTCAGTTTGCTGTAACTCAAACCAGTTTGTTCAGTAACCAAAGTGTTCTCTAGGAACTTCACAAAGACCATAAAAATACATAAAACCAAATATAATTATTTATTTAATCATTCCAATGAAACCAAAGAAATCTTAAGTTGACAATCCCAAATGTTGGGTTTTTTGTTTTTACATTCATTTGAAAAGAAAACTACAACGGAGTATTAGGGCCACTTTATAAAGAAAAAAATATTTTGAAAATTACGACTTTAAATCTCGGAAATTTACGAGAAAAAAGTTGTAACTGCTAAATTACGAGAATAAAGTCGTATATTTATGACTTTAAAAGTCATAGGCTAAATTTACGACTTTTAATCTTGTAAATCTACGAGATTAAAAGTCGTAAATTTACGAGAAAAAAGTCGTAATCTTACTTTTTTTTTTTTTTTTGGTGGCCCTAATACTCTGTCGTAAGATTTAAAGTCGTAATTTTACAAATATTTTTTTCTTTATAAAGTGGCCCTAATACTCCGTCGTATTTTTGACTCTTTGGCTGAGGCATCAATACACTGCAGTGTCCCAGAACAAACACTCTCCATTTTAAGTACTGCTTTGTTGCTTGGATGGAAGCAGCATCTCCAAAATACTCAGTGATGGGACACTTCTTAAATCACCATACCTCCACCTCCATGCTTCATAGTGGATATGGAGATTTTCTGGTGAAACAATATTTTTTTTTTCCCTCCAAGTGTGGAATCAGGCAAAAAAGACTAAACAACTCTTATGAATCTATGAAACATTGTACCAGAAGTCAAATGTTTTGATGGTGATTGCATGTTTGATTTAAAACCAAGAATTTCTCTACTGGCAACTTAAAAAATGAAGTCTCTAAGTTCATCTTGTAGGTGTAACACTCACTCCTTTTCAATAAATTATATATATATATTACTTTTTATATTGGTAATTGTTGCTTTGATAAACCAATTCCCGTCTTGCCCTCTCAGATCATGGTGTATCTGCAGGGGATCATTTTGTATCTGCCTGAGCATGAGTGGCAGCCTTTTTGAATGCTTCCTTCCATGTGTGAACAATCTTTGTAATGAATCATAAAACTGCTGTCTCTCTCCTATATCATTATCCGTGTTTCTCCCTTGAGGCGCTGCATTGACACCACTTGTTTCAGTGCTGCAGACTGCCCAAACAGCTTTTATGGAGGTCCGCCTAATTTAAGTAACAATCAAATGATTTTTTTAAACAAATCAATGGTCTAAAAGAGCGTGAAAACTTCCAGGAATACATGAGTTCACAAGTGCAAAAAAAAAAAAAAAGAGGGGTTTGAAGTCTAACTCAGAACATGACGTCATTTCTTAAATTCCCTTCAGTTGCTCTCAGCTGCTGCTCCGCCAAAATACCACCACCACGTGTAGCAGATGTTACTCACACTTTCTGGCTTCATTTTTGCCACAAAATATCCGGGCAGAGACGATGAGTAAAAAGGGAGAAGACAAAATGTGTCACGAAAATTATAGTTTCCTGTAGGATTGTCAGAACTAGTTTAAATCATTGTGCACATCCTCCAAAAAGAGCTTTTTCCCCAAACATCTCCAAACTGGAACACAGATGGAGGATTGACTCCAAACTCTTTCCAGAAAACCTGCATTACTGGAGCATGGCAGGGACAGACCAGTCAACCTGGGCTGTCAGGTTCAACTCACGGCGCCGAAAATAAAAAAATAAAAAAACCTACACACACAAAGTGAGGCAAAGTACACAAATGCTCAACCCACACACAGTGGCTGCATGCTGTGTGGTAAGGGCTGCTCTCTCAGACACACCTTGGAGTGAAACTTGCAGAGCCCTGCTGTTAAAAAGCCTCCGAGCAGGACGCACAAAAACATCAACGGTCGCTGTACTCACTAAGCTTCTTGTTTACATGTAGGGATCACAGAATGAGGGCAAGGAATTAATTTCATATACTCATAGGGCAGCACACCCAAGTTATAAAAATAGACCTGCTCCAGATAATCTTTAAAAACTGCTCCAAAAGATCCAATACCCACCCCTCAAGTTTGTGTTTCAGCATCCAAGTTAGCAACTGACATACTGAGGAAGAGAGAAATGTGCAAATAGAAAGGTCAAATGTCAACTCACAGTCAGCGGCACGGAGCACACCACAAAGATGACAGTGATGACGGCCAGCAGAACCAGGTGGTCGATCTCCTCTTCTCCCTGTTTGAACCAGGCCATGCTCATCCTCCTCTTCCTCCCTGTCGATGCCACTGAGCCACGTCGGATCAGCTGGCTGCGGCGCATCTGGCACAGGCTAAAAATCACCGACCCGTTGCAAACAAACACCACGAGGATCAGCAGTGCCATGATGGAGGAGTAGGACAAGGAAAAGACCAGCAGGGACTTGTCCTCCTCTTCAGCATCCATATCAATGAAGCACCATGTCCCGGGGCAGTACTGTCGGAACTTGCCGTAGCCACTGTACGGCAGGAGGCAAAACCCCAAAGAAAAGAGGTAAATGAAGAAGAGTGTGAACTTGGCAAAGCTGCGGCGGATGTGGACCGAGTAGAAGTAGGGGTGGCTGATGGCCAGGCAGCGCTCCACCGCCATGGCACACAGGATCAGCATGGGGGCCAGGCCGAAGAAACTCATGACGAAGCCAAAGAGGTTGCACAGACTCTCACCTCCCAGATCTTTCAGGGCCGTGTTTTGGGCGTAGCAGATGAACACAGGTGGGCTGAGGAGGCAGGTGCCCAGCAGGTCCGTGAGGGCCAGACCAGTAACCAGGATGCAGAACAGCGAGGACCTGGATCTGTGCTCCTTCTGGTGAACTCCAAGGATGAAGAGGGCCCCAAGGTTTCCCACCACCCCTCCTAAGAACATGAGGATGCTCACTGTGGGGTTGCCATCATGACCCACGCTGCAGTTGCTGCTGTTGCTGCTGTTGCTGCTGTTGCTCATATTTATGGCACTAAAAGAGTGATCAATGTGGAAATAATAAATAGCCCCAGAACATCAAAAGAAACTCCTCTTTCTCCAGGGACCAGCGGGGTTATTAAGGATGTTTGGGACCCATAAAGCTGCTTTAAGTTCAAGTTCAGCTCCCCCCTTCCTTGTTCCTTGCAGATAATTGTCATGTGTTTCTGTAAAACAAAAACAGGAACTTTCAGCTGCTTACTTACTCTCAAGAGAACATTCATTTCACCATTTAAATGTATTTTTCTGCCAAAAATAAAACAAAGTAAAACAACTTTTCATCCATAAATCTCAAGATTTAGTTAGTGACTCACCTCCTCCTGCTGGATATGGCAACAAACGTGATTTAAAAATAATTCTTACCTTTCTTAGGTTTTTATTGGGTGTTTCCCCAAACAAAATATGAGGAAGTATTTCTACTCTGATGTTTGGAGAGTGGCAGAGCAGGCAGCGCGTCTGCTGTGCGCGCTGCGTAAATCCACGGTCAGAGCGCGACTGCTGGAGCGCAGCTCCACTCACTACCTCCGTGTTTCTGGCCACGCCCCTCCCAGTTTGTGTCCGCGATTGATTCATGGCCCCGCCCACTGCAACGCCAACACAAGACCCATCTATTAAGAAAGACTCCTGTTTGCTCGCATCAAGATCCTTCACGTCTGTGTTTCTTTTGCAGGAGTATTTGCTTTGGCTGCGCCTGTAAATCTCAAAAGTTTGTTTTTCACAGCTTTAATTTGAACTTAAGAAATTATTCTTTTAAATCAGATATTTTTATTCAGGAAATAAAATCATGTCTGAGCTGAAACTGTTCTGATTGTTCTTTATGAGACACTTTTTAAAAAAGATATTTTTCTCTGAATGGTTTGACCATCTGCAAATTCAGCCTGGCTTCTCCTTCTACTTGTGCAAATAAACCTTTTTGATAAATGATTGGATGGAAAAACAAGGAAAGATACCCATTGATCAGCCTCCATGTTTAAACCACTGGCAGATGAAGAGAATTGAGCTAATGAAGCTTGACAGCTCTTGTCAACACAGGAGATTTTGGGCTGAAACTGGAAGCTAAATGACAAAAAACAGCGCTGAACTGGTTTGTAGAAACACACATTTCTGTTTCATTACTTATTCAGTCAGTAGGAAGGTCCAAAAGTGGTCTAAGGAAGAGGGGAGTTTCATTTTGGTAGATAAAAAAGGAAGTTTTGTTCATCTTTAGCAGCAAAACTTAACAAGAGAATCATTTTCTATTCTTTTTTTATGCTTTTACACTCATGACAGTTTTTTTTAGACCAAGACCATATTTGTTGAACAAAAATGATGATAAAATCTAAAGTGAGGGATTTTTCGTGTGGGTCATTTAAATAGCAAAGGGGAAAAACTGCATATGTAGTCTGCCATGACAGCAAAAGCGATGGAGGATGTGGTTAAATTACCCATTTTTGTTGATTTTTCTTTTGGTTTTTTGCTCCGTGATCATAACCGAAGGCCACAGAAGCAACACTTCAGAGCTCAAGATTAGTTTGGCGGTCAAATAAAGTATGCAAAAGAGGTAAATTAAAGTTCACTCTTTGTGGAGTTGACATAAATTAATATTTAATAAAAATGTGATTGGAATTTAAGAGTGCAGGCAAGTGCACTATGACTCCATTGTTGTTTTCTAGGTGCAGTTGTTTGGCTTTCGTGCCCATGCAGCACCAAAAACCTAAAGACAACATTTCACCAGACACTTTTCTTGTCATCTGTCAAAGAGTCTTGGAGGAGTTAGTCTGGGCTTGTTTCACAGCCACAAGACCTGGACTTATTGTACTTATTGAGTCAACCGTCTCATTCAAGGGTATTCTAGAAAAACGCACAAGGACTCTAGTGACCGTTCAACTTTTCAGTCTTTAAAGCAAAAGAGAAAGAAAATTGTTCTAAGGACAGCCTTACAATAGGGATATTTTTCTTTGTCGCCCCTTTATTCCTGGTAATCGGTGCTTTCTTTGAACCAACAAACCGTTCATGAGACTGTGTGAAGTAGGAGATGGTCACAATGAGAGCAAAGGAGTGAACGTTTTTGAGCATCATTCACCTGATTTTAATTGAATATGCTGGAGCATCCTGGTCTGAAAAAGCTCAGAACAGTTTCTGCTCTAGAAGAGAGCCATCCAGATGCAAACACCTTCATGATGTAAAACCACCAGGGCTGAGTATCATTTCTAGAATCGATTCGATTGGATTCACCAGAGCCTGGATACATTCAATTTTTTCAATTCTTTCGATCCTCTCTAATCCAATTTTGAATTTACACATTTAGACACATTTGTTTAGAAATCCATTAATAATCTATATATATATATGTATTGAAGATTTTCATATTAATCTGATACAGGTCAGATTCTGTAAAATGTATTAGTGAAATTATAATGAGATTATTAATAACATACAATGTTATTCTTAAACAGAGAAACTCCAACAATTGTTCTGCCTCTCCTGGAGGGTGTTTTAGTTTGGCCACTAGGTGGCGTTAGCGCTATAGCATTACACCTTATTCCAACGAAGAAGAAGAAAGTATGAGCAAAAAAACTGTATTTTTGACCACAAATGGTTACTTTAAAAATATTTCCTTGAATGTGACTATATATCTATGCTTAGGTCGACCAAGCGGTAGCATTAGCCGCCCTGTTGGAAATTCCATTATACGTTAGCATCTAGCGAGAATATACTAGTATCATGCATTACATTGATCTCTACTTTTATGGATCGATTATTGATCTACTAAGCTTTGATGGATTCAGACTGATTAATCAATTGTATTAACCCAGCCCTAAAAAAACATAGAAAAAACAAGAAAAAACATAAAATGATTTTTATAATTTTAACACATTTCTAAGATCCTTTAGATAGAATCATGTGATTATAATTCGGCATTTAGTAATCAAAGAAACCCCTCAAAATTATTCAGAAGACCGCTAAAATTACACTTTAACGCTTCCTCTCTGTTTCCTCCACAACATTATGCCTCATTAATAAAATAAAATCATTAACCATCATCACATAATAAACTTTATTAGTCATTCTTGTAATTCAGCCACTCTGGTTTCCTGTTGCAGCTTTGTAACTACCGACAGTACGGTGTCTGCTGGAGTCAAACCGCTCGTGCACCACAGCTCTGAACCTGCAGGTATTTTCCCATGTCAGCACTCGAACGCCGACGTTTCTAATGCACAGTCAAAGCGCACTCAGATGGAAATGTTACACATGTCTTCAACAGCAGGAGAGATCCAAAAGCCAGCTGTCTGATTAAAACAAACCGCAGACACAAATGCTCCGAACAAACACTGACACGTGTGAGCATGTGGTTCATGTCAATAGAGCTGTGTGTGAAGACCTGGGAGGAACTGAGTTGATGCTGTCTGGAAAATCACACAGGTTTGATAATGAGCCATGGAAAGTTATGCTACTGTGCAAACAAGGCAAACTAGTTTTTTTATTTTTTCCATTTTTCTTCTGGTTTAAATAAACAAGTTAATAAGACAATGGAGAGCAGACTTGGAGAATGAATACTGACCATAAAAATTAGGATCTATCCACCCACACACAGCAGCATTTCAAGTCATGGCGCAGGTGTTGCTGCAAAATTCTCTTTATTCTATTCTTTCAGTCAAAAACACAAACTTTTACTCTGAATTTTCACTTTATGGGGGTTACTGAGAGGGCATTTTTTTTACACAAATGCAGCAAGAGGAGACCCACAATGAAACAAAAACATGATTCACCAGAGAGTGGTGGGATACGGCATCAAAGCCTTGACCAGAATTACAAAGTATGTGGAGTTCAAGGGATCTCAGACTGTTGTTTGCCTGTCCGCTCCCTTAATTGGAAGCAGATTTCTTCAGTGTCCCACAGTTTGAAAGGAGACATTGAAATCAGCAGAGATTTGAAATTGCTTCAAAACATATTTTTTTGATATATTGCAGTGATGCCAATTCCTGTTGTTGGGGAAGAGATTGGACATTTCAATCGTTAAATAATTAGATTTGAAATTAAGGCTGTTTAGTAATTCAGATATTTTTTTTAGTTAAAGCTAAATATTTAATAAGAGTTTTAGTTATCAAGAGATTCTGAAATTAACAGTAAATCTATTTTAGATGTTAAAAGACTTGTATAGGTGTTTACAGCTCTAAGAGCACTTTTTATGAACTTTAAAGTCTTCTTGTGAAACAAAAAAGAAATCTGTTAAGTATGAAACTTATATAATACTTATAAAATACAGTTTGAGTTCCATCCCGTTTCAACACTTTTTGTGACACACCTACAAGTGTCACGCTTCTGCAGGTTCTAGCACAAAAACCCAGCGGCCTTTTTTTCTTTTTTTAATTTAAACAATGCAAGAGCTCCTCTAATATGACAATAATGAGCGTGGCCTGCCTCGGCTCAGCGCGTTTCATGTAATTCATACTTTAATGGAAGTTAAAGATGTTTTCTGACTTTTTTTTTTTCTTGCAGCAGCTTTAATTGAGCTTAAACCTGAACAGGCCTGGACTGGTTTGGAGGTCTCTCAGTGCACAGTAAGAAGTACGAAACAAAGGTGGAAGTTGCAACTTTTACAACGATGTACAAACTTTAGCTTTTGTCTTTTCTTTTACAATGTAAAAATGTGTTTTGACAGTTATCAATGCAGAAATCATGACCAGAAACAACAAAACAGAGAACGCTTTTGGACTTTAGTCATTCTTTTATTATTTAATAGCCATGAAAAATTGAAATGTTTATGAAACCAAAATGCTTCATGATGGTTTTCC
>NC_050524.1:15682852-15698619 GCF_002922805.2 Oryzias melastigma | reverse complement strand
GGGCTATATAAATAAAATTGAATTGAATTGAATTGAATTGAATTTATGCCTTCAAGGTGCACACAAATATAAAAGCATTGGTAAGAAATAATGACTAAAGTGGGACTCAGCAATGAAGTAATTGCTTTGTGATGCACCTGCGGGGATTCATTTCAGCCCATCGAAAATTAAAAACAGCTTCGTGCAGCACACTTAGGACACAAGAGGTCATGTTTTCCATTTTTTTTGGCAGAGAGTTGGTTTTCAAACCCAAAATCTAAAGATGTGAACTGATTTCCTTATGCAAACGGTGCATGTGTTGTTGAAAACCATGTGAGCGACCTCTGAGCGAACGGAGAAAAGCTTTTTGTTGATCAGAAAAACAAATAATCGATTCTAGAATAAGTATTTTATGTACATTGTCAGTGCTTGATGGCACTCCTCTTGTAAATCCCTGAGAAAACACAGAAGCTTCATGTGTACGTCATGAACTTACAGGAAATCTACAGACCAGCTTCTCTCTGGGGTGAAATTAAGACTGTTTCTGGTGCCTATCATTTTACCTTAACAATAACAGTACCTGAGGCTTCACAGACGGCAAGAGTCTGCCTACGTGGGATCACAGATGCACCAGAGTGGCACCTGAAAGGGAAAACGTCACTGTAAGTTTGTTTGTTTCAAGCTCACTGAAACTGAAAGATGAAGTTTGTTAAGCTGTGAGAACACGTCTGAATGACATTTATCTGTAAAATCAGTACGGCAGGGTAGAGCTGTGTTCTTCTAGTGACTGTTTATGTCCTGCCACGTGGGAACATGAGGAGATTTTCAGGTTTTTCGACATTGAGGTGTTATGAAATATGACAAACGTTTCTCTCGTTGACACATGATTGTCCCTGTAGTTTTTACCTTTACAGACTTTGATGCTTTGTAATTTCTGACTGTACTTAAAGTTTTACTATCAATTTTTGTGTCAAGTCATGTACTCACAAACAATGTGCTGCATCTATCCATGCTACCCTGACAAATCAATCATTTGCAGTGCTTCATAATAATCTAATTTCTCTTTGGCTCCTAATTTCCTGCACAGATAAGCGTTCCTCCTAAAATTATGGAGTATTTTCAACGAAGCACCTACTCAGAGACAGATGGAAGACAAGAAGCATTTAGAAAAAGAACTCTTTAGAGACTATTTGAGCACATTGACTGTATAAAGAGAACTGGACAGAGCGAGTGTGATGTCACTCATGGAAAATCCCTAACTTCTGACTCTACCGAAATGAAGCGAATTCAGTTGCCAATTTTCTGCGATACAGATGACAGTGATTGGTCTGTTTCTATGGCAACTACAATTGGGAGTAAGTTGCTTGAAATCCACACCTCTTCCACTGAAATCAGGCTCTGGAGAATCAAATCAATAAAATGTTCAAGCTGGGGACTAGCAGGCACCATATGCTCCTATTGAGCCATCTGATTGGTCAGCAAACTTGAATGACTTGCAATAAAGCAGCTACTTCCTGTTAGGATCGCTCAGTCCAGTTCTCTATACACTGTCAATGACTAAACCAACGTTTCCCGCGTACAGTGTAGTAGAATCCTTAAAGAAAAGTGTTGCTTCTTTGCTTGTAATATTTTTTTTTCTAAATGCACTATAATGTGGTTTAAATTGCCACCAATGACAGCTTCATTTCGGAGTTGCAGATAGTTACTACGGTTATGTTTGTGGTTCCAGAAAGTCAGTGTTTACCAGTGATCTGCATTTTTAGAAACACTGGAGGAACTCACGTTCTAACTATGACTTAAAGACCCACTCCAATAAAAATGGTGTTTTTAACATGTTTTTGTAGCATTTTTCTCATGATAAAAGACATATATAAAATAATTTAAGATTAAAACTGCATTTCTGAGTATTTCTTACTCAAATCACGGTGGAACAGGAGCAGGTTTTAAAATTCTGGCTTGAAAAAGCTCCCATTTTTGACATCAAAACTGAAATGAGCGGGCCTGCTCAGCTTCATTCTGATGCATCCACTTGCAGACAAATAGATCCATTGACGTCTTTGTTTTACTCGCTTGAGCTCAAAACTGCACGTTTGGGTAGCTCTAACATTGCAAGCCAATTTCGTTGCAAAGCTAATGTTAGCTTGAGGTTGTGAGCAGCTGTAAGCTAGCTAGTTTAAACAAAGGAATGATGGGATATTTGCAGCTTACTTCCACGTCAACAGTCTTCCCCATAACTCAATGACGCTCTACAGAAAATATGTTCGATGGGTTGTTTGATTTTGGTGAATAACGGTTTAATCATAATTGAAAGACCACTGAGAACGCTTTTAAAATAGATCAAAATTGACTTGGATTTTGTATTTGTGTTTTTCCTTTATTTTGATTAGCAGTAGAGAAACCAGCGACTAAATGAGCTGAAAAAGTGATTAAGGAATGCTGAGTCTGAAATATCCGTGGTGCACCAAATGCCACTAGTATGTCTTTATTAACATATATCACAGCCAGTACATTATACAATACAAACAGTTCTTTTTTGCCTTTGTATTGTTTTTTTAAGAGCCTGGAACTCCATTAGAAGCACTTTGATAATCAGTTTAACAGTGATATGGTGACATTTTATTTTCTCTGTATTTCATTTTCTCTGTTATAATTTAATTCTGAGATGGATGTAACAGGATTAAATTGATGGTTGAAAGGTTAATAGACTCTGATCACATTAATACAGTCAGGAAAACAAAAGAAAAACCGTTATGGCCAATGACTCAAAACAGGGTCCAATGGGAATCGTTTCCATCTTGGAGCAAGTGAGAATTCTTTTAAAATATTAATTATTTTAAAGTGTTTTTGTGGGCTGAGTGCTCCGTGGTCCCAGCTGGAATGGTGTTGAACTTTTGCTGTAATGTTATGTTGCAGTAATATTGACATTTGCATAAAATGGCCCGCAACTTTTGACTTTTTACAGGAACTCAACTGAAAATCAAAGGTTGCAATGACGGCAGAAAGCATATGAAGAAACCTTATGTAAGTGATTTCTTGTAAAAAGGGGAAAAAATGAACTAGATTGTGGCATTAGGGCTTTGAAGTTCAGCAAATAACAATGATCTACTTGGACATCTGGTTTGATTGCGGTTTTCCCTGCTGTCAGTGGATAGCTGTTGCCGAAAAAACTCCTCCAAATGACCCAGCGCCGGGGTGATGGTGATGCACAGCATGAACCATCAGTGCAGCGCGATGACTGCTGGAATACTGGAACTTACCCTCAACAGGACGTGAAAACAGGAAATGAACACAGCTGCTATTTGTTAATTGAGACTTTGAAACACAGAAAACATGATGATAAGAAAAAAAATCAGGTTGTAGTTAAGGGGAAAAGGAAACATCTAGTAATGCCACACAATTTTTCTCCCTGGGTAAATAATTCCATTTAGCTAAAGTTATTTTTACGGTGTGGTTTTAAAGTCATGCATAAAAATCTTTAACTTTATTTTAAAAATTAACTCATATTATGCTCAGGTTAAAATTGACCAATTTTCCCTCTTGGAAAGTTTTAACCTGAACACAATATAAGGTTAAATCAACACATTGCTTTATTAAAATCCTTCATTCATATTGAACATAAGACAAAAAGTAATACAATTTCTGGAAAATCATCTAGAAGATCATTTTTTTTTCCCTTTAAAATCACATTTATACGTTTAAGATTCACTATGGTCAGAAATATTTGGAATTTTTTTACATTTATATCACAGAATTCAACACAAAGTTTCTGATGCATTGATTTTGATATGAATTATTTTAGTCAAAATATGAACCCAACAACAAGATTCTATTGTTTTTGAAGGACTCTTAGTGGGCCGATTCCTCTGGTTTCTACTAAGCTGAAGATTTAATTAAAAAGGAACCACAAAACATTAAGAAGTGTGATTCCAAGAGCAATCTCGTTTCTCAACAACTTCTCTCTTCTTCTAATTAGATTTCACAACTAGGAGGTGCTAAGAAAGCACATACTTTCCTAGGTGGCAGCTTAAGAATTATTTCTTCCCTTTTGACACAAGAGAGACAAAATAAATGAGGTGTTAAAAGTTTGATGAAGACAAGATGCCAGGATGGACGAGACTTTTCGCTTCAAAGGTCGATTCATGTAGAATTAAATATAAGACACATGCAGATTTGAAGTTTGTGGTTAAACTGTCTGTAAATCTTTTGAGCAAGAAAGAGCAAGTCATGCTTTCTCGTAAGAAGACTATTTAACAGTAAATCACACAGATTTGGATTTCATCAGGAATAATTTTTACACAGAGTGAGTAGTTTTAGTCCTGCATTTTTAAAACAAATAATTAATCTAGATGCATGAATAGGTCTTATTCTATTATTGTCTTTTTCTCTGTGATCTTATTCAGAAAAAAAAATCCTGAGTTTTTTTTTCCTTTCATTCTGTCTCTCACAGCTAAAGTATGAAGAACATTACAGACCTCTGATCAATTTAAGGGAAACAACTTGCAAAAATGGTGACTGATAAATGTTCCTCTTAAGATCACACAGGAAGTGTTGGGTTTGGAATCAGTGAAACAGCACCATCTAGTGTTTGAAATCAGGAAAAACACCATCCTTTCTACGCCATATTTTACCATTTCAGGGCATTCACAGTACACAGGATTGGAGATATTCTTGACCAAATCAATAAAAAACTCTTGTGTTATGTTTTTTTTTTAAAGTTATTGGGGAAAAAAAGAAAACAAATTTCAGCCCTTCAGTCTATGTTCCATTAGTTTCTCCCTTGAAACTAAGAACACTACACCATCAAAAATGATGTATTTACTTGTTAAAGCAGGTAATGAATGCATAGATGGATAGTTTAAAATCGTTGTTATCAGTGTGCACTTCTTATTTTAATGAGAAGGTCATTAAAAATTTGGATTTTAGCATCGCTTATTTTTTTTATAACAAAAAGTTGCTTACGTGATTTTTTTTTAATCAAACAACATTTTAAAAGATCTGGTGCAGAATGATAACGCATAATTAAAGAAAAACATATTTTTTGGTTGAATTCTGCAAACATTTTTACAACATTTTTTAAAGGTTTTCATTGACACTTTTGACTTAAAGTTTACCATATTATTTTAGGAGTTTTTCACCTCTTAATAACATTTTCCAAGTACAAATATATATTCATGAAAGGATTTTAATATCACTAGGCTTTTTTCTTTTAAATAATAGGATTTTTTCATTTTTCTTTTTTGTATTTGGTGGTCTTGTTTTAATAGAAAAACTTAACATTTGTGCTGTTTTTCACTTTAGTCTTCAAAATGTCATTGTGGGAAAATATGTTTTTGATTTGGAGTGTAAAGAAAGATTCTCTGGGAATGCAGTCCCATTTGTTCTACAGAGGATTCTCTGAAGTTGAAGAGGACTCGACTCCCTATTCAAGTTCATTCCAAATGTGCTCAGTGGGTTTGAGGTTTGGGTGATGACTGATCTATATATGTCTTTAAAGATCCCGGGACAGCAGTGGAGCCCGTGGAAAAGGAGCATCAATAAAAGATACCACAAAGTTGGAATCAGAATATTTTCCCATGCATCACTGACGGGAAGAGTACAAACCAGAGATGAAAATTAAACCTGAAATATTTTTTCTGATTTTCTCTTTTTCACCAATTATTCTTTTTTTGCATCAACAACTTGTCTCTCTGCTGAAGGAGCAGACTTTGGATCGCTTCATCGAACTCCTGATGATGCAGCTCCTCAGTCATGGAGAATCCCTTCTACCTGTTGAGCACATGCGGTCCATGATGCTATTTATATAACTTTCCTCACCTTTTTTTTATCAACTTTGAAACCTTTTTCTCCAGATTACACCTGGCTGTATAAAATTCATAAAGCTCAGGTGAGTTGCATTTTTTAAAACTCGTTTACATTTTAAGAAGTACACAAACATTCCGACGGGCCCAGATAAAGTCTCATTCTATTAGCTCTCGATATTGCCAGTCAGCAATACGGCTCATTTGGGTTTAGTGCGTCGCCTCTGGACTACCACGGGTTCTTCAATCTCTTGAGCCGCTAAATATAGCCTGTGCCTGGGATAGTTCCTCCAGTGACAGGCTAGGGTGACCTGCGCTGACCCAGTCTACGGGCTGCATGGATGAGATTAAAGCTCCAACACAGAGACACTTGCAGGGGATAGAATGTGTTTGCTACTACAACCACTTAAAGAAAAGTCAGAAAATATGCAGATGAAAGCTCAGTCAATTTATTGATTTATG
Source organism: Oryzias melastigma (assembly GCF_002922805.2). Taxonomy (NCBI): domain Eukaryota; kingdom Metazoa; phylum Chordata; class Actinopteri; order Beloniformes; family Adrianichthyidae; genus Oryzias; species Oryzias melastigma. The sequence goes on along the minus strand of NC_050524.1, from coordinate 15,692,380 downwards.
GAAAATATATCACATCTTTACAATTGTGACATTCCTTCAGACAGTAATAGTCCATTAACTTCCAAACGCCTGACAGCCGGAAATGCCTCAAAGCAACATTTAACGTTCACTTTTTTTTGCAAAAAAAAAAAAAAAATCCTGCTTCTAACCTGCTTCTTTGACTCAGCAAAGCTCAACACTGTTGCACATTTAACCCCGCCCCCTTTCATAAAGTTCCACAATGAGCCATTTCCATCCAACCCTCAAAAGTAGCTTTAGTGAATATACAATAGATTATTCTGTTCAATAAAACAGCAAGCAGACTTAAGTTTATTCACCGAACTACAAACTGAAGATCACACACCAACAAGGACAGGAAATGAGTCAGACACATTGTTATAGCAGCAGTAACAGTGACATTTGGTATTTCTTTTTTTTTCTTCTTTTTTTAATCTTTTAGCACTACTTTATTTAACTCTCCAACATCCATATAGTTTATATCAAAGTGCAAATATGTTCCAAATGCATTTTTTCGTTATATTATGCAGATTTATTATATTCTGAACTACAAGACTTGCAAGAAGTTCGAGGCGTTTGGCACATTTCAAAACTGAAGGAAAAAAAAACATGTCACAGGTGATTTACTACAACATTAAGCAATGCAAACTTTACAATACACTATTATATATATATTTATTTATATATATATAGTCATATTTTGTAACCAAAATTTGTCATCAATACATTAATATTTGAAAACATTTAAAAAGCATTACACCAATATTGTATTATATCTGATTGCAGAACTAATGTATCAACTGCAGTTTTGCTCAACTGCCTCAAGTGTTTTTTTCTTATTTTTTTCCACAATAACCAACCCGAAGCAGCACAACACTCTCCTGTATCCAAACAGAGCTGTTGGCCGTTCAAAACCCACGACAAAAACTGCATCCCATCAGGGAGAAAACCTCCACCCATCCCGTCAGACTGATTCTTCTTCTGAACCTTCGAGGTATAAAACACTCACCTCCAGCCAAGCACCAATGAACACCCTACATCTCGACTAATTGCTCTTGCAATAATTAAAAGTGACACACATTTTACACATTTATAGATATATGTTTATGTACGTGCCTCCCAGTGGGAACACGGTCTGACCGCGACCTCCGGCAGGATCAGAGCATCCCTGTTGTCACGAGAGATGGTCACAGAAAGGGTGCATGCAAGAGGAGTACTGAATTCAATAATTACAGAGTCACCACGGGTGCAAGACATTTTCCGTTGCTGAGAGGATTAACTGTAAAGATTTATAGAAAAAAAATTAAAAAAACACCAACTTTCCTAAGCCAACTGTATCCTGACTGCTGTCCCTTCTGCCTTTTCAGTGTTGCTCTTTCCTCTAAATTAATCAGGGCTGGGTGACTCGGCAGAACCATGGTCTGATGGAGGAGGGCTTTGCCTTCTTAAATGTTGGTCCTTAACTTCTCTAGGGATTATACTGTTGGTGTTAACTAAACAGAGACCTTAGAAGTAGTTAGATGCACCGAAGCACAAATCGCAAAATCCTACAGATTAGTGATCTTGGGGGCTTGTTTACCGTTTGATTATTGTTCCTTTTTTGTTTAATCTTAAAGACAAATCTCAAGAGGACAAGTAACACAGAGAAAGATTGGAGCTCTCTTCACTTGGCAGTCATCATCTGGACAAACTCTGTAAGGAGGAGAAGAAACGCCAATCAAATGATGGACATAAAATAACCTTACAGATGAACACAAATCAGGTGGAAGATAACAGAATGTGTTGCTAAAGAGAAATAGTACAGGCTAAGAACAGCTGGAGATAGAATATGATTGTAATTTTTAACAATTTAAATACCATAAAGCAGAAGAACTCACTTTCTTTAACTCTCCTTTTCAAATAGCACAATCCCAGTATTTTATTGACTTAATACAATGAAAAGTTGAGTTGGATTTTTTTTTTTAAATTACACCCAACCAAATTACTGTTAAAATTGTAGAAATAAATTCATATTAGTTATACTTTATTTTTGCATTAATCAAGTCCAAATAACATGCATTAATGGTTGAATTATTTCTCCAACACGTAAGAACTGAATATAACTCCATGTAATGTACAAGCTAAGCAACAAGTGGGTCAAGTAGATGTAAAACATCCCATAATATCCCAGTTTATTTTGAAACATGCTGCATATCTGACAGATATGATATATAAAACAGAATGATTTAGTTATTAAAACTCATTTTGACTATTCTACTTTGGTCATCCATGTTTTACACACTGATGCTGAAAACGATCAGATTGAAACAAAAAAAGGTTGAAATCACAGGATATTGCCATCCAACAGAGTGAAACTTGGCTTCAATGACTAAAAATTATTTTTTTTAGGGCATCAACATTTTGCTACAGGAGGAAGACTGCAGCCAGGCAGAATACCACAAAGAGATCTCACCCTCATAGTTGACCTGGCCATCTCCGTCAATGTCGGCCTCGCGGATCATCTCGTCCACCTCCTCATCAGTGAGCTTCTCACCCAAGTTGGTCATGACGTGTCGTAGCTCAGCTGCGCTGATGTACCCGTTCCCATCCTGCATAGAAAATACACTTACAGCAAACGCCAAGCGTTTCTCCATGAAGCTCGTTTTAGAGGCTCTACAATCAAACTACATTTTCTTTGGTTATGGACCCAAACAAAGAAGACTAAGAAGAGCAGTAACAAAGACTGCAACTATCAAACACAACTACTAAGATTTGGACTCAAATTTGAGTTCATTTCAGGTGAACTGCAACTCTAAGTACCTTGTCAAAAACTCTGAAAGCTTCTCGGATTTCCTCTTCACTATCTGTATCCTTCATCTTTCTGGCCATCATCGTCAGGAACTCAGGAAAATCAATAGTCCCATTACCTACAAAAACAAAAGTTAGAAATATTATACTAATTTAGTTTTCACATAGTTTAATTGAAAAATATTAAATAAAATAGATAAGGCCTAACTCTGCAGTTTTGGTGTTTCACCAAAACCATTTTTATTTTTGGCAAAAAGGACACTTTTTCCAACTTGAAATTTCTGCTCTTGTAATTTTGAGTTCTGTTTCCTCACCATCAGCATCCACTTCATTGATCATGTCCTGCAGCTCCGCCTCAGTGGGGTTCTGTCCCAGAGAGCGCATCACTGTCCCCAGCTCTTTGGTTGTAATTGTACCGTCACCATCCTTGTCAAACAGCGAAAATGCTTCTTTGAACTCTGCACATCACAAGAACAGCAGAACAGAGATGAAGGTGTGAGCGGACGGCCTGCTCCGTTGTATTAGACACTGACAGTGAATTATTAAACCAGTGATTCCAAGTCCTGGACTCTAGAGCACGGTCCTGCATGTTTTCCACATTCCTTGATTTTACCATAATGTATTGGCTGTAGATGTAAATTTGTTGAAATAAACATATTTCAGTATTAGTAACACCCTATAACATCATAACTATTTATATTCTAAACCATGCTTAAACTGGTATCTAATACTTTATTAAAAACAGCAAGACTTACTACAGCACTCTGTCATTTAGTCTCAGTCAATAACAATGGCTCTCATAAAAAGATACCTCTAGTCCATTGTGTTTTAAGAAAATAAAAATATGTCAATTGCCAACAAGGAAAGAAATCCAATATATGACAGGAATAAAACATTCTGAATTTTGATTAAAACACATGAAATATAACCATTGACTGCATATGAGAGCTGGACCATGTCAGTGTGATGTCGCTCAGAAAATGGTTAACGTTGGGACCCAACAAAATGAAGTCGATGTAGTCGCTGTTTTTTTATACCACGGATGTCGCCATGTTGAAACTGGTCTAAGAAAACATTTCTGTGAATCAAACGTTTCAAACATTTGATGGGAGATCACATACTTTTATTGAGGCATCTGACTGGCCAGTTTATAATTTGAATGATTTGCACTACAGAAAGAAAATGTATAATCAAGAACATGTAGCAGAGCAATAATGCTTATTCTGTCAAATATCATGACTGAATAGTAAATAGACTTTGATTTCTTAACAGAAGTCTATGAGATTTTGGCTTATAGGAGTCATTTGGTACTTCCTATTTGGAATGCGAGGGGGGAGGGCGAACTCAGTCCAGTTCTCATCCACAGTCAGTGGATAAAACCAATTCAAATATTCCAAAACATCCAAATTAAAAATGCATTTTAGAGCTTCAAGTCTTATTTTAGAAATGTACAAAATGTGTATTTTCATCACAGATCTGATTTTCAGCAAGGCAACTCCTGTGAATGTGGCTATGTGCTCTTATGCTGAGAATACAAAAATAGTGCTTAAAAAGCAGCAAGCGCTCCGGCTCCTTTGATCTCTAAGACACCTGTTTTAATTATTGAGCGGAGTCATAAATGAATGAAAGATGAGTGTCCTGCTGGAGGTAAAAAAAAAAAAAATAGGCAGAAATGGTTAAGACATGCACACACTCACCAGCAATCTGCTCTTCAGTCAGCTGATCAGCCTGTTAACCAAATTACAAAAACAAACTATTAAACACAGCCAGCCATTTTTAAAACATCTTATATTTACTGCTGACAACTGATTACTCGTAAGACTTGCATTAGTGATCTAAATGTAAAGCACAGTAGTTCATGCACAATACAAAACAACAGCTTAACAGTGTCTAAGGATTATAACTGTGAAAGAGACAAGGATCCAAATAGAAAGGTGACACAGTAACAAGCAAACAAACAAAAAAAGACCAAGCTTTTAAAAACCAATACCTTGCAGCATGGCAATGACCATTAGGCCATTCATGTCAAACAATAACATGGCCAAAATCTGATTACAAATATTAGGACAATCTCCGATAAAAATCAAACTTCCTGCAGCTCTAATGACGAACGCCTGCAGCAGGCTTCACTGACAACGAAAGCTAAGCTAATCAGGCAGAGCAAATTTGCTTAAGACAAATTTATTCAAAACACACTATTGGCAGCATGTAGCAACAAGGCTTCCATTACTCGCCCAAACCAAAACCATGTTCGGATCCACAGAGAGAAAAAAGTTATTCACACTCAGTGCTCTTGGAATGTATGGACACAATGAAAACAACAGAAAATACGTATTTGGAGATATTGCACTAATTTCATTCTTTTAAGATCTGAGGCATTCTGACCTACATGTGAGGTCCAATCTAATTCGCTGAGCATGTCCACCTCTCAGGCAAAGAAAATGTGATGAGGGATTGATATAAATACACTACAGCCTGAAATACACATGCCTACTATAATTAGTGCGACATGAACACGGTCGCGAATGTAGCACAAAGAATATGACAGAAATGAAAAACTTTAAATCTAATTATGAGTTTGTTCCACAATAAATGCAGCAGAATGATGAAATGATATCATTTTGTCATAAAAATAGCTAATTAGGGCATGTGGGCTTATAGCTAAATCTAAATCTGAAACTTTTAAGGGCTGGAAAATTCACACATCAAAGTTAGAAAAATAACCATTGTTTTTGATTTGATTTGCAAGTGACGTATTTTAAAGTTTTGTTATCATTCTTTGCCTACTCAGAACCAAAAAAATGTCAACATTTCTTTAGAATGGACTTCAGACAATGCCCTGTATTCTTTAGGTCTGCTGTGTCACATTCAGTGAGTCACTAAGCTGGCTGGGGTTGGAGACCAGGGAGGAAGAACATGAAAAAGGGAAGACAACAATCTACTCTGCTTAAAGGTGTTTTCTTTAAAGAGGGTGTTATGACATAAAACTTGTATCACAAACTTTTAATGTCACTATAATGATATGAATCCCAAAGCAGACATTTTAATTTGTCCATAATGTTTATCAATGTGCAGGAAACCAAAGCAGTCTGCCCAGTTATCCAAAGCTTTAGCATCTGCCCTTTTGTCTCAAAAATAAAGAACAGTCAACATTTCACCAGCTGAGCTCAGCCAGATGCCAACAGGTTAGAAACACAAGTACAATTTTCACCTTTTCAAACTGCATACATAGACTGACCTAAATCAAGAGTTGTGCATCTTCTAATTGTTACTGATATATCAGGTTCTGCAGTTCAGCTCTTTTGTGTTGAAACAACAACATTGTTTGGGTTGAAGTGGACTGCTTGAGGTCTCGTTCCCATATTCATGACAGTGACTAGAATATTTTCCAATTCCTCTGTTGTACAATTCAGATTTGTTTCATGAGTGTTCCAGCAGTGCTTATTTGAGTGATTTGATCACTTCTGGGTTTTACATCACTTACAATTTTTACTTCCTCTAATTGTGCACTTATAATGAATTGGCTTAAACCATTGAAATTAATTCAGCTACAAAAATGCCTTTCACATTTTCAAATTATGGTCTGCTTAGCCATAATTAAAACACTTTCAGGTTATTTAGGTAGTACTGCCAAACAGCGGCGTTGCATTGCTTTTACTTTAATGCAGCATGATACAGTTAGTGTACAGTAATCTGTAGGGCTAAAAAGTCACATATCCTGAGAGTTGTCCCTCTAAAAAGATGGGAGATCATCAATGTTCATCATTGATAAACTTCAACTGTAAGAGACGGAATGGAAAAAAGGGTAATCCAGGAAATCACATTATAAGATTTTTAGATAAATTTGTGTAATGGGGCAGAAAATAATTAGACAATCAAAGTTAAATTCAATACTTAACCCTGATTAAGAATGACTGGGTTTGTTTTGTTTGCTGTAGGTTTGAACACACAGTAGCTGCTATTTTGGTCCATTCTTCCTCTCAGATCCCCTCAAGAGCTGTGATGTTTTGAGGCTTTTGGTAGACAACATGGCTTTATCTCTCTCTGCAGATTCTCCACTGGTTTGAGGTCCAGAGACTGACTAGGCCACTCCAGAACAACCAAATCACTGCTTTCTGAGTGCTGTATCTGGAATTGTTGTCATGCTGGAAGATTCAGTCATTCTTCATCCTCAATACTCTCACTGGGAGAAGGTTTAAGCCCAAAATCTATCCTATACATGGCTCAATGTATCCTTTCCTTAATAAGGATCAATCATCTAGTCCCCTTTGCAAAAAGGTAGACCCAAACCATGAGGTTCCCACCCTCATGCTTCACAGTGGATTAGGTGTTCTTGGGATCATTATTCTACCCTTTCAACATAGCAAGTGTTACATTTTTCTCTCATGGGACCGTATGACCTTCTCCCAATCCTCCGCTGGATCATCCAGATGGTCTCTGGGAAACTTTAGAAGGTCCTGGATATGTGCTAAATTAAGCAAGGGGACAATATAAGTTCTGCGGGATTTGAACCCATGACAGTGTAGCGTCTTACTTATAGTAAACTTTGTTACTGTGGCTCCAGATCTCTTCATGTCATTGATCAGTTTCCCTGTGTAGATCTGGACTGTTCTTCATCGTTCTCAAGAACGAAGAGATTATCAGTGAGCTTGTATTTCTTTCATTTTCTAATAGTTGCTCCAACACTTGATGTGTTCTCATCAAGTTGCTTGCTTGTTGTAGATTGGTTGATCCCAGGAGGTGAACAATCTCATCCCTGGTGTCGTTAGACAGCTATTTGTTCTTGGTCATGGTGGTGAGGTTGCAGTCTGACTGTTTAAGGGTGTGGACAGGTGTATTATACAGATAACTAATTCAAACAAGTGTTATTAATATAGGTAATGATAGAAGCTTCTTAAAGAAGTAGTAATACGTCTGTAAGGAACTGAATTTTTGCTTGTTTGTAAGGGATTAATGCTTATATTCTGCTCCACTTTACAGTTACATTTCTTGAAAAGGATACAATGTGATTTCCTGAGTTCCTTTTCTTAAATTAGTAGTTTAAAAACACAAATCTACAAACTGCACAGACCTTTACAGACATCTAACTCATGGGATGACAGTTTGATATTAGCCAAACTGTTCAAAGGTCAATAGTTGTTTAAAATAACAGATATGCAGATTTGGAATTAAGGGAGTTGCCATTAAAGATATAACAATTGTAATAAACCAAGCATGTTCAACACTGCAATTAAATGCAGGCCTCTATGAAGCATGCTCGTTTCCCTAAAAAGGGCATTAGCAAATCAGATCAGCTTCTTAACATGGAGATTAAAGGTATTACATAAATATTTTGAAAACAAGAAAATATTTACAGGAGTGCAACAATGGCACAATTCCATATACTTCAAATTGTTAAGGGTGCATTGCAGGTCCTGTCAGCCTATTGCACCAAGCATGTTTTGGTTCAATGCGGGGGGAAGGGAGACGCGAGAGGAGGGGTGGCAAAGAGGATCATTCAGCAGAAGCAGAATGCGGTCGAGCTGTTGTGGCGCAATACGTAACAGAGGAGATGCTGTCATGAAGTTACAGCGTGAAAACGACGCGATGGAGTCTTCATCAAGCCGAATCAAATGTGACACATAATTGTGGCCAAAAGACGAGGAGCAGGCGGCTACCTGCAAGCTGTATTCTTATGTAATCGAGGATGGCAGCGATCACAACCTTTTCTTGCTTGTTGCGCATGTCAAACTCCATCCAGACTACCGCGCTGATGTGCCTGCGAGAGGTGCTGCATTAGCTCTCGTGTGGAATGACAAAACGCTTGTTAACAAGTCATTTAGTCGATGCCTTCCTAAGAGATTAACAACATGGGTTCCAGGATTCACACTGGACGGTCTATTTTTGCCTTTCAACACCCCCACGCCCACATTCGAGTTACAGCCCGAGACGACAATGCTGCAAATGTTAACTACAACGTTTGTTGCAACAGCTAACACCGAATTTCACACGAGGAATGCGTGCTTTCGTCTGAAAGCAAGTGCGTTATTTTTTTTCCCTGCGCAGCTACCAACTACGAAGAAAAAAAAACGATTCTCCAGCCCAAACTGATGAGGACAAATTAAGATATATTAGCACAAAAATGCATTTGACTAACTGCTATCTGGGCGTTCCGAAATAACAGGCTAACTTTATAACACTGAATATTGTCAATACCACCAGGAGGAGTGACTTCAGCGTGATATTGAGCCCAAAAAACCCAATTTAGCCACGAGAAATGCGACATTAGCTATACCTTTGCTAGGAATGCTAACCGCGTTGTTAGCATACTACTCACCATTATCCCGTTGTCGTTTCAGGCTCTTTAACGTTGAAAAAAGCCTGTGTTACTGCTGTTGAATTGTAAACACCGTTACAGCGAATAACTTAAATTATACTGCTCTGTGCTAAGGAAATCTGTATGGACTGGATCCTAACGCTGACAGCCACCGGAAGCCTCTATCCAGCGAAGCCAACCTGTGGTTCGGTTTGACAACGGCGTATCCCTCCGCCAGTGGCCGTACACCTTTAATCCGTCTAATAATAAGGTTAATAATAATAATAATAATAATAATAATAATAATAATAATAGCAGTAATTATTAATGATATGTTGAATTTCAATGTAAAATATTTATAAGCTTGAATACAAATGTTGTTTTTGAGAAAAAAAAATTGTTAAGTTAAAAATCTTTTAGATCAACCATGAAAAATGGTTGATCTAAAA